>NW_022436993.1:11964551-11993369 GCF_009761245.1 Sapajus apella
CCCAGCCTGGGATGACTCTTATACAAAACACAAGCACTAGTAAATGTTGGTGAGGATTGAAAGAGAAGTTGGACTGGTATGGAACACTGTTGGTAGAAATGCAAAACAGTGCAGCCACCATAGAAAACAGTATTGAAGTTCCTCAAAAAATTAAAAATATAACTACCATACAATCCACCAATTCCATTTCTGGGTATACATCCAAAAGAACTGGAAGGATCTCAAAGGGAAGTCTGCATGCCATATTTATTGCAGCATTATTCACAGTAGACAAGTTGTAGAAACAACCTGTCTATCCATGGATGAGTAGACAAAGAAAATGTGGTGTATACATGCAATAGAATACTACTTGGCCTTTAAAAAGAAGGAAATTCTGCCATATGCAACAACATGGATAAACCTGGAGGACACTATGCTTGGTGAAATAAGCCAGGCATGGAAGGTCAATTATTGCATGATTCCACTTATATGAAGTATCTGTAATAGTCTCACTCATAGAAACAAAGAGTAGAATGGTGATTTCCAGGGGCCGAGAGCATGGGAAAATGGGGAGTTGCTTCCAATGGGTGTATAATTTCGGTTATGCAAGATGAGTGAGTTCTACAGAACTGCCCTACAATATCATGGTTATAGTTAACATACGGTATGGGACACGTAAAAAGGTGTGAAGAGAATAAATCTCATGTTAAGTGTTCTTATCACAGTTTTTAACAGGGGAAAAATCATATCCAGCCCTGTTTTCCTACTCTACTTACCCATGACTGAATAAGAAAAATGTCCTTTACTAATCTATGATTTGACATAAATACCATAACCGTCCCCCCAGCCATCAGCCAGAAGACTCTACCTGGATGTTCCAGGCAGATTTAATTCAGCTGTGTACTTGCCAAAGTCTCCATCTACTCAGGAGAGGGTAGCTGTCAGCCCCACTGTAAAGAAGAGGATTGCTGCATCTCAATGTCATCTCATCAAATAATTTAGTGCCCGCTGAGAAGAAGGAAATCATAATACGTGGCTTCTATGAACTGTTTGGGGTTAGCAAGGAAAGCCACCCATGAAATGCCAGTTTGGTTGCTGAACTCCGTTTGTGGGTTCCCACAGGTGAAAAGATGTTGAGGTCACTAAAACAGTTTGCCTATAATGTTTCCGTCAGGTGGACACAGTTATACGAATAATGTGTATAATTTTTTGTGCCTGATTAAATTTCAAAAGCCACTTCATTTATGCCTGGGAAAACACAATTTGAAATAAGACCTGCTGGAATGTGCCTATTAACCCTGCTAATAAGCAAATATAGTTTTTGTCACTTGCAGATGATACTCAGTGTGGCTTTGGGCTCATATTTCAGACAGTACTTCCACAGGAAGCTCATTGTAGCAGAAGAAATGGTTCCTGACTACTGACCTGAAGTAGTTTGCCAGGATGTGTACACACTGCACCAGATGCCAGATTGGGCTCCGTCTCTCTTTGGGGTGTTTTCATAAAAGCAAATTTCTTATCTGAGAGACTAATCACTTGTGATGTTTGACCATTCTTAGACATGGCAAGGGCATAGATAGCTTTGCCTTGTCTGCAGCATCTCCTGCAGAATCATCTGGTTTTCTGTCTTATCCAGAGAGTGCTTCTATTAGGCAAAGACTGAAGTCTACCAAAAAGCTCCTTGCAACGTAAAGCTATACCACTGACCTTCATGGAAGCCTTTGTGATCATGATGTCATTGATAATGTGGGAAGACTTCATTAAGAGAAATAAGGGCTGGCTGGGCTCGGTGGCTCACACCTGCAATCCCAGCACTTTGGGAGGCTGAGGCAGATGGATCACGAGGTCAGGAGTTCGAGATCAGCCTTGCCAATATGGTGAAACCCTGTCTCTAAAAACAGATAAAAATAAAAAAAAGAAATCAGGGTACTCATGAGTAAAAGAGAACTTCAGCAGGGTGAAAAATAAGAGTGTCTTAGGCCGTCTCAGCTAACTCTTTGCCCTTATTCAGTAAGGTATTGGTATCTCCGTATTACCAATGAGGTGACTGCTTTCTCAAGAAAGGTCCATACAAAATTAAGAAATGGAAAAAAACATATAGACCCTTGATTGTCATACTGTAACACAGGTGCTTCTTTATTTAAGCAACAAATATTTTCTCAAGTGCAGAATCCAACAGAAATGGCCATTACTGTGAACATGATGGAATCATTTTTTCCTTTGAAAACGTTATGGTATGTGGAGAGTGTGAAACTGAAGGACAAATTTCTGAAATACTAAACGGCCCTCATTTGTTTTCTAAATGCTTTAGCCACAGTATTTTAAAATCAATTTTGAACGTGGGAAGCATGTTTAATATTCATGATTTTTATTTATTATAATATTTTAAGGACTGCATAAATTACATGCCCTGTTCAATTAAGCTAATCTCCCTTTTATATAAGTTAAAGAAGTTCCTATTCCTGAAGAAGAAAAGCATGTGAGAAATGACCACTAGCTTTCTCCTGTGCTCACCATCCACATAATTTCGAATAAAAAATAAAATTTATAACTCACTGTGATTTAATGCTTAACACTAAGTCTTGATATCTTTGATTAATTAACATTCAGTTCAACAAACATTTATCGAACACATATGGGCAAGGCACTCCTGAGAATACAAAAAATGAGTAAGATTTATTCTCACCTTATCACTGAATTGCAAATGCAAAATATCCTTAACAGAAGATATGGTATAACAAGTGCCTAAGAAGGTAAAAACAAAGTGTTTGGGAACACAGGGGAAGGAAACGATTTTGTTCCCCCTGGGGAGCCAGGGCAGCAGCTGTGGAAGGGCAGCCATTGAACGGAGCCTTGAGGCACAGCTAAAGTTTTATGAGAGGCAGAGGAAGTAGTCTGAAGGAGGAGAACAGCACAAACAGAAAATCGTGGGAAATGTAGTCTGGTCACTGGAGTGGAGATTAATAGAACAAGACTAATGAGAGATAAAACCAGGAACCTGTGTAATTACTGCCTGCAGAAATTCTCGAGGAGTGTACTAAGGACTTTGACCTTTATAATATGAGCAGTAAGGAATCATTGACAATTACTTAGCAATAGCAAAGGAGTGACACGATCAGAGCTGTGCCGGATGAACACCATTCTGCAGGTGCGTGGGAGACAATGGAAGGAAAAGACCCTGAAACAGGTTAAACAAGAGATGATAACCAAGCACTAAGAGATAAAAGGAGACTCAACAAAATTAAGGGCAACAGGAAAAGAAAAAAGAGGAATGTTGACAGTCTGAGTAGCCTTGTGGCTCAAATGCTGCATTCCTTCGTGAATAATGCATACAGTCAATCAGCAAATACTCATTGAGCAACTGCTAAGCGAAAGGCACTATAGTAAGTGATGAACATATAACAGTAAAATGATACAGTCTTTTCTTCTAAGAGCTTACAGTCTAAACAAATAAATATGTAACAATAACATATTCAATGGAAGTATGAAGAAAAAATATAAATATGGAAGAATGTTCCAGCAAGTGGGAAAGGCATGTGCAAAGGTCAGAGGTGAAACAGGATAAGCCTGGTGTGTTTGCGGAACTCCAGGTGGTTCAGCTTGGCTGAAGCATGGAGCCCAGGGCAGCAAGTGGAAGGAGGTAAGACTGGAGATAACGGAGCAGGAGTCACATCACGGCGGACCCTATTAACCATCTCCGCAGTCTCTACTGGATACTGAGGCCAAAGGAGAGAGCAGGGAAATGACATGACCTAGTTGCACTTTAGAAAAGTCCCAAAGTGGATGAGTGGGTAGAATTTTTTTTAAAAAAAGACAAGGAAGAAGCGTAGAAGGTTGGAAAGTCAGTGATACTGAGAAAAAAAAAAATTCCCAAAGAATTTAGCAGTTAAGCACTCAGGATTTTCTTTCTTTCTTTTTTTTTTTTTTTAATACACAAGATCTTGCTCTGCCACCCAGACTGGAATGCAGTGGTGCTATCTTCGCTCACTGCAACCTCCGCCTCCCGTTTCAAGCAATCCTCCCACCTCAGCCTCCCGAGTAGCTGGGATTACAGGCGTGTGCCACCACAACTGGCTCATTTTAGCATTTTTAGTAGAGACAGTGGTTGAGCATGTTGGCCAGGCTGGTCTCGAACTCCTAGCCTCAAATGATCTGCCTGCCTCGGCTTCTCAAAGTGCTGGGATTACAGGCATGAGCCACTGCACCCAGCCAGTTCTCAGGATTTTTGAGAGAGCAGTTTCAATGTAACCACTGAGACAGAAGCCAGATTACAAGGGATTTAAGAAGAGAAAGGAAGATGGTTGGTGTCGCATCATTTTTTAAGAAGTTAGAAAACCAAAAGAGGGAAGATGGATTAAATAGTTGTAAAAGAAGTGGCAGGATCTAAGAAAGGGTTTTCCTTTGTTCATAGCGTTGAGAGACATGAAAATTTTGATCACGAGAATGGGAGGAACTCAAAGAAGAGACTAGAGATGCAAAGGAGGTGAAAGAAACACCAGACAGAGCAAGGAAAGGATGGGATCGAAATGCAATCAAGACACCAAAGCCTTGTCCTGAGCTAAATGATCCCTGTCACAATTACCCATACCCATTTAGAGTAAATTCCATAAGTATAAAATATTTTGTCAGAAAGTCATGATGTAAATAAAAAAGAATGAGATGAGACATCCATGACATACAAGAGTTGTTTAACCTCAGGCCTTAGTGTTCGACAGAAGACAAAATAACTTCTTAGGGCCTGTCTCCCACTTCTAAAAGAAAGTATCTTCTGCTGGGAGTATTTAATGAAGAAAGAAAGAAAAATTCTACAGATGAGTTTTTTTTTTCAAGTTGATGAAAATCATTAATGCTTCTTTGCATCTAAAAATGGCTCTTCAGGGTTAGATCATGGTTCCTGCTCTGTTAAGTTTAATTGGACAGCAAGGTGTCCTAGCTGGGTTTTCTCTTTCTAACAGGATACAAAAGATGCCTCATGCTAAGTAGAATAACACAGCTAGCTGAGAGCCCAGCTGGAGATCTGGACTTCCTGCCTGGCTGTCAGGAATTAGAAGTCCTGTCTTTGGACGAAGCAAGCACTCACCCCTTGAAAAGACCACAGCGTTTCAATGGAGACCCGACCACCACAATGTTAAAGAAGCCTTCCAACAGCCGTATATGGGCTGAAGCATTGAGTATCAACATCACAGGATTTTCTGGGGACTTAGTAATTTGAAAAAAGAAAGCCCACCACAATTTGTTTTCACTTATATTTTTCTCCCTCCTTTTAATCTCAACCGTCAAGTTCCATGATGAATCTAGGGACAATATAAAGTTTACACTCTTCAGAAAGCAGACTGAAATAAAGGGGTTCAAATTTGACTCTTTCAAGACACAGAACTCCATTGGATGATGATTTATTTTGTTGGTGTTGTTGTTGTTGTTTTAACAAATAAAAAACTCCATCTTTCTCTGAGGAAACTGTATAGGAGAAAAAAAGAATCAAGTTACTAATAAGCCATATTTCATTGAATCTAAAATGTAATTGATTAGAACACATATCGCAACTTAAAATATGTTAAACATGAAAAAAAAAAGACTTAAGACCAAAGATGCACAGTATCATGTGATGATGAGATTTAAAGCTGATAAAATTCAATATCACATTTCCTTGATGTTCTGTCTAATGAAACTGTTGTCAGTTGATAACGGGTTGACCTTAGGCTGTAATGAGGGTTGAAGACAGCAAGAAGCTCTCAGAAAAGTCACTGATAGATATGATCGAGAATAAGAGAAAATTTTTTTCACTGCAAGCTGCTCTTTCTCCTGATTTTGAGGCATTGCCCTCTACTCAAGTGTGCAAGCTGGGAATCTGGGATTATCTCTGTTCTCCCTTTTCTCTCTTCCCCACACCTTACCAATCACTGTTAATTTTATGTTCTATGTATTTATCAAGTCATTTTCTACTTTCTTCTTCCCATTGTGATTTCTTTTTATTAAGGCCTGATCATTCTTGGCTTAAAGTATTGGCTTAACCTCGTGTGGTAGCCAACCTGCAAACTGGCCCCCCGAGGTCCCTGACTCCTGGTGTTCACTCTGGTGTGAGAACTTCCAACTCCCATATCTTATGAGGTTGGTCAATGTGACCAATGGAATGTGGCAGAAGTGACAGTATGTCACTTCCAAGGCCAGGTCATGGAAGCCATCGTAACTTCGGTCTTGTGCTCGCCCCGCTCTCTCTCTCTCTCTCTCGCCGTTTCTCTCTCTCTCTTTCTCTGGAATCAGTTCACATGTCTTGAGTATATGCTGGCAGCCCTATGCACAGAGGCTTATGTGTTAAGGAACTGAGGCCACAGTGAAGATCCAGTGAGGAACTAAGGCCTCTTGTCAACAGCCACGCACATACCATGGGAAGTGGATCCTTTATTCCCAGTTAAGCCTTTGCATGACTGTGGGCCTGCTAGCATCTTGAGTACTGTCTCATGAGGGAACTTGAATGAGACCATGCAACTAAGCTGCTCCTGAATTTCCAGACCACAGAAACTATGCGGTAATAACCATTTCTTGTTTTATGTTACTGTTTGGGGCTAATTTGTTTTACAATGATATGGTTTGGCTGTGTCCCCACCCAAATCTCAACTTGAATTGTAGCTCCCATAGTTCTTATGCGTTGTAGGAGGGACCAGGTGGGAGATGGTTGAATCACTGGGGCAGTTTCCCTCATACTGTTCTCATGGTAGCAAATAAGTCTCATGAGAGCTGATGGTTTTATAAGGGGCTCCCCTTTTAGATTGGTTCTCATTCTCTCTTGCCACTACCATGTAGGAAGTAACTTTCGCCTTCCACCATGATTGTGAGGCCTCCCCAGCCACGTGAGTCCGTTAAACCTCTTTTTCTTACCAGTCTCACATATGTCTTTATCAGCAGTGTGAAAATGAACTAATACATACAATGGGAAACATAATATACTTCTTGAAATAGCTTTCTATTGTACAGTCCCACAGTCCCGATGCTTCCCTATTATAAAATGCATCATATTTGTGACCTTGTTCAGTGACGATTTTTCCTTCTAAGTTATCAACTATAGGAGGTCAGAGGCTATGTGATTTTAAAAGTTACTTTACCCTTCAGTTTTTTATTGATAAAACAAAAGTTGCCATGATGTTTAAATGCATATTAATAAAGCACATGAAATGATGCTAAAGACTAAGAAAATGCTGAGTGATTGCTATAAGTTCTTATTATTTTCTCCTTGTCATTGTCATTTGCAGAGAATTTTGTTGTAAGGTTTGTATGACTACCTGTAGCTAGCTTTGTCTGTCTCTTTCTCTCTCAACTGCCTTTTCACACCACTAGAACGATTAGTTATCTTAGGTGAAAATCTTATTCATTCTTTTAAAACCAAGTAATGTTAAAAGCAATTAAAGCTTATACCTATGGTGTTTCTCAGCATCCTACCCCTTTTACCATTATTTATTGTTATTACAATTATATATATTCTTTCTCATCTCTGTCTTAGAACTATTTAAAGGGGAGACAAACAGTAAGGTGATTGGTGCCAAAAAAGAAGGGGAAATACACAGAATCAGTCCTTGATAATTCAAAGAAAAACAGATTGCCACTTACTTTAAGCTAAAATGATATTTTTTTAATCCAGTGGTCTACCTGTGCTCTGTTAAAAACAGTAGCCACTAGACATATGTGGTAGTTAAATTATTTAAAATTTAAAAACTTAGTTTCTCAATTGTGCTAGCTAATTCTAAATGCTCAGTAGCTTTGTGGCTGCCCTGTGCAATCACAGAACATGACAATTTTAGATCATTTCAGTCATCACAGAAAGTTCAACTTGAAATGCTTGTCTGTAGTAAACATGGATCTGGAATTCTTTCATGTGGTAAATTTTTGTTCCTTTTTCCCTTTCCCCTGACTTACAAGCTAGACTTTTAACTATTTATAGTTGTTTTTATTGTGAAATACATCGCACAGGCAAAATACCATATATAACTTATATGTACAGTTTGAAGAGTATTAACAAAGGGAATAGCTATTACCTGGCTCAAAAAAAAAGTGTTGCTAATACCTTTGGAATATCTTATGTGACTTTCCATAATTACATTCCCTTTCTTTATCCTCAAATTAAACACTAAGAGTACTAATAGTTATCTTTATAACTTTATTTTCTATGTATATACCTGTAATCAAAGTATGTACTAGTTTTACCCATTTCCAAAGTCTAAAACATGTATACACTTCTGTGAATTTCTCTTTTTCTTAGCCTAAGATCCATATATGCTGAGGATATCTGTAGTTGATTACACTTTTGTATAGTATTTCTTGGTTTTGATATTCCACAGTATATTTACCCAGTCTCCTGTCATTGAGCCTTGTTTGTTTTTGTTTTGCTTTGTTTTACTATTACAAATCATGCTGTTATGAACTGTTGGGATACATTCTCCATTAATCTCTCCCATGGCCAAACTTCTAGACACTAATGGCTATTTTCTCTAGTCCTATCTTTTTAGAAATATTTGTATAAGCAAACAGCTATGGAAATAGGGAAACAGTGGCCTGCCTTGGAGCTAACTTACTTACCTTCCCATATAATAAAGACAGAGCTGTCTCCTTTCCCAAAAACATCCCAGGATTATGAAGATGGAGATGCCTCTTTATCCTCCCAGAGAGATTTGCTTGCGTTTTAGCCTAATGAGATAATGGCACTCGCTGGAAGGGAGATTGCTGGTTTCCCAGCAGCTCTTGTATAACATCAGTTTCTTGATGTCAGGGTTCCTCTTTATGATGCATTACTGCTTGCACAGGCAACACGTGGCCCTCACCACTTCCTCCTGTGGGATTTGGGGCTACAATGTTAATCTGACTGTTGCTTTAGCTGTCAATAATAAACTATATTTTATTTCTAACATTGACATCTGCGTCTCCCTGACAGTAGCTATAGAACTCTGGCTAACTTGTTAGCTTGCAAGAAGCATGAAACCTGAAGCTTCTTCCCAGTTCCTGATTTGATAGCTTAACATAATCATTACCTAGCATGTCTCTTGGAGAGCTTGTTCAAGAATTTCTTAGAGGATAAGCTGAAAAGCAGAATTGCTAGGTTATAACTTCATTAGCTAATGCCAAGTTGTTTCTTAAAACAGTCAAACCAGTTTACGTTCCACTCCACAATGTTGAAGAGTTTTTGGTTCTACATCTTCACCAATACAAGACATTTTCAGCTTATTAAATTTTTCTTAATCCATTTGTTGTGAAATAGTGTCTTCTTGTAGTTCTAATATGCAATTCACTGATATAATGCAAATGAGAATTTTTTTTTGTTTTTTGAGACGAAGTTTTGCTCTGTTGCCCAGGCTTGAGTGCAATGAAGTGATCTCAGCTCACTGCAACCTCTGCCTCCCAGGTTCAAGCAATTCTCCTGCTTCAGCCTCCCAGGCAGCTGGGATTACAGGCATCTGCGACCACACCCAGCTAATTTTTTGTATTTTTAGTAGAGACGGGTATCACCATGTCGGCCAGGCAGACTCTGACCTCAGGTGATCTACCCACCTCAGCCTCCCAAAGTGCTGTGATTACGGGCGTGAGCAACTGCACCTGGCCGAGAAATTTTCTATGCATAATTTCTTTCTACATATAATACATAATTAAATAAATATTATTATTTCATAACAAAATAATTATTTTTTATTAAAGAGAGGCTATTTTCCTCTTCCAAGAGAGGCCAGTTTGTGATTTTGTTCCATGGTTCTAGTGGGTTGATTGTCTTTGTCTAGTTAATTTCTAGGAGTTTGTTACATAACGTGGTTTAGTCATTTATTAGTTACATGAGGTGCAAATATTTTCCCCCAGATTTTTACTTTTATTTCTTTATAATATATTCTGATAGATAATTAGAAATTTTATTAAATTAAAACTTACTATTTTTCTTTTTTCTTTGTGCTGTGGGATCTTAAGAATCATTCCCTACTCCCAAGATGATAAAAACATTTCTGTATATTGTCTTTTGAAATGTAAAATTTTGTGTTTAACACTTAAGTCTTTGAACCATCCAGAATTGATTTCTATGCATGGTATGGGGTAGAATCCACTTCATTTTTTATTATGTGCATAAATTGGCACAGTATAATTTATTAAATTGTCCATCCTTTCTCCACTGACCTAAAATACCTGTTCTATCATACAGCAGATTTTGACATAGAGATAAAGCCTGTTTCTAGGCTGTCATGTTCCACTGGTTTATTAGCTACTTCCTGCCCCAATGCTAATTACTACATATTACTATAGTTACGTAATTACTATAGCATTATAACCTGTTAGGTGGTTTAAATCCCTAGTTCTTTGTCAAATATGGATTTGCTTTCTAAACACATTTTAGAATTAAAGTTCCACAAAGAAAAGCAACCATTTTAATCAGATTTTAACTAGAAATACATCTACTGAGACTTCAATTTAAAGAAAATTGACATTGTTTACACTATTGAGTATTTCAAACCATGAACGGGTTATTTCTCTCCTCTTGTTTATTTAGAAGTCACCAAAAATGTCTTGGAGGTCATTTGTTAGCTTTATATCAGGTATTTCTTTTTGACGGTGTTGTTACTGCTATAAATAGCATTTTCTTTCTAAACTGCGTTTTCTAATTGCTTGTTGCTGGAGTATAGAAGTATATTGAACTTTGTGTTATATTGATAATACTAAACTGTCTTATTTATTCTAATAATTGATCAATTATTATGGATTTTGATGTAAAAAATTGTATCACCTACCAATAATGGCATTTGCTTCCAATCCTTACGATTTTAATTTATTCTTCCTGTCTTAGATCACTGAATAAAACTTCCTGGACAGTGCAACTTATGCGTGGTAATAACAGGCATCCTTTTCTGTATTTTTCAGTTTTAAGGAAATGTTTTTAAAATTTCACCTTTAAGTATGATGTTAACTGGTCTTTGTACAAGGTTGAGAATATTTTCTATTCCTAGTTTGCTAAGATACTTACCATAAAATCCGAATTTTATAAAGTAATTTTTGTTGTCTGCTGAGATAATCATGTAGTAAATTAACAAAATTAATAAACTTATTAGTATTGACACAACTCTAGATCCTTACACTAAAGACTTTTACGCATTGGAGATATATTAAAAACATTAGATTTTTACACTTTAGATTTTTACACATGGGAGAATTTAAACTGATGTAATTTTCTTCAGAATTTTTACATCATTTTTGTAAGTGAAAAGGACCAATGATTTTTTTTTTCCTCATACTGTCCTTTTTTTTTTTTTTATTTGGGCATCATGATTATTCTAGATTCATTTAACTTATCAGATTTTTTTGAGGGCCTTTTATATGTTAAGAATTGTTCTAGTGCTTGGTGAAATCAACAAACAAAACAGAATCTTCACACTTGTTGAGCTTACCTTTTAATATACCAAAACAGAAAATAAATGTAATAAATAATCTGTGTAGTATATGAAAAAGGGATGTATCCTATAGAAAGTAGAAGCACGGGGCGGGAAAGATCAGGAATGTGACTGAGGGGCAAGTTGAATTTCAAATAGAGAGGCTACAGTCGATGTCGTTGAGAAGGTGACTTGTGAAGAAAACCTTGAAGAAGATGAGGAAGGGAGCCATGGGGGTATCTGGGACAAGAGTGTCTCAGAAAGAAAGAAAAGTAACTGCAAACATCATAAGGTGAGATTGTCCATAACATGTTCCGGAAACTGAAACTGACAGTGGCTAGAGGAGATAAGTGAGGGGCAGCTGTGAGGTGAGAGAGGTGGCCTAGTCGAATCCCATAGGACCTTGTGGGCTACTCTCACAACTTGACTTGACTTTGAGTGAACCCAGGAATAAATGCAAGATGTGAGCAGAAAAATGACATGATCTAATTTACATTTTAAGAGGATCACTCCAGCCACTTACTGCTCTGAAAACAGACTACAGGGAGGCCCAGGTGGAAATAAAAACCTAGTAGGATACTATTGCAAGAATCCAAGCAAGTGGCCGGGGCAGTAGCTGTGGGAGTGGGGAGAATTGTTCTGATAATAGATTTTTTTTCCTTTTTTGAGACGGAGTCTTGCTCTGTCACCAGACCGGAGTGCAGTGGTGAGATCTCGGCTTTCTGCAACCTCTGCCTCCCGGGTTCAAGCAATTCCCCTGCCTCAGCCTCCCTGAGTAACTGGGACTACAGGTGCATGCCACCACGTCTGGCTAGTTGATAATAGGTAATTTTCAAGGATAGATCCAACAGAATTTTCTGGAAGACTGGGTGTTGATGTGAGAAGAAAGCAGGAGTGAAGGATGATCCAAGTTTTTGGTCTGCGAGATGGGGAAAACTGAGGTGTAGCTGGTTTGGTAGGGAATGAGGAGAAATGAGAAAAGCGGTTATGGAACTCAGGTATGAAATACCCCTGAGACATCAAGTGAAGTTGTCTAGTGGCAGCTGGACATGAGAATCTCGAGTTTAGGCCAGAGGGAGACATAAGTCTATGACTGAACCTGCACCAACGAGTGAATGTAGGGAAAAAGAACTAAGTGCCCAGATTCTGCAACATTAAGTGCTCAGGGAGGAGAGGGGAAGCCAATAAAAGACACTGAGAAGGGACAAAAATTTTGCTTGATATTCTTGGGGTTTCAGAATCCAAATCCCTCTGAATACAAGCTCATAGTAAGGAATTCCTAAGAAATTCTTTTTTAAAAAATTTAATTAATTTTTTTCTTTTTCTTTTTTTTTTTGAGATGGAGTCGTGCTCTGTCACCCAGGCTGGAGTGCAGTGGTGCAATCTTGACTCACTGCGACCTCTGCCTCCCAAATTCGAGCAATTCTCTTGCTTCAGCCTCCCTAGTAGCTGGGATTACAGGTGCCCGCTACCTTGCCCTGCTAATTTTTGTATTTTTTGTACAGACAGGGTTTTGCCATGTTGGGCAGTCTGGTCTCGAACTCCTGACCTCGGGTGATCTGCCTGTCTTGGCCTCCCAAAGTGCTGGGATTACAGGCATGAACCACTGCACCTGGCCAAAGAATTCCTTAGAAATTCTTTATGTTCTCCTTCTTCACGTAGATCCCTGCCCTGAAAGAGTGTGAGGCAACTCCTGAGCCAAGTCTTCAGTCCAGTCTCTCACCATTCAGAGGTTTCTCATTTGACTTTTCTCCACTGCTTTTATAGTCGCTTAAAATCCAGGCTCTCAGCCAGTGAACATATAGACTCTTAACCAGGGCCGAACTTCACACGCAGCTTTTGTGTATTCCTTACATTATTGGCCTATAAAGAATTGATATACTTTTCATCAGCTCAACTCTACCTCTAAAAAATTGTATTTTCAGAGACTGGGAAGGGTAAGTGGGGGTTGGGAGGAGCAAGAAGGAAAGTGAGTTGAAGGATACAAACATATAAAGTAAGATGGAATAAATTCAGTGTTTGACAGCAAAGCAGGATGACTATACAGGAAAAATATTCCTCACTCAGGTGATGGACACCCTAAACATCCTGACTTAATCAATATGCATTATATATGTAGCAAAGTGTCTCATGTATGCCTTAAACATGTACAAATAAAAAATTATATGTTGGCTTTTAGATATAATAGAGAAATTTCCATAAATGTCTAAACTGCTACATGGCACTGGAGATATTTGCTGTTAGATTTGCTGTAGAATGTGAAAAATTAAAAGGAGTCAGAGATAACTATCAGATTTTTAGATTTTTGTTTGTTTGTTTTTTGAGACAGAGTCTCACTCTGTCACCTAAGCTGGAGGGCAGTGGCACAGTCTTGGCTCACTGCAACCTCCGCCTCCCGAGTTCAAGTGATTCTCCTGCCTCAGCCTCCTGAGTAGCTGGGATTACAGGCACGCACCACCATGCCCAACTAATTTTTGTAATTTTGGTAGAGATGGGGTTTTTGCCACATTGGCCAGTCGGTCTCAAACCCCTGGCCTCAAGTAATCCACCTCCCTTGGCCACCCAGAATTCTGGGATTACAGGTGTGGCTCACCCCACTGACAAATACCAGATTTTTGGACTGACAAACTAGTAGAGTAGCCATTTACTGACATGATTAAGATTAATGAATGGATAATTCTATTTGTAGGGAGTGAGTGTGAAATCAAGAGTTGAGGCTGTATAAGGTAAAACACCTAATATTTGATGAAGATTTCAGAACTTACTAATGCAAACACATACATCCCAAATTAGAGCTATCTAACTCAAAGTAATCATCTTGGGAATTCTTTCATTTATTCCAATGATGGTGGCATTTCAAAATAGCTTTGGGATTCCTTTTTAAGAGACTGCTATCAAAATATGTGGAATATTTTTTCTTAATATCCTCTGGAGCAGTAAATCTCTGGTTCATGAGGGTGAATTTGATTTTTAGAAACTGCCTAAGAATTATTTAGTAGTGGTCTACTGAAAATGGTGGTTGATTAAAACAGGGAATTAGTGTTTAAGTCTAAAATGAGTATGACCATAATTTAATAGCCGGTTTTCTTTTGGGATGTCTACACTGGCTTGTGCATATTTTGGTACATGCGATCAATGTGTATTTATTGATGATAGACCTCCTTATAGCGTGGCCAGTGACCCTGGCCAAAGTGAGTCAAAAATCACACACCATAAATCTGAGTGAGTAATGGTGCAGAGGCAGAGGGCATCTACATGCTTTCTAATACATCTTGCCCCTTTGTTTATCCACTGGAGCTCAGTGTAACCCTACTGAGGATAGTTCTTGTCAGCGGCGCCGACTTTGAATGACAAAGTCTTCACATAACCTTCAAGCAAAGCCTCAGTTCAAGCCTATCACGGGCAGTCCAGGGAATCCCCCGGCAGCAATAAATGTCTAATATTCATTTTTCACTGGATAACAGTGTGGCTCTTGGTCCTAGAAGAATATCACATACAGTTGTATCACATTTTAAATGCTTCTGATTCCCTTTCTTTCTGGGTTATCTTTAAGAAAAAAAAAATCAGGTGTTCTTTTGTCATTTATCTTTTTCATCAATTTATGTTCTTTTTGTTTCCTTTTCTGTTCAAACATCTTAGGTAATTGTACTGTAAATAATCTTAAGTGAGTCTCATGTCTACTTTCACATGATTTTTCATGGATTTCTTCATTTAACAAACACATGTGGCTTTTGTTACACGTGTTAATAATTTTTTATTATTTTACCATGAACGAGTGAGCCATTAGAATAAAATATTTCCACTTCTCTCTATATTTTAAGAGAAAAATGAGATTTTTATGGCAATAAATTTCTGATATGAGAACAGTTAAGAAATATGATATCTGACTTTCTGTACCACACAAATCATCAGTTTATAGACAGCTAAATGATTATATTAGGCTTAACCAAGTTAAGTTTCTATTTTTTCCATGAGAAGTCACAGAGGTTCTGAGCTAGATTAGGAAATATAAAATTAGGCCGCGCATGGTAGCTCATTCCTGTAATTCGAGCACTTTGGGAGGCCAAGGTGGGAGAATCATGAGGTCAGGAGATCAAGACCATCCTGGCTAACACAGCAAAATAATTTTTATATTTTTGGTAGGAAAGAAATAAAAGATAAAAAATGATTTTGAGATATTCTTCAATGATGAACTATTATAGACTAATGAAAAATAATTATAAAGCTGTATGAGAACAGAAACATTATATTAAATAAAAATACAGGATAAGTGTGGTGGTTTATCTGTGTAATCCCATCATTTTGGGAGGCCAAGGTGGAAGGATTGTTTGAAGCCAGGATTTTGAGACCCACCTGGGCAACAAAGCACAGTCCCCTCTCTACAAAAAATTAAAAAATAAGCTTGGCACAGTTATGTGTGCCTGTAGTCCTCAGCTACTCAGGAGGTTGAAGCAGGAGGATCACTTGAGCCCCAGAGTTTGAGGTTTTAGTGAGCCATGATTGCACCACTGCCCTTCAGCCTGAGCAACAGAATAAGATCTCATCTCAAAAAAAAAAAAAAAAGTAAATACAAAATGTAGGAGGCCTCATAAATTTGAGTGAAATTATTTAAAATACAGATACTTATGGACAAGGACTAGAAGGTGATATTTTAAAAAGTTACAGAATGATTATATATATTTATTATTTGACCCAGCAATCCTTTATTTAGGAATCTATCTCAGAGACACACAGGTAAAAATACAAAATGGCATACATATGAGGAGATTCACTGTGGTCTTATTTATAATAGCAGAAGACTAGGAACAGCCCTAATGTTTAAAAATAGAGGACTTTTTGAATAAACTATGAGATATTCACAAATTAGAATACTTTGTAGCTGTAAAGAGGAAGGGAGATGATTCTCTATATTATTATGAAGAGATTCCCAAAATATATTGTTAAGTAAAAAAGCATGGTGCCATATTTCAATTCATAGCTGCCCAGGTTAGATGGTCATTTGGAGTTTTAGATATAATTTATGGAAAAAGTCATTTTCAGTATTTTGGGGAATTTTTTTAGAATCATCTTATTTAAAATGATTTTTAAGTGGGTCTTTATCATCTGAGCTATGTTCTGTGCAATGTTGATGCTCCACCATGATTATCTTAAAACATGGATAGGGAAAATGTGGCACATATACACCATGGAATATTATGCAGCCATCAAAAACGATGAGTTTGTGTCCTTTGTAGGGACATGGATGAACCTGGAAACCATCATTCTCAGCAAACTGACAGAAGAGCAGAAGATCAAACACCGCATGTTCTCACTCATAGGCGGGTGTTGAACAATGAGAACACATGGACACAGGGAGGGGAGCACTACACACTGGGGTCAGTTGGGGGGAAATAGGGGAGGGACGGTGGGGGGTGGGAAGCTGGGGAGAGATAGCAAGGGGAGAGATGCCAGATGTAGGTGATGGGGAGGAAGGCAGCAAATCACACTGCCACGTGTGTTATTATGCAACAATTTTGCATGTTCTTCACATGTACCCCAAAACCTAAAATGCAATAAAATAAATGGGGAAAAAAAAAAGTCATTGAATGTATAATTTTTAAAATACAATGTGCTGGAAATCCAGCACTTGGGGAGGCCAAGATGGAAGGATTGCTTGAGGCCAAGAATTTGAGACCAGCTTGGGCAACATGGCTACAAAAAATTTAAAAATTAGTCAGGCATGGTCCCATATGTCTGCAGTCCCAGCTACTCAGGAGGCCGAGATGGGAGAATCACCTGAGCCTGGGATTGACAGTGCCACTGCACTCCAGCCTGGGCAACCAGGCAAGACCCTGTCTCTAAAAAGTAAAAATAAAATGAGCTAAAACCAAATATTTTTTGAAATACCCAAAAGAGAGAATGAAAAAGGACAAAATAATAACCTAGGTTTATAATAAAGCGTATCAAACTGGACTTTCAAGAAAATGTCTGAAAACAATAGTAAATAAAATAGTATTTTTGAAACTGTGAAATTATTTTGAGCAACAGAAGTATTAGTTTTGAAGCCTATAGGTATTTCAGATGAACATGACTTAAAATTTCAAGATTACAAGAGCTAGCACCTTAGGGTAGAAAATCCAAGTGAGTCTCTGGACAAAACCAAATTAAACCCAGTTCTAAATATTGTTACCATTTATTTCCTTCCAGAACAAAACAAGCAATCTCCTTCCCACTGCCTAAAATTTTTGACTTCCCAACACATTTAATATTCAGATATTCACATGATATAAGCAGAAAAGAAATTAGTTAGAACAATAGTAGGTAATCCACAGAATAGCTAAGAAGACTGAAGATCTAAGCTCCTGGCTATGCAGCCAGGAACACCACCAAACATATTTGGTGAGGACATGGCTGCTGCACTCCCAATGCCCTTAGCACTAAATGCTCTGTGCTTCCACTGCCACCTCTACCAACTGCTATCCCTACAAGGTTCCTGTCTCAAAATAAATAATAGAGGTCTTCAACTAGAGCAGCCTAAGTCGTGTGCTTATAACTTAGCTGCAAGGGAGGCTGGAAAAGGAAGGATCCACATGTTTAGTATCCATAGTGGGAGAAGGCCTCTCCCTCCTCCTGAGACTCATAAAAAAACAAATTTCAGATGCTGGGTTTTAAAAAGGAATGGCAAATATACAATCCAAAAGGATTTAGGCCAGGACTATGACAAGACATCAAGATACAGAGTCACAGTAGCCTCTTAGCAGATTGTATCATTTTATTTATTTCCTCCACTAAATGTGAGCTCTTTGAGAGCATCTTCTATGTCTTAATCACATGTGTGTGATTAGTGCTTGGTAGAATATGACATTCTCAATAAATGTTTAAGTAAAGAGATAAATGAACAAATTAGTGAATGAATAACATAACTGAACACATTTACTTCACAGTGGTAGTAGGCCTGATATGGCCTGATGATATCTAATTACTTACTGATTTAGAAGGACAGCAGGTAATTACTATTAAAAGAAGGAATAATAGGCCTAGTGTGGCCTGATGTCAATTGAATTTCTCTGTTAAGTTTCCTCCCCCTGAGCAAAGAGTGAGCCTCAAAAATCCAAAGAGACATTTTGAAATATCTAATGGTAATATCTCTCTTTTTCTGTGATGGGACAGAATCTCTAGGATGTGAGCCCAGAAATTTAGACATGGAAGAACAAGAATTAATAAGATAAGGGCCTCTCAAACAGCATCCGGAAAGCATATAATCTTTCATTTCTGATAGACATTGCTTCATGCTATTCCATCTGAAATGATCCATCCCAATTTGTGTCAGAGTTGGCTCTTTGATAAAAATTAATGATTGATCAAAAAAATGATTCATTGCACATTCAAACCAAGAATTCTGATTAGCGTGTGACTAGTTGGTTCCCTTACTCTTCCAAAGTAAAGCTAGACACATGAGTTGAAATTTTCAGGGCCAGAGAAAGCAAACTACATAACTTGGCAAATTCAACCCAGAAGATTTTCTGTATGTTATTTATGATCAGATATTTTCAAGTATTTCATTATTCAAGATTAGACCAAAAATAAGTGTTCAAGGGTGGCTTCAGGGTCATCTTAAAAGACCTTGAAAACAGGATCTGTTTGTTACTCATAGGTCTCATAGAGAGGATACATTATTCATCAGAAAAAGTAATTTGCAAATTATATCAATTTAAACCTTAGAATGTTAGAAATTAGTGCAGAAGTGTTTCTAGTTTGAGAAAGTGTGTGTTTACTTTGCTTTCTAGCTGTAGCTAAAATACACATAAAAATATGTGCTGTTGGCTGGGCACAATGGATTACACCTGTAACCCCAGCACTTTGGGAGGCCAAAGTGGGTGGATCACCTAAGGTCAGGAGTTTGAGATCAGTCTGACCAACATGGTGAAACCCTGTCTATACTAAAAATACAAAAATTAGCTGGGCATGGTGGTGTGCACCTGTAGTCCCAGCTACTCAGGAGGTTGAGGCAGAAGATTACTTGAACCTGGGAGGCAGAGGTTGCAGTGAGCCGAGATTGTGCCATTACACTCCAGCCTGGGTGACAGAGCGAGACTCCATCTCAAAAAAAAAAAAAAAAAAAAAAAAAGTGCTGTTTAAATAATACAACTACCAGTATGGTCCATTCACCTTGAATGTGAAAGTATTTAAGCACACAAAGACAGCTTTGGCAACATTTTTTTTTTTTTTTTGGTCTTTAATTTTCAAACGCAACCTGCTGAACTGCCCATTGAATTTCTCATAGTCCTTTGTAGATAAGAAGCAGTTCAGTCCCAAAATCTCAAAAACAAAGTAGAGAACAGTTTGTACTTTTAGTTCTATTGTATGCTTGCTTAATTTTGTAGGGTAGTTGTTATTTGCCTCAAACTGAATTTGTATGACTTCATAATTTGTGTCATGACCACACACACACACACACACACACACACACACACACACACACACATACACAAGGTTGGAGAAATATGTTACATGGGATTTATCGTTTGCTTAAAGATTGTACTTCTGGCTTTATCCTAGGAGAAAGATTTAGGTTCACAGCCTTAAAACTCTGACTGAGGCACTGACATAAGGATTCTCTCAATCATAGGAAAAGGGGAGAGAAAGCTGTAGGCAGGGGTGAAACAGGCATCTGGTCACTTACTAGAATAGGGACCCAGTGAAAGTGTGATTCAAAGATTTTTTGTGTATATCTTTTATTTTAACATCCACTTTCCCTTTTGCTGGAACTGAATTTTAGGCTTGGAGGGTTTTTCAAGCAATACCAAAAGACAAAGAAGAGAGGAAGTGAATGCAGCAAGGAGTTTCAAGGAGTTTGCTGCAAAGAGGAATAGAGAAAGGGGGATTTGCAGTATAGAAGATGGAGGAGGCATATAGAAGTATGGGAAGGGTCTCTTTCTTAAAAGGAGAAAAAGGAGATTATGGCAATGATGATGTCCTTGGTTAGGCAAAGAAGATAAGAACCTGAATACAAGTGGAAGTGTTGGCTTTAGATAAGGGCATAGATAATTCTTCCCCGGGAATAAGAGGTGAGGCTGGGTAGGAGCTTGTGGAAGCTCTCTTCTGATTATTGCTATTTTGGCAATGAGAGAAGAAGCAAGATTATCTGAAAAGTAGAATTGCTTAAGGGGGTGTTGAAGGTTTTACAAGAGATGATTAAATTTAAAATCATCAGCAGAGAGGAAGATGAGAGATGCAAAGGAAAGTCAGGGATGGGGAAATACAGCATTTCCCGGCCACATTTGAAGTTGGTCCAGTTAGCATGGCTGGGTATGTTTCTCCAGCAAGTTCCAGCAGCACAGGTACAACCCTTGAATAGTCCAAGTGTAGATTTAAACAGGTTTGAGGTTTTACTAGCAAGGACCATGGGATTAGAGCAGGGAAGGAGGCCGTGACAGCCAAGGGTGTAAGCAGCGGAGTGTTCATGGGGTATTACGGGATCCAGACCCACTAAGGAAGAAGGTGAATACCAGAGAGGATTGAGGGACATTAAGGTGTTAGGAGAGTCAATGAATCGTGGGACCCAGAGAGTTGAAGGATTGATAAGTATAGGGTCTTGAAGAATGTGGACTGCAAAATTTTAAGGTTGTGGTAAACAATGAAATCCTTGAAACTGCAGTTATGGAAGCTACACTTTTATTGCTGATGATGTAGTTTAGGATAGGACTGTGGTGGGTGAGGGGAATAATAAGGTCATTCACAGAAAGGAGATGAAGGCTCAGAGATATCAGGGCATCAGAAAGATTATCTATGTATATACTGAAGTCACTATGAATTATTAAAGGAGTAGTGATAGAGGCAGCAGCAAAGATTCAGAAGCTAACATCCTCAAGAAAGAAGGGGACAAAAAAGGAAGTCTGGTGAAACCAAGGAGGGTTGAGACTGTGACATGAACTCAGGTTATAGCATGTGTTTGAAAATGCTGGGTCATTAGGGAGGATAGAGAGAGAAAGGCTTGAGAAAAGTCAAGGGGGGCGAGGGGTACAAGGAATGTGAGAGAGAAAACAGCCGTCTTCTGAGAGACCAGAGAAACAGCGTCTGGGGCAATAGCCAGATTTCACTGAAGGTGGGAAGGTACAGGTAACATTCAGAAACACAGCTGAAGTCATACGGGATTTTGTGGGTGATGACTATGAATTCCAGAGTATGCAGTGGAAAGGCTTTTTGAATGTTACGAATGTATAGAGTTGTGGTCAGATTAGAGGGTGTATTAGTCCATTCTCATGCTACTAATAAAGACATACCTGAGAGTGGGTAATTTATAGTGGAAAGAAGTTTAATTGACTCACACTTCTCCATGGCTGGGCAGACCTCAGGAAACATACAATCATGGCAGAAGGGGAAGCAAACACATCCTTATTCAAATGGCAACAGGAGAGAGAAGTGCAGAGTGAAGTGGGGGAAAGGCCCTTCACTCATCAGATCTCATGAGAACTAACTCACTATCAGGAGAATAAGGTGGGAGAAACCACCCCCGTGATTCAGTTACCTCCCACTGGGTTCCCCCATGACATGTGGGGATTATAGAAACTATAATTCAAGAGGAGATTTGGGTAGGGACACAGCCAAACCATACCAGAGTGTGTACAGAACCATACTGGGGATAAAGGTCCAAACAACAAGGAAAGACACGGGAACCCTGAGTCCCTGTTGTGACTGGTGTAAGTGGCTGAGGTCTGTGATGGCCCTGGTTATACATGTGTTTGCTGGCAAGGACTTCAGAGCTACAGGAGCAGAAGTGGCCTCTCTGATAGCACAGAGGGCTGTGCCCCACCTGACTCCTTACGTCAAGGAGGCCAGGAGGAACAGAAAGCTCTCTAGGTAACACAGGCTGCTACCCACACCCCATGACTCAAGAAGCCTTAGAGCGTGTGATCTCTTTGAACCAGATTAGATACAGTGTGTGTGCTATGGTAAACTCCAGTAAAATAATTATAATGGGGCTACTGGATTTGAAAGGAAAACACTACGACTTCTTCAGTCCATCAGTACCATCCTTTGGAGAAACAGTTCTTGCTCATGACTAGGCTGTGTTAGAAACAGAATTACTGTTGGAGGGATACCTGGGTCTGTGCAAATTGAGCTATGCTTTCATGCAGTGGGAGCTTCTCCATCTGCTGAGCGTGAAGTCGGGCGTGCTTAGTGTTAAGAGGAAGTGGTATTTATGGGATCAGATCCTCGGGGACTCTGAAATGCAAATATATATATACCTATAACTTGCTACTTGTGATAGTTAATTTTATGTGTCAACTTAATTTTATGTATCACCCTGGCCATGGAGCGCCCAAATTAAACATTATTCTGGGTGTGTCCCTGCCGCTGTTTCCAGGTAAGCTTAGCATTTGAATTGGTGGAGTCAGTGAAATAGATCCCCCTGGCCAAGAGGGGGGGGCACCAGCCAATGCTGTTGAAAGCCTGAATAGAACGAAAGGCAGAGGAAGAATTTGTTGCTTTTATTCCTGCTTCACTGCTTGAACTGGGACCCCTCATCCCATGTCATCTCCTCTCTAGACTGGGCGTCATACCATAAGCTGCCCTGGTTCCCGGGCCTTTGGGCTTGGACTGAATTATACCACTAGTTTTCCTGGGTCTCCAGCTTGCAAACAGCAGATCGTAGGACTTCTCAGCCTCCATAATCACCAATTCTTCATTATAAATCTCCATATAAAAATATATTTGGGTATATGTACATATATTCAAATCAATACATATATCAGTACATATTTTCAGACCAATGTTTTGGGCTCTCTGTGCCCATTGGCAGTAAGAATACTGATAGAGTATGAAAAATAATTGATTTCTGTTCAGCGAGTGCTAAAAAGTCTGGCTCTATCTATCTTGTAGTTCATGGAAATTCCTACCAGTACCTAGAAAAGGGTTAAATGTTAGCCTTAATTCCATATTCTGTTACTGGTTTGTTGGTTTGTTTGTGTTTTCATCATTTTATATGCCTTCTCAAATGATTTAACAGAAACTTGAAAGAAGCTACAGTCAATTCTCATTATTCACACTAGTTTGTGCTAGAAAGTCATCAAGAATACTGAATTAGTGAATGCTGAGCCATATTCCTAAGGAAAATACAGATGAGGTTCACATGAGCCTCTGTTCTTGACATTTTCATCATGACCGTTTTATAAACTGATCGGTACATAACACCGGTTTGTATGTATCTCTATTTAAAGACATTTTATTTAGTCTGTGTTGTTGATTCGTTATCATTGAACTCACAGCCACAGCACTATAACTAGTGCCTGAGGAAGCTTATCTAACACATATTTTTTCTGTAAAGCACTTTGTAGCCTTCTTGCGCTTAGGAACACTAGATAGCGCTTCAGCACTCTGCTTGGGGGCCATTCTAAGCAGCAAAAACACCAACAAAAAGCACAAAAATGCAAAATGCAGGACACTAAGAGATTGCAAAAGGACACTTGTTCACAGAGCTGAAACAGGAAGGCGGAGCATCGCCTTGTTGATATCAGCTGGCGACGTGTGCGTCTGACAACTCACGTTTTCTGCTACCCTGCAATGTCCATGAATGACTGTGAAAGCACCACAACTGTTGATTTGGGGGTTACAAATAAATTGTAGTGAGTAGGAAAATTCACAAATAGGGATCTGCAAAGAATGAAGCTAAACAGTGTCCTGGAGAGAATCCCTGGTAATGCTTTGGTACTGATGGAGAGAGATGTCTTCTCTAAGCAAGCTAGACTTGTAGACTTATAAACAAGGTACCCTCTGTACTCATCCCCCCAGGCCATCCACTGGGAATAAATGATGTAGACACTCTTGGCATCACACTGATAAAAAAAAAATTATTCTATTTCCTGGTATATCAGGCAAAAAGAAAAGTGAAGGAAAGTGAGAGCACGAATTGCTCATGCTTCCTGATCTCCTGCCATGCTGCCAAGCTAAAATCTTCTCAAGATCTTAGAGTTGGGCATGCATGGAGAAGGATATGTTTTTCGTCCTTTTGGATAATGATTTTAGTTGTGTGTTCTAAAGAGAAAATGACAGGATGAAGTCTGGTCTCATCTTTCAAATACATCATCTTAGGATTGGGCTTCACGTCTCATAGAATTTTCCCCATCCACGTACTTCCATCTCTTTTCTGTTGCAAAGAGAAATAGAGAAATGGTGTTTGTAATGAGGCCTACACAAGTATGGGAAGGGTCTCTTTTTCAAAAGGAGAAACAAAGCTTGTAGTGGTGGTGATGTCCTTGGGTAGGAAAGAGGAGATCTGATCTAGAACACGAGTGGAAGTGTTGGCTTTAAGTAAGAGCACAGACACTTCTTCCATGGAAACAGGAGATGAGGCTCAATAGTATATTTCAGAGAACCCCTGGTAATGTTTTGATGCTGTTTGAGATGTCTTTAAGCAAGCTGGGCTTAGAAACAAGGTGCCTTTTACAGTCATCCCCTGGGCTACCCACAGGTGATAAATGACGTGGGGACTCCTGGCATTACACTGATTTAAAAAAATGAAATAACCCTATTTTCTGGTATATTGGGTAAAAAGAAAAGGAAAGTGAGAACATGAAGTGCCTGCACTTCCACCAACTCCAGTTCTGGTAGTAACAGTAATATTACAGCTGATGTCCAATGAAAGTATTCCATGTACCATACTATGCTGTTAACTAGAAGCATATTATTAACTATGTTCTAGTTACTGATCATTATCATAACCCTATGAAATAGTATTATTAACCTTATTGTATGCAGGTAAGGAGGCTGAGGTTTATGATTACATTTAGATAATTTACTTAAAATCACAGAGCTCTTCAGTGATATTGCCAAGATGAGGACTTAGACAGGTATATCCCAGTGGACCCTAAGCTTGCTGCTTCAGAAAGTGGATGTAATCAACAGGGATAAGCTGGATTATGTACCAGTAACATGCAACCCCCAAGCCTCAGTGACTTGACATCATAAAGATGTTTTATGTATGTTACGTATCCATGCTGGATCAGCTATGAGCCTCTACTGTGCTGTCTTCATCCTGAAACCAAGCTGAAGGAAGCGTTACCCTCTAAAATATTGCCAGTTGTCAGAGTAGAGGTAAAGAAGAGATTGCGGGTTTGACTGATTGTTGTTGTTGTTGTTAGAAGATGCATTGCATTTAGCTAGGAACTATAACATTTCTATGGTTAGATCCTGATGACCATCAAATGATTTTACAATAGTGAATCTACTTCTAAACCCTTATTTAAAAGGCCGCATAATATTCCATACTGTCACTATTCTGTTATTCATTTAACAGTCCTCTCTCAGTTGACCCCTAACATGTGAATGCTGGTGCTAATCTTTCACTCCTTTAACACAGAGCTGTTATATATATCTTCTGTTGGGGACAGCTCCTGTTTTTTCTTTTTTTTCCTTTTTTTTTTTTTTTTTGAGATAGAGTCTTACTCTGTCACCCAGGCTGATGTACAGTGGTGCAATCTTGGTTCACTGCAAACTTGGCCTCCCGTGTTCAAGCAATTCTCCTGTCTCAGCCTCTTGAGTAGGTGGAATTACAAACATGTGCCACCATAACTGGCTAATTTTCATATTTTTAATGAAGATGGGGTTTCTCAATGCTGGCCAGGCTGGTCTCGAACTCCTGACCTCAGGTGACCTAGCTGCCTCAACCTCCCAAAGTTCTGGGATTACAGACATGAACCACCATTGCTGGCCTGTTATTTTCTTATTGGTTTGAATATTTGGACATTAGCAGTTACTAAGAGGCTTTTTCTATCATAAATGTTGCACATTGTTTTCACGGCTTTTGTCTTTGCCTTTTAAGTGTAGTTATGGCATTTTTGAACGGGAAATTTTCGAGAACTTTGTGGGAACAAGCACATATGAGTAGATAAATACACCATTTCCAGCCTTGTGCAGCATTTCACTCATTAGAGCAAATGAAATCTGATTATGAACTTTGGGGTCCCAACATCCCATAACCATCCTTACCATCTAGTATTTTCTAAAGTGACTCCTTGCATCTGATATGTATCTCTATAAACAGCAAAGAATAATAAACGAAACACATGAGAAGAGAAAAATAAGATTTTGTATTATTAAGGGAAACAGAGAACACTAGATTAGAAAGACAGATAGGGAAAATAGATATCCCGAAACAATGGCAGATGCACTAAGATACAAATCATATTATATTTCTCCAGGTCATTTCTCTAACTTTTTTTTCAAATTCCTTAGCCTCTAGCATTCAAGTGTGCTTGTTTTTCAGCTCTAAGGCACAAACTTCAAATGCTTGTATTTGTTCGGGTTAGAGGACATCCAGGTACAAGTCTAGCATTTTGCTCGTTGGTGGTAAAGCAAGTTCATTATCCACTGCTAATGCAAAAGAGTTTTAGACTAAGGCTTCTTTTACTATCAATATATCCATCAAACACTGAGACACTGTGGGATGTAAGCAGACAAGGAACTTTAAGTGTTTTTGCTTCATGCACTTTTATACCGCTTGAATTTTGTATGCGTTTGCAATTATTCTTATAAGGAAAAATTAGTATGTGGTTAAGATTTGTAAAAGAACTTAGGAAATATTGTAAAAAATTGAAAGCTTAATGTTTTTAACCATTTTATACCATGCTAAGGAATGTCTAAAGATAAGTACAAATAGCTTTAAAGTATGATGGTGTTTTAGAGCAAAGTGGGGAAGATGTTTCTATGTTACTCCAAATAATATAGTTAAAGGGTTTCAAAATCAAATGAAATCTTGATTTCACCATGATTCACATGATTTATTTGAAATGCATCACTTGGCATTACTGTGCCCACTTTTTTCCTCTAGAAAACTACACATTAAATTAATCCAGAGGCCCTGTTCATGAGTTACATTATAGAATATAATTTAAAAGTAAATTTGGCTTAAAAGAGGGAGAATAATTTTTTTTAGTTAATGTTGAGGAATAAAATAAAAATCACACATTTGTAAATTACTGACATCAGAATGTACTATATAGATATTATCACCAAGAAAATTCATTAGAAATTATGTCCTAATTTTAACAAATATCTTGGCCAAGCACAGTGGCTCATGCTATAACCCTAGCTTGTTGGGAGGCTGAGGCAGGAGGATTGCTTGAGGCCAGGGGATTGAGACCAGCCTGGACAACATAGCAGGCCCTTGTCTCTTCAAAAAATTAGAAAATAAGCCACACATGGTGGTGCATAACCATGTTCCTGGCTTCTCAGTGTTCTGAGGTAAGAGGATTGCTTGGGTTCAGGAGTTCAAGGCTGCAGTGAGCTATGATAGCACCACTGCACTCCAGCCCAAATGACAAAGTAAGATTCTGTCTCTTAAAAAAAAAAGGAAAAAAAAGTCTCTTAATGTAAGAGAATAATATCCCATAGGAGTCTTGAATGTTACTGAACAGAAAACTTTCTGAGTCACTCCATGAATAAGAAAGATCTAAAAAATAAAAAAAAATTTTAAAAATTAAAAAATATATATATGTATATATATATATATATATGTATGTATGTATTGGGAGTGTTTCCTTTAAAATAAGTCATCTCCTGAGAACGGTTTCATTACTTGATTCAACTTCTCCTGACCTTATCCTGATTATATGATAAAGTTTTATGAGGATGCATAAAATTTAGCTGCTATCTTGGTGGTGGGAAAAAAACCCAATAGCATGTTACTGCTTAAACTGCTCTATTTTAAATAGTAACACAAAATTACGGCAAAGGTTTCCAAAGGATACAAATCATAAATATTTTAAGATGCTGATTGATGGATATTTTTGCAATATTTTGAGGTATTTCAAAATGGGTAGTATATTTTTCTTAGGTGAAAGCTATAACTTAAAGCTTAAATGTCTGTGGGTTTCAGTTCTGAACTAAGTTAGAATAGTATTAGATTTAGGTGTCTTGAGAAATTATTTCTTGTTGGCGTGCCACCCCTAAAGAAAATGTCATGTACTCTTTCTTTTAATAGAAACCCATTTACTATGTAGATTAACTTGACACATTCTACTGAGGCTGCTGGGTAAGAACTCACCATGTATGATAGCAATACATACACATGCTGCACATACACAGAAATCATTAATCTAGAAACTTCATCTTTCTGGAATATAGTGAATCTCAGAAAATAATAGACATTTGAGTTGACCAAAGAGTTGACATGCAGACCAAAGCTTATGAGCCCTATGCTCATTAAAAAATATCTTTAGGTTTTACCTTGGGTGCCTTTTTTTTTTGGGGGGGGGACAGGGTCTTGCTATGTTGTCCAGGCTGGAGTGCAGTGGTACAATCAGAGCTCACTGCAGCCTTGACTTCCTAGGCTCAAGCAACCTCCTGCCTCAGCCTCCCAGAGTGCTCAGATGAGAAACCTGACCCACCACACCTGACTGGTACTTTACTTTTTTTTTTCCTCTCAATTTTTTTATTGCATTTTAGGTTTGGGGTACATGTGAAGAACATGCAA
>NW_022436993.1:11993379-12047535 GCF_009761245.1 Sapajus apella
TGCTGCCTTCCTCCCCATCACCTATATCTGGCATTTCTCCCCATGCTATCTCTCCCCAACTCCCCACCCCCCGCTGTCCCTCCCCTATTTCCCCCCTACAGACCCCAGTGTGTGATGTTCCCTTCCCTGTGTCCATGTGTTCTCACTGTTCAACGCCCACCTATGAGTGAGAACATGTGGTGTTTGATTTTCTGTTCTTGTGTCAGGTTGCTGAGAATGATGGTTTCCAGGTTCATCCATGTCCCTACAAAGGACACGAACTCATTGTTTTTGATGGTTGCATAGTATCCCATGGTTTTACTTTTAACTCTATTTTACCTGCTTTGTTTATGTGCTTACCCTGTCTATAGCAAGTTGGAAGCAACAAGTTAGGAGTTGGAGATATGGAAGGCAGCAGGTTTACAACAGGAAAAACTGGTAACATAAAGCTTGTGTATCAGAGATGAGACAGAAACTTAAAGCAGATTTAAGAACTCAGTGGTAATAACCTGGCGCCATTCAATATGCCACAAATAGCCCTATATATTGCAGAATAGCTTCAGAGAGTCACTCTATAGTTGACTGGTGTCCATAATTGTTAAAAGTGAACATTAAGTTAAAGATGCTGGTGCAAGCAAAGACGCCTCTTACCCTCCAGGTCTCAGGGACATGATCAAAGATTGCAAACTGTAAGTGCTAAGGAAGAATGCTGTGTATAACTAAGAATCGTTGCAGAATTTCTCCTAGATATAGAATGGTTGATGCTGAATTGAGGGAGGAAGAGAGGGCTGGCTGGGAAATTCCTTCCCTTTAGAAGAGCATTGATCTCCAGCCTCACGACTATAGAGAGACCCAGTTTACTCCCTGTTAGCTCAGAGAAGTAAAGAGGGAATATTTACCTAGTATTTAAAGAAAATGCTTTTTTTCTAAGCTAAATATAAATACATAACTTAAACATAAAAGAAGCATTGATTTAATTCCATAAAAACATGCAGAGAAGAAGCTGAGTAAAGAGCAGAGAAACTCCTACTACTTATCACCAATGGATAGTGAATATTATTTTAAGCCCTTTATATGCATTACTTCATTTAATCTTCAAAATCTTCATTTAATCTTCAAATCAACCTTGTGAAGTAGAGCTAGGAAGAGGACTTTTCCAGAGGTTATTTGCTGAATTTTAAATAGCTGGTAAGTGGTAGCACACATAAAACCTGTGTTTTTTCAACGAAGCAACACTACACATCATACTAAATACAAACCACAAGTAGGAAAAGTAGTTTTTGTAAATATTTCTGATAAATTGTTAATATATTTAACATAAAAATAATTTATATAGTTGAAAAGAATTATATAAATTACATATAATTTATCACAGAGAATAAAAGAGAAACAAATAACCAATAAACATGTAAAAATTATTTATCCCCAACATTTAAAAACTTACAATATTCAGTGATGGCAAACAAGCAGTGAAACTGACACTCATTTTGCTGATGGAAGTATGAACTTGTACATCTCTTCTAGAAAACAATTCGTTAAAACATCTACCGATTCTTAGCTCAGTTATTTTGCTATCTGATTTATCCCAAGGAAATAATCTGTAATGCAAATTTTTAAAAGCATTTTTTTAAAGTTAGTTTCAATACTTGTGTAATTTATATAAATCAAAAAAATATTGTGGCATTCCTTTTAATAACAAAAAATTGTAAAAATGAAACATTATAATAGAATAATAAATTATTTTAACTCTAGTCAATTTAATCACATATCAGAAATTAAATAGTAAGGAATAATTTTGATAGCATGCATTGGAAAATGCTTATAACCTGAAGATAGTAGTAGAATATAAAGTTTTCCATGTGTGATCTTAATTGTGTCAAAATAAATTATACAGACATAAAAATTAAATAATAGTCATCATATACCTTTCTGTTCCATTCCATTTTTTATGATAAACATAGGTAAGTTATAGGAAAATGACTTTTAAAGATTAACACTTTTTTAAGGAAAAATGATTTTTAAAGATTAATACTTGGTAATTATAGCTTCATATACTAAATGAAGTTTCTCATAAATTTGTTACTGGTGGACCTTTTGTTTTGATTTGTTTTCTTAACAATTTACTGAGCTCCAATATAGTGCAGAAACTTTGCCAGATACTATGACACCAAAGTGAACAAGACATCATCTCTGCCCTCAAAGAACATACACTCTAATAGGGAAATCAGCCAGCCAGCTAAACAAATAATAAGGATTTATAAACGTGATATGTTTTGTAGAAGAAAAAATAGTAAAGCATAAAGGGGGGTCATGTTCATCCGCTTAGGGGAAAAGTAAGCTTTCAAAAAAGAAGGAATATGTGTGCTAAGGTCTTAAAGGGTGTCTTCCAGCCTAGAACAAGCCATGTCCATTTCACGTGGAGGACATACGATACATCTAGACCAGGAGGCTGAACAGACTTCTCATCAGGGAATGACAAGAAACTCTGTGAAGCCACAGTGCATCAAATGTAGAGGAAAGTGAATTACCTGGAAATAAAGCTGGAGGCAGAGACAAAGGACCGTGCATGTCAATATGAAGTTTGGACTTTATTCTGTAAAACCATCATAAATTGAAATTTTTTAAGTGCCATTTAAAATGGTGTCACAATATATGAACTCCCTAGAGATGAATCTGACAAAAGACATGAAAGATCTGTACTCTGAAAGCTGCAAAGTTATTGCTGAGACAAATTAAAGAGGACATCACTAAATGCAGAGCTAAGCCATGTTCACAGGTTGGAAGGTAGCTGAGACGTCACTGTTTACCAAATGGATCTGCAGTGTCAATGCCAAAGCAAAACCCTAATAGGTTGTTTTTCGTAGAAACTGACTAATTATTTCTAAAATTCATGTAAAAATGCAAGGGGCTTTGAATAGCCAAAACAACTGTAAAAGATAAAAAAAAGTTAGAGGGCTAAATACTATATGGTTTCAAGTATTATTATAAAGATACAATAAGCTAAATAGCATGGTATATATGTCATAAAGACAGCCATATAGATCAATGGAACAGCACAGAGGATCCATAAATAAACTCATACTTATATGACAACTGATTTTAACAGCAGAGCAAAGGCAATGTGGTAGAGAAAGGATCGCCTTTTTAACAGATGGTGCTGTAACACTGGATAGTAATATGCAAAAATGAAATTAACTTGGATCTTTTTCTTGTACCATATATAAAAATTAACTTAAAATGGGTCACTGACCTAAATATAAGATCTACAACTCTTAAGCATCTTGAAAAAAAAATCATAGGACAAAACCTTTACAGCTTTGGATTAGGCAAAGATTTCTTACATGCCACACCTAAAGCACAATCCATAAAAAAGCAAAGTGACAAATTGAACTTCATAAAAACTAAAAACTTCTACTCTTCAGAAGATATTTATTAAGCAAATGAGAAACTAAATCACAGACAGGGAGAAAATCTTTCCAAAGCATATACCTTAAAAGAACTTTTATCTAGAATGTGTGTAAGAATGCTTAAAACTTAATAAATAAAAAACTAGATATAAATAGGAGCAAACAATTTGAACAGACACTGCACCAACGGAGATGTATGGATGGCAAATTAGCAGATGAAAAAATACTCAGTATCTTTAGGGACATGTACGTTGAATCCACAATGACACCCCCACTAGAATGGTTAAAATTTAAAAAGATTGACCATAACAAGTGTTAAGTGTGGAGGAAGTAGAACTCTCACATACCATTACTGAAAATCTATAATGGTACCACCACCTTGGAAAACAGGTTGGCAATTTCTTCTAATGTTTAATGATCTCAACATTCTACTTGTAGGTATTTTTATGCAACAAAAGAAAGCACATGTCCTCAGATATGACTTGTACGTGATGTTCATAGCAGCTGTATTTTAATAACCCAAAATTGGAAACGGTCCAACATCTATCCATAAATGAAGAATAGCAAATTGTGGTGGATCCATATAATAGAATACTACTCATTGATAAAGAGAATGAATTTTGATTCTTGCAACAAAATGGATGAATCTCAAAATAATTATGCCATGTGAAAAAAGCCAAGCCAAAAAAATACATACTGTATGATTTCATTTATATAACACTCTAGAAAATGCAAACTTACATACAGTGATAGAAAGCACACCAGTCGTCTTCTGTGGAGTGAGGTGTAGCAGGATAAAAAGAAGCCTCATGTAGAGGATGAGGGGTATGTTCACCGTCTTAATCATAGTGGTGGTTTCATGAGTGTATAATATGTCAAAACTTACCAGACTGTATATTTTAAATAAGTACAGTTTATTATATGTCAGTTATACCTAAACAAAACTCTTTTTCATTGAAGGTCTAGTTTCCAGTTCCATTAGAAATTGAATGGAACTTTTAACTTTGTCTATTCTAAACACATGTGTAAGGAACCAATGTCCAACTAGTGAGGTTGGCTTATATAGAGAAAGTGTATTTGGAAAATAAAAATGTTAACTTTTTATCTAGCATAGTATAGGTGAGAAAGAGGCTAAATCTGACATGCACAAGTATACCTAGCTAAGAGAACTTTCCTCTTCTGTAGAGAATGTATATTACCATAAACTTTCATCATGAAACATGCCTGAAGCTTTGCACAAATCTTTGCTCACTAAGGAAACTTCTGCCTGGCTTCCCAGGAATCTTGACAGGGAAAAAAAGATGACCTAAATAGGAAATATACGCATCCCAGGCACTAGAATTTTAAATTCCAACATTAAAATTAATAAATTGACTTTCTGATTTATGTATCAGTCTTACATGATATAAGTTCATTATCTATCAAATCTTCTTTGATTTTACTAACAAAATCCACACTCCAGACCTGCAAGTTTAAAGAAACAAACCTTATTTTCTATTGAAATTACTAAGCTGTGTCACCACCTGGGCTTCTGAGAACAGCCTTCTCCCTAACCCGCACTATAATACTAATTTATCTTCAAGCAAAGCTTCAGCAGGAAGATTCTGATTTAAAAGCTTTTGCTGTATTTCCTTGAGAAACTAATCATTTTCTTAAGAAAATCCTAAGAGTCCTTCTCCATTTGCATAAGGGAAAAACATTCTTTAGTAAGACACAGGCTGTGATATTTTTACAAATGACCCAATTACTCCTCTTTTAGAATCTTTAAGCATTCATCATTAAAGAATTTCTGGTCACATATACAGACATTTTTTATAATTACGGCAACAATTCAAAAAAAAAAGCTATTAGAAGCAAAAATAAGACTTTTAGTTTGACGCAGAAATAAAATTATTTAGGATTTACATGTACTTTTATGGATTTTCAGGCAATTTGGGGGAAATAAAATTCTGAGGCAGCATTGAAAGTGTTCTTTCCAGAATAAAACTGGACCTGCAACCCGTATGTATAAACAGACATCAACTGAGATCGAGGTTCTGGTTATCTTCTGGCTTCGTAAATATTAGTAAATGCCCTTTCAGATTTCTCACTCAGGGCGCAGTTATAGAAACTATGAGAAGTTATATTAAATAGTCATGGTCATTCCTCATTACTAAAAGTTTACAAATACAATCACATTTAACAAAATCAAGCCTACAGCGAGGCCGTCTGCTTGTCTCATCTCTATACTTATGAGAGCTGCATTTTTTTTTCTTTTCAACTTTTATACTTTAATTTCAGGTTCGATGGGGTATGATATGGTTTGGCTGTGTCTTTACTCAAATCTCATCTTGAACTGTAGCTACCACAATTCTCTCATGTCACGGAAGGGACCCAGTGGGAGGTAATTGAGTCATAAGGGCGGGTCTTTCCCATGCTGTTCTTGCGATAGTGAATAAGTCTCACAAGATCTGATAGTTTTATAAGGGGGAGTTTCCCTGCAAAAGCTCTCTCCCTGCCTGCCGCCATGTAAGATGTGCCTTTCACCTCCTGCCATGATTTTGAGGCCTCCCCAGCCACGTGGAACTGTGAGTCCTTTAAACCTCTTTTTCTTTATAAATTACCCAGTCTCAGGCATGTCTTTATGAGCAGCGTGGTAACAGACTAATACAGGGTACACGCACAGGTTAGTTACGTGAGTATAAATAGTGTGTCAGGGAAGTTTGGTGTACAGATAATTTTGTCACCCAGGTAATAAGCATCATACCTGATAGGTATCACAGTTTTTCAGTCCTAACCCACATCCCACCCTCCACTGCATCCCCCAGTGTCTACTGTTGCCTTCTTTGTGTCCATGTACACTCATTTAGCTCTCACTTACAAATGAGAACATGCAGTATTTGGTTTTCTTTTCCTGTATTAATCCACTTAGAATAATGGCTTCCAGAGAGCTGTATTTTTATAGAGAGTCAGCACAGTAGGAAGTGATTTTCTCTTTCCCAATTGATCATACAAGACTTCGTGGTGATGTTAGCAAGAAAGAAAAGAGGAGTAACTTGATGAGTAAACTCCTTGCTGTTTTTACATTTGTGTCTGCAAGTCAGTCCACAATATAGGATTGCACAGAGCCACACATGGTAAAAGGCAAAGAGTGGGTGTCATTCTCTGAATGCAAGTATATAGAATCACAGTGTGAGAAAACATGCACGCACAGAGAGCTACATAAGATGTAAGTCCTGCACTCAAGCTGAAATGAAAGCTAATGAGAAAGAAAATCAAGTATGTTTAACTGCCTCTTCCAACAAACCCTCGTATCCATAAAAGGTTCACTCATCAGGAGACATTCTTAGAAAATAGTAATAATCTAAATGGGTCGTGTGGGCACAGTGCTGAGTTGTAGATCTAGGGACTGACAGCCCCTGGCAACCCTACACAGGGTTGCAAAAAAATGGAAACCCCATGTCAGTGTCACTTTGAGTTTTTGTTAGTTTTGCTCATTTGTCTAGCTGTTGTTTGTCAACTATAGAAAGTACAATATGGTTTGCTCAGATCATTTTTACTCGTGAATAAAGCATTACTTGAGTCCTGGCTCAGCCCTTCACTACCTGGGCACAAACGTCCCATGCATCACTTTCTCAACTTTTAAATAGGTATAATGAGACATAACCTCCTGGGTGGCAGGCGGTACTAGAGATACTATAAAGCACTCAACGAAGTACTTGACATCCAGTAGGTTCTCCATAAATGGAAACGGTCACTGATAACATTTTAGTGAGACTTCTTCCTCAGCCTGTTTTTGCTATCTAAACAATGTATCTTGACTAAATAAACACGTAGAAACATGCTAACTTTCCTTTTTTGATGGTTTATGTACTTGTAAAATGAAGCTAGCCAGGGGGAGTGCATATTTAAATCAGAGATAAAAATACATTTGTAAACTGCTGGTTTGGAGTCTTTTGAGAGAAGACATTCTGAATTGTACCCTTGATACTTTAGTAGAAATAAAATGCTACCTTGAGAGTCAGTTACTCCTCATTTATATAACATAAAACATTCTTCTCTAAGACATAGTATATTATGGAAGCAACAAAAGCTTCCTTTATTGCTGAGAGATTGTTAAAATAACACACAAAATCCATGTCAGAGAAATAAACCATGACACCATACACCCATGGCTTTTTAGAAGGATTCCCCAAAGAAAACCTGTGAAAAAAGTTCACAAATCAAAGAAAAAAACCTCAAAAATAGGAGTTTTCAAATAAGTATTTTATTATTTGCTTCACCGTTTGTTATATAAGGACCTGAGGATTTGAGAAACTTATCCAGAAATATCTATTTTTTGGCAGTTGTATGTTACCAGATTGGATATCTGTCTAAATATCCTTAGATGAGTAGTTAGGAAAAACCGATGGTTATAATAATGAAAAGCAGCTCAGCAACAAAATCACTTTATAGTCAGCATTCTCATATTTATGATTCATGAAAGTATTCGAACACTTCAGAATACATCTAGTAATTTAGTTTTATAAAAACAATTTCAAATGTACTTAGAATTCTTTCTACACATTTTAAAATATGAAGAAATAAAACTGATACATTAAAAGATTTGGGAACTTGAAAGTCAGAAGACAAAGTCAGTGTTTGATATTGTTTAAATGAGATTTAGAGACAACCAAAAGGGAATTTTCCACCTTATCTACCCTAAATGAGAGGACAAAAGGGTGGAGAGTCCAGACGACCAGCAGTAACCTATAAGATTAAAAAGAAGTCTCGTGGTCGCAATTTTATCATCACTTGTAAGTGATAAAGTGGCAAAAGACAGGCTTGTGGCAGTAGTAATACATTTTCTTTGAGGCAGTAAAATCATCAACAAGGTGTCTGTATATGTGTAGCCCAGCTTGAATATGAAAGCAATTTTCCATTGCCCTGTGGTTTAATTTCATTGTTTTCGTGAAGAACGAATATCCTAGATCACAATTTTCAGTGACTGATTGTAATGGACACAGCTTGAAAAATGAATGGGTGAGCTCCCCAAATGATTACTGGACAAGGCTTCAATCCCATCAGCAGCAATATTTGCATTTCTTTAAGCAGAGATTAAATGCTAACAGGACTGCTGTACATTGTCTGCATGGCCTTCTTGCATGATTTTTCTATTAAAGTAGAGAAAGGACAAGATTAGAATAGAACAAAAGGAAAACAAAATTTAAGGGCATGTTATACTGTCGTATAAAAATCAATGTATGCATTAGACAAATGCACTTGATTATTTTTAAACACCCGTTATTTCAAGATAAAACAATACCACTAAAACGATAAATGTCATTTAATTATATCACCTTCAAAAAGTTCATTTTAGGCTAGCTTTTCAAGTCTAAGACAAACACAAAGTTAGAAAAATGTTAACATATCACCTTTGAGTATTTAATCCAGCTACGACCAAAGGCAATTTTAATTACTCAGGTTCCTCAACAGCTTTTATGGATAACTTTATGGCCAATAATTATTTGTATACGGATGTTAGGAAAGGGTCATATCTTTTATGTGTGAAGAAATAAGCAGGTTGTCATGGATCAAAAATTAATTGCTCTTTCTGTTCTTTTGTATGTGTTTGTGTGATTGGTTATGTTTATGCTTTGGAGGTTTTCTTTTTCTTTGGAGATTTTCTTGGAGGGATCTTTTTGCTGCTTAGTGCCACAAAGGAACGTATATATCAGATGATCTCCAATCAAGCCTTGATGATACTTATTTTACAAGTTACATAAGTGTGTGTACTTAAGAAATTGGCAAGAGTACTCGAACAGTTGGTTTAGAGACACACGGGGGATAGCAAATGACAGGGAAGTGAAAAAGATTGTAGTACACAGGGGAAAGGCATAGCAGAATATTGATGGCCTGACAACTTTAACTCCAATACATTGGAAGACACTGGAGAGAAAATAGTAGCATTGTTTTCAGTTAATAATATGCAGAGTTATTATTCAGTAAAATTCTCAACAAATAGTGTATTTCCTGTGAGTTGCATTTTTAGACCAATTATAAGAAAGACCTTTTTATTTCAGTCTTTACCTTTCAAAATGTTTCCAACATACGATGGCTTTTGTTTTCCTAAGCAGTATAGTGAGTAGTACAGCTCCATGTGGTGATTTAAGATCTTGCAGAAGCTCATTAGGCACATCAAATGTTACTGTAAAATTGCATAGATACAGTTGAAAAAGTATAAATGACTGGATTTAATGTGGGTCAGCCTAGAACACCCTTAAGGAGTTGACTATTTAATAAATGCCTGCTATTGTCATTCCTGTCGACAATATGCTTTCTAACTTTTTAAACACAATATTGAGGGAATATTCTTATTTATTGGGTATCTTTTTTCAAAGTTTCACTTTTCTAGAAACACATTATGTGGAGAAGCAAGCAACTTGATTTTCTGAAGCATTTTGCTAACCACACAGTTAACAATTCTTGCTTAGATAAGGAATAGGTCATAATGGTGAGGCCAAAAACATAGCATGTTTTTCAACACATTATCTAAAGAAATCATGAAATCTCTAAGGATGCAGATAGAAATTAGGCAGCCACCTGGTTAGAATGGGTTAGTTTTAAGTGGTCCCAGAAACAAAAGCATAGTGCTACATCCTATTCTATGAGTTTATCCTTCATACAACAGAATTTAGATGTCTTTATATTACTGTAAAAAAAATCTAAATTCTCCATTATTTCCTTCATTTGCAAAACAATATGTTATACCCTCTTTAACTCTGACATTTTAATTACCCATTTTTGTTGGGAGTGACTTTTCCACATTAAAATGTAGTGCAAAATGCAAAAGTTGAAAGGAAGCCTCTAGGTACTCTTGTCTAGCCTCTTCCTTTTGATACTAAATTGAACTAATCAGACAAAAACCAGATGATTTGCTCATAGACTACACAAATAAGGCTGGGCTCAGTGGCTAACACCTGTAATCCCAACACTTCGGAAGACTGAAGCAGAAGACTCACTCGAGCCCGGGAGTTTGAGACCAGCCTAGGCCACAATTGGAGACCCTGTCTCTACAAAAAAATTTAAAAATTGGCCTGGTGCGGTGGTGAGCACCTGCAGTTCTAGCTACTCAGGGGGCTGAGGCAGGAAGATAGTGTGATTGCTGGAGGTCAAGGCTGCAGTGAGCTATAATTGTGCCAATGACATCCAGCTGGGTGAGATCCTCTTTCCAAAAATAAAATAAAAAACAAAGATCACACAAATAAATCACTGTATAGCCAGAACTAGAATCCCAAGCTTTCTCTGCTGAGTATATCTTTCATATTTTACAAGAAAAATGGTTCTGAGTTCGCCTACAACTAAACTATTCATAATAGTTTAGGAAAAAACTATAAAAGTGTCCCTGGGTTATGTGACATATGCTACTTTACATTGTGCTTTTCTTATCTCTCCCACCATGCATACCCCACTCCAAAAAGGAGGTTGAAAAGCCCAGATCGCAATTTATCAATGAAGAGTTTGTCTTTCTGGAACCACAATAAAGACATAATCTAGAAGGCGAGTGTGTCCCTGGAAGGAAATGAATGTTATTCCTGGCACAAAAAATGATACATAGAAACCCCTTTAAGCTGGAGGAAAAAAAGATTTACTTCTCTCTGGTGTAAATATTCTAATGTAGAACTTGCTAGTGTGTATGTATTTTAGTTTATTAAAAGGCAAATGTAATTTTAATTAATTTTGGCTTGATTTAATATAATAGTCTCAGCCAGGTACAGTGGTTCACACCTGTAATCTTAGCACTTTGGGAGGCCAAGGCAAGTGGATCACTTAAAGTCAGGAGTTCGAGACGAGCCTGGCCTACATGGTGAAACCCCGTCTCTACTAAAAATACAAAAATTAGCTTGGCACGGTGGTGGATGCCTGTAATCCCAGCTACTCGGTGGCTGAGGCAGGAGAATTGCGTGAACCTGAGAAGTAGAGCTTGCAGTGAGCTAAGATCATGCCACTGCACTCCAGCCTGGGTGACAGAGTGAAACTCTGTCTCAAAAAAAAAAAAAGTCTTAAGACTTCGAGAAATAGCATACCTGAGAAGATAATCTATGTCAATTATAAAATAACAAATCATGCTAAAAGTATGTAATTTATAAAATTTGCCAGTTGGTAGAAAATATGATAAAACCTAACATCAGTTGTTGCATGTATGAGCAAACTTTCTAGGGTTTCACAAAACTATATACCAACCGGATGTAACAGATGTCACCACTTAACGACAACAGAATGTGCAGTTTCCTAAAGTGTCCATGGAACTTTCTCTAGGATTAACCATTAAGTTAGTCCATGAAATAAGCCTCATTAAATGTATAAGGATTGGAATCATATAATATACATTCTATAACAACAAAGAAATGAAATTAGAAATCAATAACAGCAGGAAATTTGGGGAATCCACAGGTATGTGGGATTTAAACAATGTTCTTTAATAACCAGTGGATCAAAGAAGAAATCACAATGAAAATTAGAAAATACTTTCAGATGAATGAAATGAAGATGCAACAAACCAAAACCTATGCATCCATAGCTAAAACAGTACCTAGACAGAAATTTATACCTGTCAATGCATGTAATAAAAAATGAGACATCTCAAATAATAATCTAGACTTCCAACTTAAAAATTAGAGTAAACTAAACCCAAAACAAAAAAAGAAGTAAGATAATAAATAATTCAACCCTAAAAAAGAACAAGGTCTTGCATTTACTGCAACGTAAATGAAACTAGATGACATTATGCTAAATGAAATAAGCCAGATACAGAAAGAAAAATATTGCATGGCCTCACTTACATGTGGGATCTAAAAGAGAACAATTTAATACAGAGAAATAGAAAACAGGTGATACCAAGAATGCGAGGGAAGGAGGTAGGTAAGAGGCAATGGGGAGATGAAGGTAAAAGAATACAAAGTAGCAGATATGTAGGATGATCAAATCTAGAGATCTAATGCGTAACATGAGGACCATAAGTAATACAATTTTACTGTATATGGGGTTCATGCAAAAGGAGTAGATTTTAGCTGCTTTTGCTGTAAAAAAAAACAAGTACGCAAGATGATGGATATGTTAATTTGCTTCACAATTGTAATGATTTTACTAACTATATTATCTTGTAACATCATATTGCATATCTTAATTCTATACCACAAATTATTTTAAAATAAGCTAAAGAATAGAGCATAATAAATTGAAAAACAATAAAGAAAATTAATAAAACCAAAAGTTGGTTTCTTATAAAGATCAATAAAAATATAAACCCTTAGTTAAACTTACAGAAATGCAAATGATTATTTAAAATGCTATAAACAACTTTGTTATTAAATTTGATAATGTAGATGAATGAAAAAAATCCTAGAAAGACACAAACTACTGAAACTGACTCTAGAAGAAATAAAAAATCTGAATAGACCTATAACAAGAGATTGAATTTGAAAATTCCCACAAAGAAAAGCTCACGGCCATGTGGCTTACTGCTGAATGCTACCAAACATGGAAGAATTCATAACAACTCTTCACAAACTCTTCTAAAAAGTAGAATAGAGAATACTTCCTAATACTATGAAGCTGTTCTCATTCTGGCACTGAAACCAGAGACATCACAAAGATATCACAAATCAATATAACTTGGGACAACAGATGCAAACTTTTACAACAAAATACTAACAAATGAATCCAACAACATTTAACAAGTTTTATACACTGTGACCAAGTGGCATTTATCCCGGGGATGGAAGGCAGGTTTAATGTCCAAAATTCAATTAGTGTTCTATACCATGTTAATAGAGTAAAGGACAAAAACCATGATCATCTCAATAGATGCTGAAATGTCAAAATGTAACACTGTTTTGTAAAAACAACTCTCAGCAAACTAAGGATAGGCATCAATTAAAAAAATAATCCCCCCAGCCGGGCACGGTGGCTCAAGCCTGTAATCCCAGCACTTTGGGAGGCCGAGGCGGGTGGATCACGAGGTCAAGAGATCGAGACCATCCTGGTCAACATGGTGAAACCCCGTCTCTACTAAAAATACAAAACATTAACTGGGCATGGTGGCGCGTGCCTGTAATCCCAGCTACTCAGGAGGCTGAGGCAGGAGAATTGCCTGAACCCAGCAGGCGGAGGTTGCGGTGAGCCGAGATCGCGCCATTGCACTCCAGCCTGGGTAACAAGAGTGAAACCCCGTCTCAAAAAAAAAAAAAAAATCCCCCCAATTACCATTATACTTAATCCTGAAAGATGGAACATTTTCCTCCTAAGATTAAGAAGATAAAGATGTCTACTGTTGTCACTTCCATCCAATATTATAATTCAAGTTCTATCCAGGACAATTGAGGAGTGACTACTAACGGTTATGAAGTTTTTTGGGGGAGAAGATGAAAATATTTTTAAATTAGACACTGGTGAGAGTTGCAAAACTCCATGAATGTACTTAAAAAAACCACTGAATAGTACATTTTTAAATGGTTATTATGGCAAGTGAATTCTATTTCAACAAAGCCGTTATTAAGAAAAAAACAAAAGGATATAAGCTAGATGCAGTGGCTCATGTTTGCAATCCCAGAACTTTGGGAGACCAAGGCAGGAGGATCACTTGAGCCCAGGAGTTGAAAGTTATGGTGAGCTGTAATTGTGCCACTGCACTCCAGCCTGGATGATAAAGTGAGAACCTGTCACTTAAAAAAATTAAAAATGATTTTAAAAGATTACCGAGGACCAAACCTAGGATATGAATGAACAAAACAAAAAGTGAATTGGGCAGTGGACAATTAGAAATGTTAATAAAAGGCATATATCTCCCCCAAAATAATACAGTACATTAATAGTGAAATCATAACAACACAAAACAACGTAACAAAACATGAATAATTAGAATATCATCATAGAATATGAGTTCAGTAGATTGGAGTATAATACAATATAATCTGATACAAAATGACTCTAGAGTGGCTACTGAAAACATAGCTGGAAAGAATACCACCAGCCCACTGGGAAATCAAGCTCATGGCCAGTGGCCTGTCAGGCGTGAAAACAGATGTCTAAGTTTGTCTTCTGCACTACTCTGCTTCTCTCCCTTGGTGTTATCATGTGATGACATATGCAGAACTACCAGCCATTTCTCTGTAACAGCCCAGGTCTTAAGAAGTTGAACATGGCAGATTGGAAGCATGGACCTTGGACTGCCTTCCAGCCCTGGTACAGCTAGTCTGATGGATTTACCCATAACAAAATGGACACATGATATCTTTGAACTCAGTCAGCTATTACTCTTCTCTTTTCTTTTTTTAGTGAGATATGACAGTAAAACTGGAGTCTACCTAAAATAATCTTTTGCATTTAATTTTTTATACCTACTTAGCACGGCAAACATACATAGATGTACTTCACATATACATAATTTTACATAAATGTGCAAGCATCAGCTACAACAGCATTTTTCTTTTCAGCTTGTTTTCTGCTTTTCTTAGGCTTTTCTCTTCATTGACATCAGAACCCCCCCAAAAAAATAATCCACATTAAAAATCTAATACTATTCATATTTTTCTGTGTACTCCTGTAATCCTGTATAGTTATGCATAGTCGCATGTTGGAGGTTGTCTTGGTCTTTTTTTTCAATGAGATCATGATGTGTTCTTCTGTATATTCTGATATTCACTATAAAACGCCTTGTAGAAATTCTTCCAGGTATGTGGTAGATCTTTACTTTATTCTCTTAAAGCTTGTTAATAGTCTTAACTCTCTGTGGTGTGACTGGGCTGTCACACATTCACCGTTACCCCACTTCTGGGCATTCGTTTGTTTCCACCTTTTTGCTGCTATGAAAAATGCTGCGATAAACAACTTCAATTCTTAGAAATATAAGATCTTTGTTGTTTCTTGTAAGATATAAATTCCCAAGAGCAAGATGAATGCTAATGGATATTGCCAGAAAGACTGCAATGCTTTATATTTTTACCTCAATGTGTGTATATAATTTTCCCACATCCTCACCAATAAGAAAGTTGTAGTTCTTTTTAATTTTTGCCATGTATTTGGTTAAAATTCTAGCTATTATAAATTTAGAAAGAAAGCGACTAGGCTGCTTAACCAAAATTGGAATGGATTTGCTCACAAAATTCTGTAATATTACCAGTATTTGGTTTATTCCCTTTCTCTCTCAGCTTCCCCTCCTCCATGACTGGCTCATTCCTAGATTGGCTCTCCCCTTCCTGTCACAAGATAGTGGCTAGCAACTCCTGGAGCCATGTTCTTTAATCAGGACATCCAGAAAGAAAGTGGCATAGCCTTTCTCTTACCAGTCTCAGAAATCATTCTGAGATGTACTCCTGCTGGATCAACTGCATGCATCTTTGAACATAACACTGTGTAGTTGGAAAATATAATGTGTTGGTTGGCTAAGTCTGGATCATATGCTCCACTCTAGTACTAGAGGTACAGCCTCTACCAGACTATCTGAGATGAGGAGAGAAACAGCTTCCCCAAAATATCATGGCTTCTGCCAGAAGAAGAGAGAATAGCAATGGCAAATATCCACTCCACCTTTTCTTAATATGAGAAGTCTAGTTGCTTCTAACTCACATTGCAATTGCTGAAAAGAATGTGTTCCTCCTAATTATAGTCCACCCCTTTAAGTAGCTTTAAATGTCACAAAGATTTATGATTTTGAATGTAGAATTTTGATTAAAATTATACTAATGTGTATTATATCTTAATAATCATATCATCTTGTATGATATTTTTACTTCAGAGTTATCATTAGGAATCTGTTATGCTATATTCTAACATACTTAAAGTCTATGAGAGATCTATGGCTATTGAATTATAATGACCTTATCTTAATTTCTTAACCATGTATTTCTTTCTTAGTTCTCTTCGTTCTTGATATTACTCTACCCATCTCTAGCTTTTTCTACTCCAATTCTCCCATCCCTGAAATCCATCACTTATAGTGGACAAGTTTTCTGGGACATAAGAGACAGTTTCTCCTAAGTGAAAACCCAAGGAGTTCCTCCATAAGGAAAGTATCTTAAGTTCATCACAAAAGCTCTGGGTCAGGCTAAGTCAGTCTTGATCACAATGGTGTAAGAGCACAGAGCGGCTCACATATTTTATTGAAGGAATTAAAATTATTCCGAGTAGCATACTCAGAAGTCTTATTTACTCACTTCTGATTCTTAGCTCTAGCAAAGATAGTTGAAGTTGTCAGGTAACTGAACTGAAGACCAATGAAGCTTTAAAGTACTTAGGTGCTATGGTCTGTATGTGTCCCCCAAATTTCATGTGTTGGAAACTTAATCCCCATTGCAACAGTGTTGGTAGACAGAATCTTTTGAAAGGTTGTTAGGTTGGGAGTGCTTTACTCATGAATTGTTTAATGCTCTAGTAAAAGAATTTGATGGAGGGATATTGTCTTTTTTACCCTTCAAGCTTTTGCCATGTAAAGACACCACAAGAAGGCCCTCACCAGATGCCAGCACCTTAATCTTGTTCTTCTCAACCTCCAGGACTGTGAGAAAATAAATTTCTGCTCTTCTGAAATTTTGTTTTAGTAACACAAATGGACTAAGATAGTAGGATGAGTGAAGTTTTAATGTATATTTATACATGTACACAAATACACACATATATACACATGCACACACATATACACACATACACATTTAGGTTGAGTGTTAAAGAATGGTTCAATTTTATTCTAATTTTCTTTGATCCTGGCTTACATTTGTCTATCAATAAGCTGCAATTTCTTCTAGTTTATGAAGTATCTTTATTATCTTGGAGAATATAAAGAATATTTTCTCACAATTTGAAATAAAAACTATAAATTTGTATTATCTAATCTCATCTTCCATTTTACTTCCCCCACCATCAATTTTTATTTTGCCCACTTAGTAAGCATATAGAAAGAAGCAAAAATAAACTAAAATAAAAGCAAATATGAAAGGAAAAACTAAAATTTCATGCTCTATTACAGCCAGTAATGGTATTTAACATGGTGAGCCACTTGATACTTAGAACCCCTTAAAAGTTTTCCTTTGCTGAGTATATCTATCTATAGCCTGCTTCTCTGCTCCTACTGCATACCTCTGCCAATTCAACACAACCTCCTTCATGCCCCTGTAGCTCCTGTGTGCTTATATTCCAGCTGTATTATATTATGTAGCAAAATACCATAGTTAAGAGTACATACTGGAATCTGGGTTCAAAACCTGACTTCAGCACTTACTAACTGTGTGATCTTGGGCAATCTGCTAAATCTTCCTGTGCCTCAGGTTCCTATCTGTAAAATAGTAATGATGTCTATAGCAGATGAGTGTTGTGAGTATTAAATGAGATAACCTATGTGAAATCAGCAGGCTTCCTGATATTCAGCGTGTTCAATTAGCGACAGTATTGTTTGCTTTTTTCTCCCCGCTGGATTGCGAGCAATGGTATTTCCAATGCCTATCACAGTTCCTGCTCCATGATATTCTATACCTAAATCTTGAATAAATTGCTAAGTACAATGTAATTTTTCTATATGATCATAGAAATATACATGCGTATTTACACCATTTCAGAAGGAACCACTAATCTTAAATATTGTTGGAATAGGAATCAGTGAGTACAAAATGCTATGAAACTGTATATGCCTGGACTTATAACAAAGCCATCATAATTTCTGAAAATTGTACAGAGGCATCCCTGAACTGGTATTAGGTTTTCTTGTTTCCTTTTAACAGGTTACTCATTTTCCTGGTCAAAAATTCTTCTTACAGCAATATTTTGCATAGAGAGATCATAATTCTCAAAGAGATAAGGCAACTAAGAGGGAAAAGAATGTTTAACAGGTGGAGAGGAGAAATGGCAGAGTTTTTTTCTTTTTTAAGAGGTATTCGGATTCTGATTTGAGAGCTGTCCAGATTTTAAATAACATTTTCCTGAGTTATCTCAAGAATCCTGCTTGAACAAACTGACCATGGAATATCTTTGGGATGTCTCCACCACATTTTAAACTGTACTTTCTTCCCCCATAGCCATGATCCCCAATCCCTCAAAATTAACAGTTCTTATTTTTAAATAAATCAAACAAAAAGCAAATGCAGGTTATACACAGATATTAAGAAGCAAAGCTTTGACTTCACCTTTCAATCCACTTATTAATATCCACATCATGACTCTCTTGTCGAGAAAAAGGTTTAGTGTCGCAGTCCTCAATCAGTATTTCTACATTCACTTTCATTAGGAGCCATGTTTTCCTGACAAAGGATAACAAATGGATACTGTTGGTCCCTAATGTGCTTTTGACTACAGATTCTGCACCACTTCTCTGTTAAGCAATTGCAATTATTTGTCATTTTAATATGACTTGGCAAGGAGGTCTGAAAAACATGGCTATTATTCATCAATATGTATATTTTGTACTTATATTAATATTAGAATATCATTATTACTCACCTCACATTGTATGAGCAAAATAAAATTATACCATGTAAAAAATGCATTAAATTCTCCTCAGCTGCACTCGTATAGCAAAAGTAAAGGTGATTTAAGAGTTTGCACCATTTATATGCTAAATGCTACCATTTATTATTATTAGCAAAGAAATGCTTTTACCTTTATGCTAATGGAAAATATATCAATGTGTTTCCACTATTAATTGGAAAATAATATAGCTAATATTAAAACCCAAACCTTTTAAAAATATCTATCCATGCTTTTACATCCTGAAATGTTCTAGTGCCTAATTTTTTTATCATATTAGCATAATATAAGCATATTTTTGATATTAGAGTAAAATTCTTAAATTTTTCATTTTGCATTCTTCTTCTGGAGGCTTTTGCATGTAGAATTAGCTTTAGTTTTGAAAGCTTTGAAGTTCAGGAATGAGCATTGTAAATAAATAAATGCTAACACTTTATCAGCCAACCTTCTCTCAGTGGATATAGTTAATTTTGTATCATAATGAAGCACGTTAAACCCCTACACTGTTCTGCATAGTTTTCAATTATTTCTATAAATTCACCAATATTTTATTCTATTACAAATCTACGTCTACATAAAATTCAAGTATGCTGCAAATAAATACACAAATTTTAAAAATTGCTACATGCTAAGAAAATGGAAGAGAAGGGCAACATTTTTAGAACCTGTTTCTCAGACTTAGGGGCAACACACACACACACGCACATGCACACACACACACACACATGCACACACACACAGACATAAGGACCAAAAGAAAGCCAATCAAGTGATTTTCACGCTTCTAACATAAATAGGCCCTGTATCCTCACAGTTCAAAGTAAAATTAAACTTTCATCCATTCAATAAGTTTTTACTAAGTAGTTTGTAAAAGACCAGGAACATTTTTGAAGCAACTACTGTGTGCAAGAGACTGATTTCAGCTCATAAGACTTAGAAAGATGGGGAGCCAGACAACAGCCTCTTATCAAAGAAAGTAAACAAGGGACAAAAACCAAAGCAAAGCATCATGCTTGTTTATGTTGGTGGATGAATGGTTAGTATGGAAAGAACAAGCTTAAGAGAACAGTGACATCATCAGGTACAAAAACTGATCCTTCCTATAAGAGATTGGTCAGAATGGTGGGAGAAATTACAGGAAAGACACAAATCTTCTTGGAAGGCTGGAAGGTTTTGCAAAAGCTTTCAGAAAGGGTTATGGCTAAAGGCAGCCTAATCCTCTTACCTTGAGCTAATAGCAAAGAGAAGATAACAAGGGAATGTAGAGGAGTTTATCTAAATAGCTTGTTTACTCATGTTGTCCAGAAACCAACCTTTGATCATCCATGCACATGACTGCTCTCTACTTGGGGCATCAGCAAGGTTAATTACCCACAAATGGTGTTTGCTCAAGACCTTTGTCATTAACTTTGTTTTAAAATAAATATGAGTGTCTCCAGCATAGCAGGTCTGCATGGCCAGACTCCCTCTTTGGGGTGTGTAAGCAGGTTGGGCAGGGTCCCCTGGGTGCATCCCCACAGGCAAAACACCCATGTCTGCAAACCCCTTTCATTCATCACTCAACCAGAGTCTGAAGGTCAGGCTCAGTAACTTCCCTCAGAAAACAGACCTCCCCCAAGAGAATTTGAGGTGAGATTAAATATTAGAGAAATGTTTTTAAAAGTAGATATAGCTCTTCTAAATTACATACAAATTGGAGATGGTAATGTGCCTTCTTATATCTGTCAAACTGATAATGTTCTTTCCCCTTTCATCAAACAACCCCAAGTATACAAATCAATACTACCTCCAAACACAGAACAACCAAAATGAAGCAAAATGAAGTAACTAATGTAGCGTGACATCAGGAAACCAGGATAGAATCTGACCTGAGTTTACATCCAGGTTCATCCACTCCTTGATGTGTTATCTTGAGTATTATCTTTTCACAGTTCCTGTTTCCTTATCTTTTAAAGTGAGATAAATTCCTGCAATCTGATATTATAAGAATTCAGTAAGAGAGGTATAGGAAAGTGCTGCACTAAATGTAAAGACATGGTCAGGCACACCGGCTCATGCCTGTAATCCTGTCACTTTGGTAGGCCTGGGGCAGGTGGGTCACTTGAGGTCAGAAGTTTGAGACCAGCCTGGCCAACATGGTAAAACCTCATCTCCACTAAAAAAAGAAATACAAAAATTAACCAGGCTTGGTGGCAGGTGACTGTAATCCCAGCTACTCAGGAGGCTGAGACAAGAAAATCGCTTGAAACCAGGAGGTGGAGATTGCAGTGAGCCGAGACTGTGCCATTGCACTCCACCCTAGGCAACAGAGTGAGACTCTGTCTCAAAAACAACAATAACAACAAAAAACTAAAAACATGTAAAATGTCATTTCTTATAACTTTCTTACAAATCCACAAGCTGAGAAGTGTCAGGAGACAGAAGTTGAAGTGAGAATAACACATAGGTCAAAACTTTCTCCTTCAAAAGGGGGTCCAGAGCACTGGTATTCATTCATTTGTTTATTTGTTTTCTACAGAGTAGGTGACTCTTAGAGCTCTTTCCATAATATGGAATCACTTTCCCCTTGGAAGTTATTATATATGATTTTTTTATATATAGTGAGAAATTAGTTGTGGGCATTTTTTAAAAAACAAGATTGAAAAATGGTTTTAGCAACCAATTTTTGCCTCTAGATGGTTTATATAAGAAACATGATACAGTTAATTACACATGAAAAGGAACCATAAAACACCTAACTTCTATTCCTGGCTTTATCACTAAGTAAAATGGAACTAATCCCAGTGATAATTTTTCAATACCATTTCCTTCTCAATAATATGTGGATGAATAATATGTGGATGATAAAATCCACTTCTTATCCCTTTAAGAATATTAGACTACCAGGTATTTGTTGAAAGGATAAAGTTCTATAACGTGAGGGGTAAACCCTACATTTATACTGGAAGCAAGAGACGAGGACTATTTGCATCAGAGAAAGCTTGAGGAATAACTGACATATTTAGAGCCAATCAGCCAGACTAATGTGAGACCTTCCCCAGGGCTCAAATACTGCCCTGCTCAACAAGAGAAATAAGAGCAGTACTTTAAGGAAATGAGATTCTTCTAGGACATTCTGGAGGAAAGTAACATCCTTTGATTTGGAGGAGTTTGATCTCACCGTGACTGTGGCAGTCCCTGGGCAGAGGATCACACCAATGGGAATTCCTTTGATAGCCTGGAGGTCCGTGTGTCTGGAAACAGAGCCCCAGGACTTACACAGAATTACACCCATCAGAAAGGGAACAGTGCTTCCGTGAGATGCTTGCATAGTGGGATAAAACTAAAATTGAGTTAATTATTTTTTTAGAAAAGAATTAAATGGGTATGAATTTTTCCGTGCTTAAAATTTTTAGAGAATTCTCTGTGTCTTAAAGGAAATAGTAAAGACACATAAATAAGAGAAAAGATAAGTCAACTAGGAGCAAATGGAAAGATACCCTTTGTATTCACTAGATTCAACAGAAGCCCAGAGCCAGCTCTGGCTTAATCAAGGAAATAACAGAAGTTTTCAGAAGAAGAGTCTCCGGGAGTTGACTGGCTGGAAGGAGGGGCTCAAGGACCAGTCAGAGGCAGACAAGATCAGGTCATGACAAAAGGTCTCCCAAGGAGACGCTTTTTGGCAGTCCCACCCACACTCCACTTGAGAAGTCTGAAAAAACCCCAGACACTGATCTTTGTTTCCAGTGTCCACAGCTCAAGATTTAAAAGTCCCAGGAATCTGACTAGTCAAGTGGAGATCATATATATGTTTTCTCATGGCAGAACCCAGTCAGTTAGAGGAAGAATCTAATAGAAGAATCTCCAAGGACATATTTGGATCCTGTTATGTGAGAGCTGATACTCGAATGTATCATCACATTAAGACTGCACACTTGGTGAAAAACTTTTCTGAAAGAAACCTGGGATGCTGTGTGAAGTAGAAATGGACACAGAAACTAAGAAATGACCAATGCTCATAGTTTCTAAACATGAAAGCAAAGAGAAGAGGTGAGGATGCAGATATGGATAGATGCATGTGTCTATATCCAGAATCATACTAAAGGACATTAGCATATATTTGCTCCTATTCACAAAAACTGTGAAGACCATTCCTTGTAGTATCTTGGTAATAGCTAAAGACTAGCAAGATGGTAAGTAATTCATATAGAAGTAAACAGGTCAAAGGAATTATAGTATATATAATGGAATGTCATGATCTATTTTTTAAGGTAGTATGTTTTGCATGTGCTGATAATGAGTACACTCCAGAATATATTGGAAAGTGACAAACTGTAGAACACAGTATATACATAATCTACCTCTGTAAAAGGACATAGAAGAGAGAGGGAGGGGAAGATTTTATGCATGCACAAATGCAGTAATGGAGTTTGCTTCTGGGATTAGGAAAGTGGGACAGGAGTTTGGAAGATAAAAAAATCAATAGCTTAAGTTTCTTTCTCTCTCTCTTTTACACTCTGATTTTTTTTTAAATGTGTATCTATGACCCTTCACATGAAAATTTGATTTTTGAAAAATTGTTTACATTTTTCCCAATGATTACTGTCTAAGAAATTATCCTAATGAAATAAATTGAGCTACAGAGAAACATGTACATTCAAGGATATTCATCTCATTATTATTTGTAAAATAAGAAATTGATTAAATGAAAGATTACAAAGAATTATCTGAAATTATCTAAAAGTTACTATAGCTATGAAAACATTTAAAATCATGCTTTAGAAGGATACTTGAAATGTGGAGACGTAAAAGGAGATTTTGAAAACAATGCACACACATACAGAAAAATAGATATATACATACATGCATGAAACAATATGCTATAAAGTACTTACTGGATGACAAGATTTTGGGTGATTTTAATTTTCTTTTTTACACATTTTTTATGTTACTCAGATTTTCTGCAATGAATGTATTACTGTATCAGAAAAATAGTCAAAAGGCATACTTAAAATATTAATTAGAATATGATTTTTTAATGTCTAGAATTTAAAACTTTTATTTTTACAACTCAATACTAGATTAAAATATGGTTTCCCTTTAGTTTATTAGGAAGCTTAAATCTGTACTAACTAAACTTTTGGCCCTTCTTACTGTTATTGTAAATATTAATGCTTAATATTTTAAAGAGCTCCTATAGGAAAAATTAAGTATCGTGGGAGGTATATTAAAGCCTTTCTTCTGTTTAAAAAAAAATCACAGAACCTCCAGGATATACAAAAACAACTGTTTTTTTTTTTTTAAGGTAAACATTGATACCACAGCCTAGATTTTTTTTAATTGGCTCACTCACCTGAACAGATGCTTTTTGAAAGAAGGCATATGCAGCCAACAAGTATATGAAATAATATTCAACATTATTATTAGAGAAATCCAAATCAAAACCACGATAAGATACCATCGCACACCGGTCAGAAGGGCTATTATTAAAAAATCAAAAAATAACAAATGCTGGCAAGGCTGCAGAGGAAAGAGAACACTTACACACTGCTGGTGGGAGTGTACATTAGTTCATCTAGTGTGGAAAGCAGTGTGGCCATTCCTCACAGAACTCAAAACAGAATTACCATTCAAACCAGTAATCCCATTATTGGCTATATGCCCAAAGGAATATAATTTTTTCTGTCATAAAGGCACGTGCACACATGTGTGCATTGTAGCACTATTCACAATAACAAAGACATGAGCCTAAATGTCCATCAGTAGTCTGGATTAAGGAAATGTGGTATATATACACCATGGAATACTATGCAGCCAAAAAAAAGAATGAGATCATGTCCTTTGCAGGGACATAGATGGAGCCTGAGGCCATTATCCTTGGCAAACTAACAAAGGGACAGAAAACCAAATACCATATGTTCTCACTTACAAGTGGGAGCTAAATGACAAGAACACACAGAAACAAAGAGGGAGAGAAACACACACTGAGCTCTACTTGAGGGTGGAAGGTGAAAGGAAGGAGAAGAGCATCATAAGAAAATACCCACTGGGTAATATGCTTAGTACCTGGATGACTAAATAACCTGTACGTCAAATCCTTGTGACTCAAGTTTACCCATACAACAAACCATCACATGTACATCTGATCCTAAAATAATTTTTTTTTGAGATGGAGTCTTACTGTTACCAGGCCGGAATGCTGTGGTGTGATCTCAGCTCACTGCAACCTCCACCTCCCAGGTTCAAGTGATTCTCCTGTCTCAGCGTCCCAAGTAGCTGGGATTACAGGGGCCCACCACCCCACCCAGCTAAATTTTTGTATGATTAGTAGTGATGGGCTTTCACCATGTTGGCCAGGATGTCTTGATTTCCTGACCTAGTGATCTGCCCGCCTTGGCTTCCCAGAGTGCTGGGATTACAGGCATGAGCCACCTCAGAAGCAACACCACACATCTGCAACTGTCTGATCTTTGACAAACCTGACAAAAACAACCAATGTGGAAAGCATTCCTTATTTAGTAAATGGTGCTAGGAAAATTGGCTTGCCATATGCAGAAAGCTGAAACTGGACCCATTCCTTACACCTTACAAAAGTTAACTTCAGATGGATTAAAGATTTAAACATAAGACCTAACACCATAAAAACCCTAGAAGAAAGCCTAGGCAAAACCATTCAGGACTTAGACATAGGCAAGGACTTCACGACTAAAACACCAGAAGCAATGACAACAAAAGCCAAAATAGACAAATGAGATCTAATTAAAATTAAGAGCTTCTGCACAGCAAAAGAAACAATCATTAGAGTAAACCAGCAACCAAGAGAATGGGAAGAAGATTTTGCAATCTACCCATCTGACAAAGGGCTAATATCCAGAATCTACAAAGAACTAAAACAAATTTACAAGAATAAAACGTATGTTGAACCAGCCTTGCATCCCTGGGATGAAGGCTGCTTGGTCGAGATGGATAAGTTTCTTGATGTGCTGTTGCAATCTGTTTGCCAGTATTTTATTGAAGGTTTTTGCATCGATGTTCATCATGGATATTGGCCTGAAGTTTTCTTTTTCAGTTGAGTCTCAGCCTAGGATTGGTATCAGGATGATGTTGGTCTCATAAAATGAGTTAGGGAGGATTCCCTCCTTTTGTATTGTTTGATACAGTTTCAGAAGGAATGGAACCAGCTCCTCGTTGTACGTCTGGTAGAATTCGGCTGTGAACCCATCTGGACCTGGACTTTTTTTGGTTGGTAGGCTATTGATTTCTGCCTCAACTTCAGCCCTTGTTATTGGTCTATTCAGAGTTTCAACTTCCTCCTGGTTTAGTTTTGGTAGAGTACAAGTGTCTAAGAATTTATCCATTTCTTCCTGGTTTACTGGTTTATGTGAGTAGGGCTGTTTGTAGTAATCTCTGATGGTAGTTTGTATTTCTGTGAGATCAGTGGTGATATCCCCTTTATCATTTTTTATTGCATCTATTTGATTCTTCTCCCTTTTCTTTTTTATTAATCTGGCTAGTGGTCTGTTTTGTTGATCTTTTCAAAAAACTAGTTCCTATATTTATTGATTTTTTGAAGAGTTTTTGTGTCTCTATCTCCTTCAGTTCTGCTCTGATCTTAGTTATCTCTTGTCTTCAGCTAGCTTTTGAGATTTTTTAAATCTTGCTTTTCTAGTTCTTTCAATTTTAATGATAAGGTGTCGATTTTAGATCTCTCCTCTCTTCTCTGGTGGGTATTTATTGCTATAAATTTCACTCTCAATACTGCTTTAAAGGTGTCCCAGAGATTCTGGTAAATTGTGTCTTCATTCTGGTTGGTTTCAAAGAACATCTTTATTTCTGCCTCCATTTCATTGTTTATCCAGTCAACATACAGAAGCAACTTGTTCAGTTTCCAACTGGTTATGTGGGTTTGAGTGTGTTTCTTGATCCTGAGTTCTAGTCTGATTGCACTGTGGTCTGATAGTTTGTTATGATTTCTGTTCTTTTGCATTTGCTGAGGAGTGATTTACTTCCAATGATGTGGTCAATTTTAGAGTAAGTGAAATGTGGTGCTGCAAAAAATGTATATTCTGTGGATTTGGGGTGGAGAGTTCTGTATATGTCTATTAGATCCATTTGGTCCAGCTCTGCATTCAAGTCCTGGATATCCTTGTTAATTTTCTGTCTCGTTGATCTGTCTAATATTGACAGTGGGGTATTGAAGTCTCCATAAATGTAATCCATCACATAAATGGAACCAAAGACAAAAACCACATGATTATCTGAATATATGCAGAGAAGGCCTTAGATAAAATTCAATAGCCCTTCATGCTACAAACTCTCAATAAACTAGGTATTGATGGAACGTATCATAAAATGATAAAAGCTATATATGACAAACCTACAGCCAATATCATACTGAATGGGCAAAAGCTGGAAGAATTCCCTTTGAAATCAGGCATTAGACAAGGATGCCCTCTCTTACTACTGCTATTCAACATAGTGTTGGAAGTTCTAGACAGAGCAATCAGGCAAGAAAAAGAAATAAAGGGTTTGCAATTAGGAAAGGAGGAAGTCAAACTGTCTCTATTTGCAGATGACATGATTGTATATCTAGAAGACCCCATCATCTCAGCCCCAAATCTCCTGAAACTGATAAGCAACTTCAGCAAAGTCTCAGGATACAAAATCAATGTGCAAAAATCACAAGCATTCCTTTATACCAATAACAGACAAACAGCCAAATCAAGTGCGAATACTCATTCACAATTGCTACAAAGAGAATAAAATACCTAGGAATACAACTAACAAAGGATGTAAAGGACCTCTTCAAGGAGAACTACAAACCACTGCTCAAAGAAATAAGAGAGGACACAAACAGATGGAGAGACATTCCATGCTGATGGTTGGGAAGAATCAATATCGTGAAAATGGCCATACTGCCCAAAGCAATCTATAGATTCAATGCTATCCCCATCAAGCTACCAATGACCTTCACAGAACTGGAAAAAACCACTTTAAACTTCATATGGAATCATAAGAGACCCCACATAGCCAAGACAATCCTAAGCAAAAAGAACAAAGCCAGAGGCATCACACTGCTAGACTTCAAACTATACTACAAGGCTACAGTAATCAAAACAGCATGGTACTGGTACCAAAACAGAGACATAGAACAATGGAACAGAACAGAGACCCCAGAAGCACCACACATCTACAACCATCTGATCTCTGACAAACCCAGCAAAAACAAGCAATGGGGAAAGGACTCCATGTTTAATAAATGGTGTTGGGAAAACTGGCTAGCAATGTGCAGAAAGCAGAAACTGGACCCCTACCTGTCACCTTACACTAAAATTAACTCCAGATGGATCAGAGATTTAAACATAACACCTAACACCATAAAAACACTAGAAGAAAATGTAGGCAAAACCATCCAGGACGTAGGCATAGGCAAGGACTTCATGACTAAAACACCAAAAGCAATGGCAATAAAAGCCAGGATAGACAAATGGGATATAATTAAACTCCAGACCTTCTGTACAGCAAAAGAAACCATGACTAGAGTGAATCGGCAACCGACAGAGTGGTAAAAAATTTTTGCAATCTACCCATCTGACAAAGGGCTAATATCCAGAATCTACAAAGAACTAAAACAGATATACAAGAAAAAAAACAAACAACCCCATTCAAAAGTGGGCAAAGGATATGAACAGACACTTTTCAAAAGAGGACATATATGAGGCCAACAAACATAGGAAAAAATGCTCATCATCACTGGTCATTAGAGAAATGCAAATCAAAACCTCACTGAGATATCATCTCACACCAGTTAGAATGGCGTTCATTAAAAAATTGGGAGATGACAGATGCTGGAGAGAATGTGGAGAAATAGGAACACTCTTACACAGTTGGTGGGAGTGTAAATTAGTTCAACCACTGTGGAAGACAGTGTGGCGATTTCTCGAGGATCTAGAAATAAAAATTCCATTTGACCCAGCAATCCCACTATTGGGTATATACCCAAAGAACTATAAATCACTATACTATAAAGACACATGTTCATTGCAGCCCTGTGTACAATGGCAAAGACCTGGAACCAACTCATATGCCCATCAGTGATAGACTGGACAAAGAAAATGTGGTACATATACACCATGGAATACTACACAGCCATAAAAAACGATGAGTTCATGTCCTTTGTAGGGACTTGGATGAATCTGGAAACCATCATTCTCAGCAGACTGACTCAAGAACAGAAAGCCAAGCACCATATGTTCTCACTCGTAGGTGGATGTTGAACAAAGAGACCATGTGAACTCAGGGAGAGGAGCATCACACACAGGGGACAGTTGGGGGGGTAGGGAAGAGACAATGGGGGGTGGGGAGGGAGGGGAGGGTGAAGATGGATAACATGGGGAGAAATGCCAGATATAGTATGCACCTAAAGTAAAATAAATAATTTTAAAAAAGAATAAAACAACCCCATTAAAAAGTGGGCAAAGGATATGAACAGACACTTCTCAAAAGAAGAATTTATGCAGCCAACAAACATATGAAAAATGCTCATCATCACTGGTCATTAGAGAAATGCAAATCAAAACCACACTGAGATACCATCTCACACCTGTTAGAATGACCATGATTAAAAGCTCAGGAGACAACAGATGCTAGAGAGGATGTGAAGAAACAGGAACACTTTTACACTGTTGGTTGGAGTGCAAATTAGTTCAGCAATTGTGGAAGACAGTGTGGTGATTCCTCAAGGATCTAGAAATCGAAATACCATTTGACCCAGCAATCCCATTGCTGGATATGTACCCAAAGTATTATAAATCATTCTATTTTAAAGACACAGACACATGTATGTTCATTGCAGCACTATCCACAATAGCAAAGACTTGGAACCAACCTAAATGCCCATCAATGATAGGCTGGATAAAGAAAATGTGGCACATATAGAGCATAGAGTACTATGCAGCCATAAAAAAGGATTAGTTCATGTCCTTTGCAAGGACATGGATGAAGCTAGAAACCATCATTCTCAGCAAACTAACACAAGAACAGAAAACCAAATACCACATGTTCTCCCTCATTAGTGGGTGTTGAACAATGAGAACACAGAGAGGGGAACATAACACACTGGGGTCTGTTGGGGGCATGGGGAGCTAGGGGAAGGATAGCAGGGGGTGGGGGGATTGTGGAGGGATAACATTAGGAGAAATACCTAATGTAGGTGATGGGATATGGGTGCAGCAAACCACCATGGCAAGTGTATACCTGTGTAACAATCCTGCACAATTTGCACATGTATCCTAGAACTTAAAGTATAATCAAAAAAATTAAAAGAAAAAAAGTTGGACCACTCAATGATAGACTTGTCCCAGTGTCAAATTGGAAACACAGATGCATTCAAAAAATCATGAAAAGCAATGTACGTTTCAGTGAACACTGAAGACAATGAAGCATGAATTACACTATACAACACATGGTACAATTCTTTCCCAAATGCTCTCCTCAAATGTCTGCACCAACTCTGTCCTCTCCTAGGCATCTTTATAGAGTTCTGCTTCTCCACGCCAGGATCTCTGCCTAAGCTCCTCCAATCTTTTCTTTCCTTTCAGATCATCCGTCTCCTCTCAGCTCCAGAAATATCCATCCCATTTCTATATGCAGATAATTTTGGTCTTGTAGGAGTCTTTCAGTTCTCCACTTTTCCTCCCACAGTTTACTCATCTATAAAAATGCGGATTTTTTTTTAGATGGCGTCTCACTCTGTCGCTCAGGCTAAAGTGCAACGGCATAATCATGGCTCACTGCAACCTCCACCTCCTGTGTTCAAGTGATTCTCCTGCCTCAGCCTCCTCAGTACCTGGAATTACAGGTGCCTGACACCATGCCCAGCTAATTTTTGTATTTCTAGTATAGACAGGGTTTCTCTATGTTGGTCAGGCTGGTCTCAAACTCCTGACCTCAGGTGATCCATCCACCTTGGTCTCCCAAGTGCTAGGTTTACAGGCATAAGCCACCATGCCCAGCCAAAAATGTGAATGTTAATGCCAGCCTCTGATAGTTTAGGACAACTAGGACAATACCTGTCATATGGTTTATATCCAGTGCATATTCATTTTCTTCTTCCATTTTAACAGTTCTGTTGAAGCTCTGTCAGCCTCTTCTCAATCATTTTTAGTCAAAATATAAGATGTTGCATTAAAAGCATTTCTACCTCATCCTCCTCTCTGAATCAAAGTGCAGACAAGAAGAACAGCAAATAAAATTCTAATTTCAATAGAAATAGGAAATAGCCACAACAGTACCCCACAAGTCTGAAGAGTAGCTATCAGACGGTGAAATTTTAAGTGAGGAAAATGTAGTATAGTCACAAACTTTCAACATCACATGTGTCTTGCATGCCAAGACTTTTATTAGAAGTTGTATTATCTTTTTTCTCTGGAAAGACATTAGGAAAATTTCAAAAATGAACTGGGTTCAACAGTGCAAAATGCCAGAAAAGGTAAGATTGAGAGAAAAACTTCACACATGTTTCATATGAAAGAAACATGTACAAAATCCTTAAATAAAGAAGGCATGATGCACAAATTTAATACCAAGTCAAGATGCCATGCATATTTAAAAACAGTAGAAAAGGAAATCTACATATTTATAGCCAATTGATCTTCAATAAAGCTGTCAAGAACATACATTAAGGAAAGGACACACTAGTCAATAAATTGTGCTGGGGAAATTGCATAACTATATGCAGATGAATGACCCCTATTGCTCACCAGCACAAAAATCAACTTAAGATGGATTAAAGACTTAAATATAAGACCTGAAACTATAAAACTACTAAAATAGAACATAGAGAAGATTCTTGGAGACATTGATCCAGGCAAAGATTTTATACCTAAGACCTCAAAATCATGGGCAACAAAACCAGAAATAGACAAATAGCACTTAGTTAAACTAAAAGAATTCTACACAGCAAAAGAAAATCAACAGAGTGAAGAGAAAGTGGTGTTTGATTACATTATTTATTCTTTGTTATATACACAAAGAACTGCATGCATTTATTGAGCAATAAGAAGATGTATTTCATGTACCTTGTTTTTAACTGAGTAATAACTGGAAGTATTAATAAACTAGTTTAAATGGTTAAAAAAAAAAAAAAGGTGAGCAAAGCATCTGAGTAGACACATCTCCAAAAAAGATATACAAATGAGCACTAAGCTCATCAAAAGATGCTCAACATCGTTAGCCATCAGAGAACTTTACATCAAACCTACAGTGAGATCCCACTTCACATCCACTAATGGTTATAATTAAGAAAAGGACTCCGAGTGCAGTGGCTCGCGCCTGTAATCCCAGCACTTTGGGAGGCTGAGGTGGGTGGATCACAAGGTCAGGAGTTCAAGACCATTCTGACCAACATAGTGAAACCCCATATCTACTAAAAATACCAAAAATTACCCGGATGTAGTGGTGTGCGCCTGTAATCCCAGCTACTTGGGAGGCTGAGACAGGAGAATCAGGAGGCAGAGGTTACAGTGAGCTGAAATCATGCCATCGCTCCCCAGCCTGGGCAAAAGTGCAAACGTCTGTGAGAAAGACAGAGAAAGAGGAAGAGGAAGAGAAAGGAAGGAAGGAAGGGAGGGAGGGAGGGAAAGAAAGAGGGAGGGAAGGAAGGAAGGAGGGTGGGAAGGAAGGAAGGAGCGAAGGAAGGAAGAAAGGAAAGGAGGGAGGGAGGGAAGGAAAGGAGGGAGGAAGGGAAGGAAAGGAGGGAGGGAGGGAAGGAAAGGAGGGAGGAAGGGAATGAAAGGAGTGAAGGAAGGAGGGAAGAGAGGGAGGGAAAAGAAAGCAAGCTCTAAACAGAAAGAAAAGGAGAGAGAAAGAAAAAAGAAAAAGAAAGGAGGGAGGAAGGGAGAAAGCAGGAAAGGAAAGGAAGAAAGAAGAAAGAAAGGAAAGAAAGAAAGACAAGAGAGACAATGAGTGTTGGGCAGAGTGCAGTGAAGTTGGAACCTTCATACTCTGTTGATGGGAATGCAAAAATGGTGCCATCACTTTGGAAAACAGCCTGTCATTTCAGGAGGTTCTATGTGGACATAGAGTTTCCATATGACCCAACAATGCTACTCCTAGGAATATACTCAAGAAAAGTAAAAGATAAGTCCACACAAAAGCACGTACATGAATATTCAAGGCTGCCTTATGTATAATAATTAAAAATTGCAACAGCTCAAAAGTGCATCAACTGATGAATGGCTGAATGACATGTGGTGTATCCAGACAATGGAATGTAATTAGGCAATAAATATAAACAAGATGCTGATTCATGCTATGATGTGTATGAATGTTGCATACATTATGCTAAGTAATGCTGAAAGGAGCCAGTCACAAAGAACCACAGATTCTATGCATCCATATATACAAAATATCTGAGATAGGTAAATCTATAGAAACAAAATGTAGATTAGTGATTTTCTAGGGCTGGGGTGCTGGAAGGATTGAGGGGGTGATAGCTTGGAGTGTTCTGTGTCTTTTGGGGGTAATGAAAATGTTGTGAAACTGATTGTGGAGATGGTTACAGAACTCTGTGAATGTACTTAAATCCAACTAACTGTCTATTTTAAGTGGGTGAATTGTATGATATATGAATTGTATTTCAATAAAGCTGTTAAAAATAAACGATTTCAGTTATTCAAGATCTCAGGGACACTAAGTATGAATGAGGCTTCTTTGGAGGAAAAAAATATAAGATGCTGACAAAATCTCTCAGTCCAGCTCTGTGTTGTTCTGGCATCCCGGTAACAAAATCCCTCCAGATCTGGCTTTCTGTAATAGTTTGGTGCCCTCAGGAATCAACATGTCATTCCCAGGTCAGCGTGGAGGCAGGAAAGTGCAGGAGCTGCTGTGCCAAGCCACCTTCTTTGCAGAATCATCATTTCACTGCACTCACACCATTCTGGGAAGTGCTTTCACGTCTTCTGCGTTGCCCAGCCATGCAGCCCTTTCAGTGCCTTCTCATTGGCAACCTTAGGAGACCCTATGCAGAGAACCTAATTCCACTGTGTCCAAACACCTGCCCCACAGAAACTCTGAGACCATCAAATGAGTGCTGTTTTAAGCAACTGAATTTGTGACAATGTGCTACACAACAGTAAAATCTAGCAGAGTATTTTCTCTTGGAAATACTGATTGAAGCTCTTTAGATTCCCTCGACTTTCCAATTTGTCGCTGAAGCCTCGGCTCGGGTCACAACCATCCAAGGTCTCCAGAGTCAGTTCGTCTGCCAAGTGTGTTGGTGCTGGCAAGGAGTTCTGCTACAGCCTGGGCATCTAATAACACTCAACACATTTCTTCAGTTCCTCTGCAGAGATGAAATTAGGGCTCTATCTCAGGCCAAGAAAATAATTTCCCACCTGTACATAATAAAGGCTGGGCTTGTACATTCAACTACACGGTGTTAGGAGATAACCCCAGGCTACATTAACTTAATAAAGTAAATATAGAATGTAGGAAACAAATCAGGGAGTAATTTTGGCAGCCTAAAATCTTGAGTTGTGCATGCTGGCTTTTCTCGTATTTAAATGACATAGAAAGCAACTTCTTAAAAAGATATCACTGTCCAAAAAAAATTATCAAAAGAATTTTTTTTTTTTTGGGGTTGGGAATTTTTTTTTTTGTTTTTTTTTTTCTAAAAAAAAATTAACATCCATTTTACCCTACATACAGTAGGGTAAAAATAAAATGTATAAAAACTCCTTTGCACTCCCCTCATTTAGTTCTACTCCACAGAATTAGCAATGGTTAATATTTTCTTGTTTATCCTTACGGAATTCCATTTATTGGTAAGAATGGTGTCATATAAAACTCGTTAGCCAGGTGCAAGGGCTCCTGCTTGTAATCACAGCATTTCTGGAGGCCAAGGTAGGAAGATTGCTTGAGGGCAGGAGTTCAAGACCAGCCTCGGCAATGCAGAGACCCCATCTCATATGTTTTTTCTTATGCTTTCTCTTGGACATTTCTTTATTATATTTCTTCCTCTTTTTATGGAACCATTGACTTATCTGCTTATGTGTCAGTCAAATTCAAATGAGAGTGATAGACTCTCTTGTATTGTGGGGCACCTGTTTAACTTAAACTTTGCCCAGAGAGTGTCCATGAGGGATTTGCTGACTAATCTTGTCTTGGGATACTGTTTCTGTTTCTCATTTTCCCTTTCGCTTTTTACTTCCTGTTCATCTTCCATCTCCTTTTCGATTTCCTCGTCTTTTTCTTGCTCTCTCTTTCCGCCAGCTTCTCCTCCTTCCTCTCTTGATTTCTGCTTTCCCTTTTGTTCATCTTCACTGTAATTTCCATTTGCTTGTTCAGGATTTTGATCCCAAGGCATAGCTGGTTGTTTCTGTATAAGATCTTTATTCTTGGGCATGGCGGTGGCAGCGACCTCACGGGGTCTCTGACTTCTTTCTGGGTGGCGGCGGTCGCGGCGGCTGCTGCTCCGAGGGGCCCAAAAGAATTTTTAATCTCATTACATGGTTTATGCTTCAGAGCTGCTCATTTTGAGGAGGTCAAAAGGGAAGAGCTACAAAAGAATTTTATTTTCAGTTGTATTTATTTTATTTAACTTTTAAAGTTCAAAGCCATAAAAGAATTTTACCACCTGAATGTCCTTTGCTCCTCTTCCATGCGGTGAAAAATGAAAATTAGAACACTTTAGCTGTACTTAAATTCTCCTACATTCTTGTTGAAGTACTTCAAATCCCAACAGTTTTTTAGCTTATCCTTTTGCTTGATCAGTTTTATTGATATAGAATAGTTATACACATTTATGGGGTGCCTGTGATATGTTAATACATGTATACAATACATAATGATAAAATCATGGTAATTGGGTAATAAAATCCGGGTAAACATTTATCTTTTCTTTGTATTGAGATACTCCAGTTTTTCTCATCTAGCTACTTTGAAATATACAATAAATTATTATTAACTATTATCTCCCTACTATACTATCCAACGCCAGAACTGATTCTCTTCTAACTGTATTTTTGTGCCCATTAACTGTCTTTATCTTCCCTCCCTTACTCTTTTTAAAAATCAATTTGTTAAGAAGCAACACTTTATTTCTGCAAATATTTTAGTTCCTTACAATACTTCAAAATCAGTATTAGGTCTAGATTTGTTAATTAATGTGTATAAGAAGACAGTATACATTCCCCAGTCTGTTGTATTGAATACACAACTCTGGAGATAGCAGTAGAATAACCAAAGACAAAGATTGAATTCTAACATTTTAAGGTGGCAGCATAACAAGTTAATTAGTAGGTATCAAGCTCCTATAGGGTACAACACTGTGCCATAAATATATAGGCAAGTTTCCAATTATGTGGGACAGCTTCTAGTCTTAAATATTAATTTAAGGTTGACAAAGCAATACAGAAGACAGGTTAATGGAGGTGAACAAAAGAAACTTGGACTTCATGCTTTGTATATATTTATGAAGAGACCTTGGATTTAAATTAAACTGTTTGTCATTGAAATGAACAATAATTTTAAAACAAAGCATATAGTTAATAAATTAACGTAAGCTCAAGGGCCAAATGTCTTTCTGCATCAGTACAGAAAACATTAACCAGGGAGCCTGAATAAGTTATTTTTTCTCCAAGATGTTTTCTCAAGCCCAGAAAGTAGTATGTAAATCCTCTGAAACACTTAAGTACAAAGTATTCAGGGAATTTGCTATGTCCCAGATCTGTGGAACACTGTTTTGGAATGGTGGATTCCATGGTCAAACAAGTGAGGGTAACTCTTAACGGTTCATAATACAAACACACTGGCATTTTAAAGATGCTCAGTGGTCCTGGATAGCAGACTTTTGTAGCTTTAACACAGTATTTTCAAATGTAGAAATATATTTGAAAGGTTTCTAGAACACTTTTTTTAAGACAGGGTCTTGCTTTGTTGCCCAGGCTGAAGTGCAGTGGCACACCCACGGCTCACTGCAGCCTCATCATCCTGGGCTCAAGTGATCCTCTTTCCTCAGCCTCCCAATTAGCTGTGACTACAGGCATATGCCACCACATTCAGCTAATTTTTTAATGATTACTTGTAGAGACAAGGTCTGGCTATGCTGCCCAGGCTGGCCTCAAACTCCCGGGGTCAAGCAATCCTCCTACCTTGGCCTCCCAAAGTGCTAGGATTACATGCATGAGCCACCATGCCTGGCTTAGAACACTTCCAAAGGCACATTTATTAACATGTCTCAGAACAATTTTCTGCAGAACAGCGTCCCACAGGACATGTACAGTCAATAGTGGAGTGTAGCAAGAGCCCTGAATAAGTTTTAGTCTCAAATAGTGTAAATCTACAACTATTTTCTCACTAAATTATCAAATATACATATATATGGAAGAGGACGGAGAGAAGGAGAAGAATTCTTATAAGAGAAAAATGAAGATAAGAATTCAGACAAAAAAACTAAAACTGACAAACTATTTTGGTGTCTAGAAAGAATTAATAATACTACAGCCAGTTCAGAACACAGCCCAGCTTTGAATACTGCAACAAAAACCATCCGGATAATATGTTTCATATCTTTTCCACCATTGTTCCAAAATTCAGATACTTACAGACTCTTCCACCATGAGATCTAACAAGTGTGCACTCCTACCTGTAGGTACCATGGTGCATGGTGGATTCCGTATCATTTTCTTCACTCTTGCTCACTCTCTTAGCCCCTTCATCCACCCACTCTTCTCATCCTTCCAGAAAAAATGTCATGATTTAGCAAGGAACCCTGTCTTGGTAGCAAAGTTCATATTCAAGTTGTATAGCCGAAGTGAAATTCTGAAGGCAGTAAAAAAAAAAAAAAAAAAAAAAGGAATCCTAGTATAACTGCATAGAAATTAGAGTTTTGTGTATCCTATCAGAGTTTTTACAAACCAGAGAACTGGATAATGCTGCTTCCATTGATAAGAAGAAAAATCTGGCTGGAAACTAGAGAACTGACTAGGACCTATAAGTTTCAATCTGCTTTACTGTTGTAAATCAAAGGAGGAAATAAAGTACCCAGCAATCCAGCAAAGAGCAAGACAAAAAATCATTTGCTCACACATTTGTTTATAAATACTGAGTCAGAAAAGATCCCTTCGTTTGAGCATGAATAAAGCAACATGGGAGAAAACGGAAAACCTGTGGATTAAACAAAAAAGAACAAATGAAAACCTTTTTGGTAGCCCTGTAGAATGTGGGATTATATATTCATTAATAAACAAGAAATAAATGTCATAACTGTCTAGGAATAAAAAAATCAGATTTTTTAAAGAGCTAACATAAAAAGAATACAAGGATAATCAAAATTAAATAAAAGTAAAAAGCAAAACTCAGGCTGCAAACAGCCAAAACAATGATATAGAGAATAGTTATCCCAAACACAAAAGGAAAAGAAGGTGAGTATAATGAGGGGGAAATGCAATATATTTTAATTGCAGACATAGCCAAACCAATGAACAGAAGGCAGAGGAGAGAGCCTCCTTCTTCCTGATGTCCCCTGCAAGGAAAAGCTCCATTCACAGAACTCCCCTGGCCGCTGGGGTCCCTACTCCTTCCCAGACGTAAGGGACAGTAAATTCGTTTCAGAGTGGTACTATCATTTAATGCTTTGGGCCGGGGGACTCTGAGAAACAGGTAAGGATTTGAATCCAGGAACTAAAGCAACAAGATGGACAGGCCAAACTGAGCCAGGGAACACAGCTTCATATTTGGACTTTAAACAGTCTTAGCAGTGTGTCGAGAGCTTCCTGAGCCATGGGTCTGATTTTTTACAGTTATTGATATGGATTGGCTATACTCCCACTCAAATATCATCTTCAATTGTAGCTCTAATAATCCCCATGTGTCATGGAAGGACCTAGTGGGAGGTAATTGAATCATGGGGGTGGGTTTTTCCCATGCTATTATCGTGATAGTAAATAAGTCTCACAAGATGTGATGGTTTTGTAGAGCGCAGTTCCCCTGCATACACGCTCTTGCCTGCCACCATGTCAGATGTGCCTTTGCTCTTCCTTTGCCTTCTACCATGATTGTAGAGGCCTCCACAGCCATGTGGAACTGTGAGTCCATTAAGCCTCCTTTTCTTTATAAGTTACCCAGTCTCAGGTATGTCTTTATTAGCAGCATGAGAAAAGACTAATACAGCCACGACTTCGGATTTTATTCTATCTTTAGCACAGTACTGTGAAGTTTTGCATTTTATGATCACTGAATCTTAAGACAGCTTTATCTAGACAGTGGCTACGTTACTGAAGCAGGGCTGCATTTGCCAGACCATAGACAACTCACGGTTATGACCTGCCTTATGCACTACCAAAGTCCTTCCCCACGGGTAGGCTCTAGAAGCAAGGTGGGTTACAGCACAGGTGCTGGGCACAATGAGGCTTTACAGATGTTGGCCACCAGTCATCAAAAAAGCAAACACTACTGCACAGGTCAGAATACCAAGGCCAGCCATGATGGTGTCAACTAGACCTCAGGGAGCCTTAGTGTGGAGGCTTGAAATTCACAGGGACCATTTGGCATTGCAAGTTTGGCAATACAGTTTGCCTTTATTATGAGTCCTAATGAAGAATTAGATATTTTAGATGTAGGTAGGCAGAAAAATATTATTTTAAGGCAGTTGGGTTCTACACATCCTAGAAAACATTACTAATGTTCTGAGTTGAAAATATTAATGTTAGATTTGGGAGGATAGGGATCTCCTGAATAGCTGAATGAGGACTTCATTGTAACAGAGAAAAAGATGGACAGCATCACAATTTCTTATACAAAACAAGAATAACCTAGCTTTAAAAAAATTAGAAATGATAAATGAATAAATAGCACCTGTAGACATACATACAAAATCTTAAGAAAAATATTAGAAAATAAATGAAAACTTTTTTTTCCATGAATGTCTATATACTCAGATTCTGCATAATGATATTTTGGTCAATGATAGACCACTTATACGATGGTGGTCCCATAAGATTATACTGTATTTTTACTGGTCCTTTTTATGCTTAATATTTAGATACACAAATACTTACTGTTGTGTTCACAATTGCCTACAGTACTCAGTAAAGTAACCTGCTGTACAAGTTTGTAGCCTGGAGCAACAGGCTATGCTATCTAGCCTAGGTGTGCAGTAGGCTGTAACATCTAGGTTTTTATTAAGTTCACTCTGTGATATTCGTACAACAACGAGATTTCCTAGCCATGTTTCTTAGGATATATCCAGGCCATTAAGTGATGCATGCGTGTGTGTGTGTGTGTGTGTGTATACACACATATATATGTAAATATATTTTAAAATTATGTAAGTATATAACATAATATATGTAATGTATAAAAATCATATATAATATATACACACAGCATGGTCACACAGACTATTCTCATAATTCAAAGAAGGTGTGGTGATAGAAAATCTAATATAATTAAACATGTGAGTGAAGGAAAATAATAAAAGCAATCCAATGGATGCTGAAAAGCAATGGATAAAAGTCAAGATTCATTTATACTTTTTAAAATAAATACTTTAAGTAAATTGGAATTAAAACAATTTCTTTAAAAGATAAGTAATATCTGTCTGAAGGCCTTTCAATAAAGATAGTGAAGAGAATTCACGTGGAAATCTTGCTTCCCCCAAAATTTATAGCAATGGTAAAAAAGTATATATTTTAAAAATTAAAATTGTATAGTTACCCTCAAAAACACATCTGGACCAAAACCAATAGCACCAAGTTTTAACTGGGGGCTAAGATTGAGGGTCAGCTGGTTTCAGGACCCAACAGTGGTACTGGTTACCTGGAGTTCATCTCCTGCTGAGAGCAAGGACCAGAAGTGCTTCTTATAGACAAATCTGTGCAGAAGAATTCCAAATAATTTATGTAGACATTCTACCCTCAAGTAGGGAGAATATAATTCCCCTGCTCCTTAAGTAAGGGCTGAACATAGTGACTTCCTTCCAAAAGCACCATATGGAAAGAGGGAAAGAAAGGGCTGGGCACAGTGGTTCATGCCTGCAATCCCAGCACTGTGGGAGGCCAAGAAATGCAGATCCCCCGAGGTCAGGAGTTTAAGACCAGCCTGGCCAACATGGCGAAACCCTGTCTCTACTAAAAAACACAAAAATAAAGTAGCCAGGCGTAGTGACCTGCATCTGTAATCCCAGCTACTTGGGAGACTGAGCCAGGAGAATCGCTTGAACACAAGAGGAGAGGTTGCAATGAGCCAAGATCATGCCACTGCTCTCCAGCCTAAGTGGCAGAGCGAGATTCTGTCTAAAAGAGAGGAGGAAAAAGGGGGAGGAAAAAAAGAATAACCTTACAGTGAAAAGGCCTGATAAACAGGACCTCAGCCAGGTGACAGAGGTAAATATTAGCAGTTACAGTGACAAGCTGTGTTGATAGTACGTGTTCTTGACATAATGGGAGAGAAATGCCTCTTTACTTCTGTAGTCTTCCTCCCCAAAACTCATAACCCAGTTCAATCACAAGAAAAACAGCAAACAATCCCAGTCCAGTGGTGTTCTACAAAACAATTGACCAGTCCTCCTCAAAACTGTCAGTCATCAAAAATAAGGAAAGTCTGAGGGACTGTCATATCCAACAAGAGTCTAAGAAGACAAGACTAAATATAATGCGGTAGTCCAATGGGATGCTGGAGAAGAGAGGGGACATATAGACCAACAACAACGAAACAACTAAGGAAATCTAATAAACTACGGATTTTAGTTAACAGCGTAGCAATACCATTTCATACATGTCAGTACCAGGAGAAACTGGGTATGAGGTATGTGGGAGCTCCCTGTATTATTGTTGCAAGTTTTCTATAAACCTAAAACTATTCTAAAATTAAAGTTTTTTTAAAATAAAATGTCACCACAGTTTGAGACAAGCTGGATGACCAAATGATTTTTTAAAAAGTGGTCTTTCCATCTCCCCCAACACACTGGCATTATTTCCAGGAAATTAGCAAATTAAGTGTAAAGATTGAAATTTACTAGGATAAAATATACATAGAAATTTGTAAACCATGGGAAAACATTTTCAAAGAATAACGCCAAAAATAACAACTAAAATATGAATATGTAAAATAGTCATAAGTTTGACCGTATAAGAACTTATACTAATGTATATGTCAAATTACAATGAACAAATTGAACATATTTATCATATAAATGACAGCGTTTCTTTAATATACAATGAGCTCTTATGAATCAGTTTTTTTAAAAAGACACATCCAAATAGAAAAGTGGGCAAATATCAAAACACAAATACACTACTTACTAAAGTAGAAAAGCAACTGACGACTAAGGATAGTTGTAAAGATTAACATTATAAACTTAAAAAATGTAATAGGGACAGGAGTAAAAAGTTTTCCACTTATTTTAGCAAGGATAAAAAGAGTGATAATAAGCCGGGCATAGTGGTGTGCACCTGCAGTCCCAGCTACTCTGAGGCTGAGGTGAAAGATCACTTGAGCACAGGAGTTCAAGACTGCAGTGTGCTATGATCATGCCTGTGAATAGCCACTGCACTCCAGTCTGGACAACATAGTAAGACCCCCCATCTCTAAGAATAATAGTAAAAATAATAATACCCACCAAGGAAATTATCATTCTCATACACTGATTGTATCAACTTAACGTAAAACATTATTTCTAGTTTTAGTTAGTGCAGTTACATGACTAAATCAAGTTGCAGAACTATGTTCTATATCCAATGCTTAACACTTTTCAAACATTTATTAAAATCTGTTAGAGAAAGCCACTACTGAGGTTTTAACTAGTTTCCTTTAACTAACGGGGCTGTCTCTGGTTACAGAAGATATTTGTTCTCTAGGTATGCTGCTCATCAAATACAAAATAAATTAACATTTGTACTGTATTCAGTACAATTGTTATTTGTATTTGGAAGTTTTCATACTTCCAAAACTATGGTGGGCTTCAGGGTTTTCTTTCGTTTCTGTTATCAAAGTCATTCGCCAGGAAAATAAGTGTCTGACATAGCGGATCTCAAAAATATTGGATGGCTGATGGATGAATGGGTGGGTGGATGGATTAATGGGCAGAGGGATTAATGGATGGTTGGATTAATGGGTGGATGGATGAACAAATAAGCCAGTGCACCAAACGTGTTTCTTTTAAACCACTATGCTTTTATCCTCACTCAAATTCACTAGCCGTCAATTGTGACATATCATTAGACCATTGATGACTGGAAAATTCTCACCAAAAATAAGCAGCAACAAAGGCAGAAGCAAAGCATTTGGGTTACTTTTATTACAAAAAATAATTTTAACACTTCTCTTGTCTGAAACTAAATGAAAATTATAACCTAAGAATAAAATTAGCATTAGGCTTTGCATTAAACACTAAATGTCTTGTGATAAAAGCAGTGCAAAAAATTCTTAAACATTAAGGCTCTAAAATTATTTAAGTAGGATTCCAAATAGATTTACATATATCTCTAAATCAATTTACATCTTAATTCACAATATACCTAAATATAATATGACAAGTTTTAATATCTTGAGGAATATTTTATATATTAAGAGAATTTAAAGTTTATCTTAGAAGAAAGAAGCAATACTTTCCAAAATAAACCATAAAAATAGCACAGGCATCCTTTTGATCCTCATGAGCATACTTTATTTGTCCTTGAAAAAAATATATATCCAATGTACCTTTCAGAATGATTTATTAGGCCTTATTTATTAGGCCTTATTGTTATGGTGTTCAATATCGTTCAATACTGAACTACTATACTGATTACCACTCTCCACTCTGTGTTAGTTCTATCATGTGCTTTTATTTACCTCCTGAGGCAAAAACATTTTAATTGGTTTAGAGAAGCTTGAACTCTCTTTTATCAATGACAGATTTCATCAAAATGAAACTAACCCAGCAGCTATAGTCCCAGGGCAGAAAAACCATCATCTACTTCGGGTTTCCAAGATTTAAGACTTATAAACCAACAATCGAAAAGAAAAAAATAAGGAAAATAAAGCCTCTTTGTAATCTAAGAACTTTATTGCAATCTAAGAGCTTTTACACTCACATATATACATACAAGTACACACAGATGTGAAGAGCACTCAGATATAATTTTATATAACTTTTAATATGTGTAAAACAGAATGTCTACATAAGTCTTTAACACAGCAAAACTAACAGGTCTACAATTCTAACTTAGGGAAAGTAGATGAAACTAAGTTCTTCTATTTTGCTTTGTTAATGGGCTGCTTGCCAAATTATCCACACAGTAAATTTATGGAACACTGCAGTCAATTTTGAAATAATTTACAGTTATAGTAAATCTTGCTAACTGCATAAACTTAGGCAAATGGTGCATTCTTTTAATATATCTATATTTCTCTGAGTATTCATTTCTCAGTGCTCCATTATTTATGAACAATAGCACAAGAAATAATGTGCTTGTTGCACAGAAATCGTATTTATTTAATAGATTTTACTCCCATACTGATTTCACTCTTTCAGAATCTGAAGCTGAGCTGTAATTTGCACAGAGCCAAATATTAATTATAATGTATGTGCAAAATAAATACTAACCACAGTGATAGACAACCCACTTTTGCTGTCACATTAAAAAAAAATACATATTTTATTGTGGTAAAAACACTTAACGTGAGAGGTACCCTCTTAAATATTTAAGTGTATAAGATGGTATTATCAGAAAAGTCCCTAAAGATACAGTATTGGCAATGATGTGGAAAAAACTGGAACCCTAGTTCAATGTTGGTGGGAATGCCAAATGGTACAGTAGCTATGAAAAACAGTATGGAAAGTCCTAAAATAATTAGCAATAGAAATATTTTATGATCCAACAATCTCACCTCTAGATATTTACCCAAAAAAATAAAATCAGGATCATGAAAGGATATTAGCACTCCCAAGTTTATTGCAGCTGTGTTCACAATAGCTAAGATGTGAAAATAATGTCCTTTGGCACATGATTGGCTGTCATTTCTGCCAAGCAAGCTGACAAGAATCAAAAGCCACTAGACATGGAAAAACTCATAGAGATAAAACCAAGCTCTCCCAATCAACCCCTAGCAAGGAGGAACCACTCTCCCTTGCATTGAATTCTAGTGAAAATGGTAATACATATAAATCCAGTGGGTGTGCTGCACATAGGGAAAGTAAAATGGGTTGCTTAAAGTGGAGCTCTCTATGTCAGGCAGAGCAAAAGCTCTTGAGAAACACAGATGTTAACCTTAAGGTTCTCCCTGAAAAATTAGAGGCTTTTCCAGCTCAGAAAAGTTACTCCAAAGATTAAAGTCAACTCATATTATGTAGTTGTATGACAAATAACTATGAATATAGGTATTCATAGATAAATCAATCAGATATCTGTTTCAGACACTTTCAAAAGGACCATGCAGCCAGCAATCATATTTTTATAAAGCTGAGTATCACTGATCATTAGAAAAATGCAAATCAAAACCACAGTGAGGTACCATCTTACACTAGTGAGAATGGTCATTATCAAAGTCGAAAAATAAGAGATGCTGGCCATGTTGCAGAGAAAAATGCTTATACACTGTCGATGGGAGTGTAAATTAGTTCAACCATTGTGGAAGACCATGTGGCACTTCCTCAAAGACCCAAAAACAGAAATACCATTCGACCCAGCAATCCCAACACTGAGTATATACCCAAAGGAATATAAATCTATCATAAAGACACATGCATACGTGTGTTTAGTGTAGCACTATTCATAACAGCAAAGACATAGAATCAACCTAAATGCCCATCAGTGATAGACTAGATGAAGAAAATGTGGTATTACACATATATACCATGAAATACTATGTAGCTATAAAGAATGAGATCATGCCCTTTGCAGTGACATGGGTGGTATTGGAGGGGCCATTATCTTAAGCAAACTAACACAGGAAGAAAAAAATCTAATACTGCATCTTCTCATGTATAAGTGAGAGCTAAATTATGAGAACATATGGACACAGAGGGGAGCAACACATACTGGGGCCTTTCAGAAGCTGGAGGGTGTGAAGGGGGAGAGGATCAGGAGAAAGAACTAATGGGTACTGTGTTTAATACCTGGGTGATAAGATGATAATCTGTACAAAAAACCTCTATGACACAAGTTTACCTACCCTGCATGTGTAACCCTGAACTTAAAGTTTAAATTTAAAAAATATATCTGTACTATGCTTGCTGTAGACAGTCCTAAATGAATGGATGTATCTGTGTTCCAGTAAAACTTTATTTATGAAAACATCCAGTGGGATGAAATTGTGACTGCCAAAGTAGTTTGCTGACCCTAGGTCTGTTTTATAAGTGCTTTTTTCATTATGTTAACAGTGTCTTTGGAAAGGCAAGAGTTTGCTTGACTTAATAGAGTCAATTTTACCAACTTTTAAATTTTAGAGATGTGATTTTATGTCCTTTTCAGAAAAACTTTTCCTAATCAATGCCTCAGTGAACACACATCAAAATTTCCAAGGGCCAGGTTGAAGAGTCTTCCACTGGCCAAAATTGTAACAGTTGGAGCATTAAAAAAAAATAGGTTAATGATATGATTGTTGAATAGTCAATGGAATATTAAATTAATAAAAATCTATGAATCCATACTAATCACAAAAAGGAAAACAATCAGAAAAAAATGCATTTTTGCTATTTTTACTGGCTATTAAATCCATTTTTTTCCTTTGGAAATTAGAAATCAAAGGAAAAAACTAAATGCTTGTATCTCTGTCTTTCAGATAGGAATTGTGTTTCCAAGTAAACAAATAACCCCAGTTCATGAGGGAAAACTCAACAGAAGACTGCCAACTAAAGTAATCCATAAAAGGAAGGAAAAAATTAGAAAAAAAAATAGATTATTTTGCAATGTCTCGTGAAATCATGTATTCAGACAACAATTACAAATTGATTTTAAGACCATTATGTTAATATTTGGGAACTGAATGTACATATGATACCAAAGTGCACCACACAGGCTATTTTCTGATGTAGAGGGAAATTCTAATATACAGTGAAGGGACAAAGCTATCATTGCTCTGACATTGTGGTCAATTTTTAGTGTCAATGATCACTCTAATATTATGGTCCATTTTTAGTGTCAATGATGGTAGATGACTGGCATGTATTTATAGATAGAATACAATATGAAATATGCATTACTTATGATGTATTCTATCTAAAGATGTTTAACTAGAACCTAATCAAGACCTTGAAACTAAGTTTCAAGTTACAAAAAATGCAAGATATCAAGTTATAAGTTAAATGACATCATGAGGAAGAAATGAGACAAGGCCCCAAAAGTAAACTATTCAACAAGACAATTAATTGGTCAAGTCCCTGTGTTATCAAATTGCTTTTGACCAAAAGAGACTTAAGGGACATGACAATCAGTTGCAATATAGGACCCTGGATTCAGTAATGTTTGCACAAATGAACTGTGAGGGACATTTGGAGAATAACTAGAAGAAACTCAAATATGGATCAGCTATTAGATTATACTAAGGACATAGATTTTATTAAATATGATAATGTTATTTTGTCTGTATGGTAAGATGTTCTTTTTAGGAATGTATATTTACTCTTTATTGGTGAGATGTTCTAACATCAGTAGTTTCTCTAAATGCTTTTAAGCCCTTTTTAGCCTTTTAACAAGGGTTAAATAAAAATCACAATGTCCTCCCTCCAGCTATGCCATGTGCTCCCATGCTCAAATCCCTATCCCACTCTCTAGTTCACATTGTATTTTCTCCGTGATAATTATAATTAATTGGAAAGACTTGGTTGGCTGGCTGGCTGGCTGGCTGGCTGGTTGCCTGGTTGGTTGGTTGGTTGGTTGGTTTTTCCCATCTTCCTCCTCCAGAATGTAATCCCCCCAACAAGTAGGATCTTGCCTGTCATATTTACAGTTGTATTCTTGAAGAAATACATGTCAGATAGTAGATGCTTAGTAAGCATTGTTAAATTTTTTAAAGGTGCACTGTACTAAGTCTCATTTGACACAATTGTGAAAATTTCCTTTCCTTAGCTAGACATGTGTTTTCCTGTGGAAATGCGTTGACAGAATTAAGAAGGGCTGCTTTTTTATTTAACATATGAATGAAGCTTACACTGTAGACTGCCAGTTAACAAACAAAGAGAGAAAAATGATGGAAAGATGTGGGATCCTAATTCAATGTTATTTGAAATCACATCTGAACAGTGTGCTGTGCTCAGCTGGAAGACATCCCTATGAAGTTCAAGAGCTGAGCCTTTCAGCACCTGTTTCTGAGCTGTAACCTGTTTACAGTTTTCATAATAAGATGAAATGCAATGTTTTCAGAAAGCCAGTACAAGAGAGTTCTAAACATATCCTGTTGGAATTAAATCTTCAGTCCTAAAAATAAAGCTTGCAGTGCTCAGATGAAAGAAAATTAAAACATTTTATTTAAAAGAATATGACATTGAAAATCATAATCTGAAGTAACTGTACCAGTGTGAACAGGAACATTTTTCTACCTACAGGAGGCATATATTATATTCAAGATCAGATTTAAATTTATAGACTACAGAAACTCTGGATCGAAAAATACTGGTAATATATTTTTATCATAAATAATGACACTGGATCCTAGAGGAAACTAATAGTAAGGCCATATGCTTACTGTTTTATGACTTGACATTGAAAAATCTGCCTTAATAAAGGCCACCCAAAGAAGTCCACTAGGTGATATATCTGATGGCAGCATCTCCAATGAGTTACCCCTTATTTCTTACTCTAGTCCAAAGATAGAGAATTAGGAGAACGAATCACTGGTACCAACATTGCAACAGGTAAGCAGTGGTTTCATAATCATGTTTTCATGAGGCTAATTTCTTCCAATTAGAATTCTGCCTCCCTTCTGGGTTAACTTGTCATTAAAAGCGAAGATAAAAAGGGATATGAAAACTTACCCAGCATAAGATCCAGTCAATAGTGAGAACTCAAGTTAATCTTTTCCCCCAAGCCACAGAAACTACGTCTGTTCAAAAAATACTTAATAAGCTTTGACTACTCATCAAATACTATAACAAGAGCTGGAGAATACAAGGAGTGAAAGGAACATGGTATTTGTCTTCAAAGGGCAAATATTTTAGTAGAAAGTGTCCTATTCCCACTGTAAGTCCCAGAAGCTTAATGGAAGAGGTAAAATATATCCTAAAGCTATGCTGAATTAAGCAGAAGGTCAAGGTTTTAATAGTGGTGTTTTTCATAAGAGGTACAGGAAAATCTGTTAAGTAACCTATTAATATATTAATTTGTGTATTATCTGGAGCTTGATAAGGAAAAGTAAAAAAAAATTTATCACAATTTAATGCACTATGCCGAGATAATAAAAGAATCATTAGAGTCATCACCCCACTTATTGATATTAATGTAATTTTGATTTTAAAAAAAGCTATACATCTATCTAAAATATGCATATGAATAAAGGTAAAATTAAGCAACTAAAATAACACAGTCAAATAGGGTTTGCTTCAGGAATGCAAGGAGACCTCCATATAATTTACCATATTAATATAACCATCTATATGGATGCCAGATGATTTCTGAAAGAATTATCACCACTTTATAACAGAAAGAAATTTTCTTGACTCGATAAAGAGTATCCAAAACAAACAGCGAACTCTAAGAGTTTTCCCTCTGTCTCCTGTATAACCAGCAGCACCTGTCTTCTGTCTTCTCTGTGAAAATTAAATAAGTTAATACATGTATAGCATTTATAATAGTGCTTGACACATGAGTAATAGTCATTTTACCATTAATATTTTAAAGTGTTAAAAACCATTCTTATTTTGTAGGTCATACCAAAACAGGCCATTGACCAGATTTGGCCCACAGGCCACGCTTTGGCCAATCCCTGATCTAAAACTCTATAACTAGCAAAAAATGTCCATCAAAATTTAAAAGATTATGAGAAGATGGTGGAGTAGGAAGCATCAGAAATACATCTCCCCACCTGGACAATAATTGCCTTGGCAGAACCTGTCTGATGAGACAATTATGAAAATACAGAGTCTATTGAAGGCTTGCAATTTCCAGGGGAAAAACTGGACATAAAGTTGCAGTTAATGTGATCAGTTTTAGGTGTTAGCACAATAGAAGCTACTCATCCTACACCCTCAGCACCATGGCAGGCAGCTTTGCGTGTGTTACTTGAGATACCTGCACACAGCCTGCAGGAGCCAAAGTGGGCAAAAAGGGACTCTGTCCTCTAAGTATTGGAGATTTGTGTTTCCCTTGCTAATTGCTATTTCTAATCACAGAGCTACAAAGAGACAGTGGCCATTGGCTTTGCACCTTCACATATTGCTACAAGCTCCTTTCCCTCTGAATGAAGTGACTTCTAGGTAATTTAAAGGGATAGTGTCCATCCTCCCCACCTTTATTATTTTTGTTTTTCCCTTTGGAGAGCCAGACATTAAAAAAACAAAACAGAACATTCAAACAATGGAATATATGAAGAAAATTAAAAAGTGAACACACATGCCCATGGAAATGTCCAGGCTCAGAAAGACCTGAGAAGACCTTAAGTTTATATCTCAGGCTTATTTATCCTTGGTACAGAAACAGCCTACAACAATTTAAAAAAATAGCAAACCCTAGGGAAGGTGGAGTATCTGATTCCCAGAGTTACCAGATTATTAGATTCAAAAGCTCAGTTTCCAACAATAATAACAAAACATAAGGTATACCAGAAGCAGGAAGGTATGACCCATTCAAAGAAAAAAAATAAATTAGCAGGAGCTGTCTCTTAAAAGACCTGGTAGCAGATCGGTTAGACAAGGACTTTAAATTAACTGTCTTAAAGATGCTCAAAAAAACCTAAAAGAACATGTGGAGAAAGTCAAGAAAACAATGCATAAACAAAATTAAAATATCAATAAAGAGATTTAAAAATTAAGAAAAAACAAAAGGAAATTCTTGAGCTGAAAAGTACAATAACTAAAATGAAAAATGCACTGGAAGCATTCAAAACAGATTTGAATAGTCAAAATAAAGAACCAATGTACTTGAAGATAGAACAGTGGGAATTATCAACTCTAAGGAATGGGGAAAAAAAATTGAAGAAAAGCAGAGTTTAAAAGGCCTGTGCCCATGGAACACTATCAAGAGAACCAACGTATGCATTGCGGGGGTTCCAAAAGTAGAAGAGAAACAGAAAAAGGCAGAATATTTAAAGCAATAATGGCCGAAAACATGCCAAATTTGATGAAAGACATGAACATAAACCTACAAAAAGCTCCACAAACTCCAAATAAGATGAACTCAAGGAGGTTCACCTCAAAACACATTAGTATCAAAATTTTGAAAGCCAAAGAGAAAATCATGAAAACACCAAGAGCGAAAGCAATTTGTCACATACAAGGGATCCTTAATAAAATTATCAGCAAATTTTTCATTAGAAATTATGGAGACCAGAACCAGGAGTGGTGGCTCACATCTGTAATCACAGCACTTTGGGAGGGTGAGACAAATGGATCACATGAGGCCAGGAGTTTGAGACCAGTCTGGCCAACATGGCAAAACCCCCTCTCTACTAAAAACTGCAAAAATTAGTTGGGCATGGTGACCCACACCTGTAATCTCAGCTACTTGGGTGGCTGAGGCATGAGAACTGCTTGAACCCAGGAGGTGGAGGTTGCAGTGAGCCAAGATCACACCACTGCCCTCCAGCTGGGGCAACAGAGTGAGACTCTGAATCAGAATAATTTAAAAAAAATTTTTTTTAATTATGAAGAACACAAGGCAATGATCCAATATATCTAAAGTGCTAAATAAAAAACCTGTTCAAACAAGAATCAAACATCTAGCAAAAGCATTCTTAGAAAGTCAGAGAAAAATTAAGGATTTTCAGAAAAACAAAACATGAAGAAGTTTACTGCCACTAGAACTGACCTACAAGAAATGCTAAAAGATGTCCTGTAGGATAAGATGCAAGGACATTGGACAGTAACTCAAAGCCAAATGAAGAAAACAATCTCTCAATAAAGGCTAATACAAAAGCAATTAATTATAAAAGCTAGAAGTCTTTTAACAGTGCTGTGTAATTGCACTTTTGTGTCTACATGGTATGAGACTTTTACAATAGCAATTATTATTCTAAAAGCTAGAATTATTGTAACTTTGGTTTATAATTCTATATCTTTCTAAATAAGAGGCTAATGCACTAAAAAGATTTATTATTTTTAGCATACAATAAATAAATATGTAATTTTTTACCTTAGTAACTAAAAGGGATGAGGATGGAGATGTTAAAGGAGCAGAATTCTGTGTATTATTGAAGTTAAACAGACATAAATTTATATTAGCATGCTATAACTTTAAGATATTAAATGTAATTTTTATGGTACCAATAAAGGAAAAAACTGTAGAACATATACAAAGAAAATAAAAAAGAAATTTAAACATTTCACTATAAGAAATCAACTGAACATAAAAGAGAATAATGCAGAAAATAAGGGACAAAATAGCTATGAGGCATGTCGACAAATAGCAAAATAATAAAAGTAAATATCTTCTTATCAATAATTACTTTAAATGTAAATAGATTAAACTCTCCAACTAAAAGGGATTGGTGGAATGGATTTTAAAACACGATCCAACTCTATGCTGTCTACAAAAACATTTTTCAGATCAAAAAATATAAATGGATGAAAAACAAAAGGATGAAAGAAGATATTTCATGCAAATAGTGACCAAGAGAAAATGGGGGTGGCCATAGGAAAATCAGACAAAATACACCTTACATCAAAGCAGGTTACAAGAGGCAAAAAGGACAGTCTATATCAAATAAAAGGGTCAAGACAGCAAGAAGATATAACAATCAAAAACATGTATGCAGCTAATGACAGACCATCTAAATATGTGAACCAAGAACTGACAAAATTGAAGGGAGGATTAGGCAGTTCTACAATAGTAGATGAAAATTTCAATATCCTCCTCTCAATAATTAATAGAACAACCAGACAAAAGATAAGTAAGAAAATAGAGTACTTAACAACAACAACAAAACCTAGATCTAACAGATATATAAAGAATTCTCTACCCTAAACAATAAACACATTCTTCCCAAGTGCGTAAGACATTTACCAAAATAGAGCATGTGTCAGGCTACAAATGAAGTCTCAGTATATTTTTTTAAATACATATAGCACAAAATACTCTCGTTGACCACAATTGAATGAAGTTAGAAGTCAACAAGTAAAACCAGACATTTCTCAGAATTAAACAGCATGTTGTTAACCAACGGATCAATGAAAGAAACCACAAGGGAAATTAGAAAATCCTTAGGTATCACATAGCACAGCTTACGAAACACAGTGGAAGCAGTATCAAGGTGTAAATTTATAAACACTTACATTAAAAAACAAGAAGGTCTCAAATAAACAACCTAACTATATAACTTGAGGAAATAGAAAAGGAAAAGAAAACTAAACCCAAGGCTAGCAGGAAAGAAATATGAAAATTAGAGCAGAGATAAATGAAATAGAAAACAGAAAAGCAGTATAGAAAATTAGCAAACCCAAAAGTTGTTTCTTCAAAAGGATCAACAAAATTGACAAATTTTAATTAGACTAATTTAAAAAAAAGGCAGAGAAGACCCAATTTATTAAAATAGAAATGAAATTGGAGACATCACCAATTCTAAGAAAGCAGAAGGATTATAAAAAAACACGCTAAATAATTGTATGCCAACAAATTGTATATCCTAGATTAAATGGACAAACTCCTAGAAACACGAAACCTACCAAGACAAAATTAGGAATAAATAAAATATTTGAATAGACCTATAGCTAGTAAGGAGATTGAATGAGTAAACAAAAATCTTCTGACAAAGATATGACCTAGACACAGTGATTTTGCTGGTGAATCCTTCCAGATATTTAAAGAACACAAATTATTGTCAACCTTTTCCAAAGAGTTGAAAAGGCGGGAACATTTTCTAACTCATTATGTGAGGTCAACATTACCCTGACAGTAAAGCCAAAGATACTAAAATCTAAGAAAACTACAGGCCAATATCCTTTGTAAACATTGATGCAAAAATCCTAAACAAAATACTAGCAAACTAAATTAGATATCATTTTAAAATAATTTTACACCGTGTCCAAATAGCCTTTATTCCTGGGATACAAGAAGAGTTACACATAAGAAAATCAATCAGGCCGGGCACGGTGGCTCAAGCCTGTAATCCCAGCACTTTGGGAGGCCAAGGCGGGTGGATCACAAGGTCAAGAGATCGAGACCATCCTGGTCAACATGGTGAAACCCCA
>NW_022436993.1:12047635-12356419 GCF_009761245.1 Sapajus apella
AAAAAAAAAAAAAAAAAAAGAAAATCAATCAATGCAATATACCCACCACATTCACAGAATGAAGAAAAAACAAGCATCTCAATTGATGCAGAAAAAGTACTTGACAATATTCAACACTTTTTCCTGATGAAAACACTCAACAAACTAGGAATAAAAGAAAAACTACCTCAACTTAATAAAAGCCATATGTGAAAAAAATCCACAATGAACATTTTACTTCACATTGGAATACTGAAAGCTTTTCCTTAAGATCAGAAACCAGGCAAGAATGCCAGCTTTCACAACCTCTATTCAACATTTTACTGGAAGTTCTGGTTAGAGCAATGAAGCAAGAAAAATAAATAAATGCTTCCAAATTTGAAAGGAAGATATAAAATGATCTCTCAATATAAGTTTGTATGTAGAAAACACTGAAGATTCTACAAAAAAAAACCTGACAGAACTAATAAATCAATTCAGCAAATTAGCAGAAATCAATACACAAAAATCAGCTGCATTTCTATGTACTAATGTTTGAACAATATGAAATTATAAATATTTTATTTACAGCAGTATCAAAAAGATAAAAACAGGGATTAACTAAGGAGGTAAAAGACTTAACAGTGAAAACTACAAAATCCTGCTGAAAGAAATTTAAAAACGTAAGTAAATAAAAAATGTATCCCTTGTTCTTGGATTGAAAGAATCAATACTGTTAATATGTTAATTCTACCCAAAGTGATTTACAGATTCAACATAATCCAATCAAAATTCCTATTTTTTGCAGAGAAATAAAATCTTATCCTAAAATTCATACAGAATCTCAAGGGATGGAGAATAGCTAAAGCAATCTTGGAAAAAAGAACAAAGCTAGAGAACTCACACTTCCTGATTTCAAAATAAGCTATAAAACTACAGTAACAAAATAGTGTATTACTGGCATAAAGGCAGGCATATAGAGCAATGGAATAGAATAGAGATCCCAGAAACAATCCCTTATATGTAATAGTCAAATGATTTTTGAGAAGCATGCCAAGACCATTCAATGGGGGAAGATCAGTCTTTTCAACAAATTGCCCTGGGAAAAAATGTATATTTACATGCAAAAGGATGAAGTTGAACCCTCACCTAACATTACATTAAAAAATTAACTCAAAATGAATCAAGTACCTAAATGTGAGACCTAAAACTATAAAACTCTTAGAAAAAAACACAAGGAAAGCTTTACAAGCTTGAGTTTGGCAATGATTTGAATGTGACATCATAGGTACAGGCAACAAAAGAAAAAAGTAGAAAAATTGGACTTGATGAATTTTTTAACATACATTAAAAGACACTATCAACATAGTAAACAGACAACACACAGATTGGGAGAAAATATTTCCAAATTACATATCTGATTCTGATAAGGGATTAAAATCCAGACTATATAGAAAACTTTTAAAATTCAAAAACAACAACAAAAATTTTTTAATTGGGCAAATAATATGAAATAAAAAATTATACACAAATTATCTCAAGAAATAGAGGAGGCAAAAATATTCTCAACTCAGTTCGTGAAGCCACATAAGTTTTTTTAAACTAATTAAGACATTTCAAAAATATAGCTGCAGACAACATATATGATCATAGATACAAAAATCAACAAGATATTGCAATTTAAACCTAAAAGGAATAATAAATACATCATTACTAGGGTGGAGTTTTCCTCCCCTCATCCCCAAAGTGTAAGCCTGGCTTAATAATCAAATATCAATCAATGTAATTCAACATATTAACAAAATGAATGAGAAAAAATATGTAATCACCTCAATAGATGTAGTAAAGTATTTGACAAAAGTCAGCACTCTTCATTGATTAAACATTTTCTACTGCTACAATTATACCAATAGTTAAATATTAAGCCCTTCCCCTTACAATCAGGAAAAAAGCGAGACTATCAATTTTCACCATTTAATTCAATAATGTAGTAAAGTTTCTAGCCAAAGCATTAAGAACAACAAAATAAATAATTTGAAATTTTATAAATATTGGAAAGTAAAGAATGAAACTATCACTATTAGCAGAAAACATGATTACGTACGTAAGAGAATTCAGCAAGGATTCAGGATGCCAAATCAATATATGAAATCAATTGCATCTCTATATATAAAGAACAATAAATAATCGGAAAATGAAACATGAAAATAGAATACCATTTACAATAGCATTTAAAAAAGCAAATACTTAGCAATTAATCTAACAAAAGTTATGCCAGATCTCTATGCCAGATTCTACAAACAATGTTTTTAGAAAACTATTGCCAAAGGGTTCAACTTCATTCTTTTGCATGTGAATATACATTTTTCTATTGCTGATAGAAATGAAAATCTAAATAATAGAAAGATAGGCCAAGTTTATTGTATGTTTATGCTATTTAGACACCTGTTCTCCCCTAGCTCATCTTTGGATTCAGCATAATTCCAATAAAAAATTCCAGCAGGATTTTTGAAAGAAATTAACAAGCTGATTCTACAATTTATATTGAAGTGCAAAGAACCTAGTATATTGGTCCATTTTCACACTGCCAATAAAGACATACCCAAGACTGGGCAATTTGCAAAAGAAAAACGTTTAATGGACTCCCAGTTCCACATGGCTGGGGAGGCCTCATAATCATGGTGGAAGGTGAAAGACACATCTCACATAGTGGCAAACAAGAGAAGAGAACTTCTGCAGGGAAACTCCCCATTTATAAGACCATCAGATCACATGAGACTTATTCACTATCATAAGAATAGCACGGGAAAGACCTGCTCCCATGATTCAGTTACCTCACATCAGATCCCTCCCACAACGCATGGGAATTGTGAGAGCTACAGTTCAAGGTAAGATTTGGGTGGGAACACAGCCAACCATATCACCTAGAATAGTCAAGATATTCTTGAAGTAGTAAAAGGTGGAGGAATTACCCTACTACAATAATTAATTTTACCTATCAACTTGAGTGGGCTAAAGGGCGACCAGATAGAGTAAAATATGATTTTTGAGTGTCTACATGAAGGTGTCTCTGAAACAGATTAGTATTTGAATCAGTAGATTGAGTATAGAAGTTCACCCTCACCAGTGCAAGTCAGCATCATTCAATCTTTTGAGGACTTAAAGAAGCAAAAAATCAAAAAAATGGTGAATTCACTTCCTCTGAGCTGGGATGTCTGTGTCCTCCTGATGTCAGACATTGGTATTTCTGGTTCTTGAGCCCTTGGACTCAGGCTGAATTATACCATGAGCTTTCCTGGCTCTCCAGCTTGCAGATGGTAGACTGTGGGACTTCTCAGCCTCTGTAACTCATGAGCCAGTTCTCATAATAAATATATATCTGTATTCTGTTTTTCTGGAGAAATCTGACAAAAACAACTATTTTATTTCAGAAGAATTACTTTATTAATTAGATATTGGTATTAATAATCTAGACTGCATATTGCCTTAAGAATACATAGGCAAATAGGTCGATGAACCAGAATAGATACACCAGATATCTCCATGCATTTGGGATCATTTGATTTTCTACAAAAGCACGTGTCATTTCAATGGGGGAAATAAAGCTTTTGCAAGAATGGTGCTTAGAATAACCATCACTCCATATATAAAAACTAATTTGAGTGGAATTATAGGCATAAATCTAAACATATAAAAATCTACCAGAAGAAAACATAAGAAAATGTATTTACAATCAAGGATTGGCAAATATTTAGAAAATAAAAAATATTAACCTTAAAAAAGATAATTTATACCTCATTAAAATTAAAAATGTCTGTTGGTCAAAAAATGCCATTAAGAAATTAAATAGGGAATTCCTTGACTGCAAGTGCTTGACTTGACTCTCAATGCACATATCTGGAAAATAACACATATCCAGAATATCTAAAGAACTCTTTCAAATCAAAAATAAAGAGATGAACAACTCAGGTTTTTTAAAGGGGCAAAAGATTTGAACACACACTTCACACAAAAAAAGAAAAATCTTGTACCAAAAGCCAATAAGTAAATGGAAGGCTCTCAAAATCATAAGTAGCTGGGGAAACACAAATTAAAAACAGTGAGATACTACTACACACTCAATAGAATGGCTACAATTTAAAAGACTGGGAACACCCTGTGTTTGTGAGGATAAAAAAACAATTGCCATGATCACCCATTGTCAGTGGTAGTGTAAAATGGAACAATCACTTTGGTAATTTTGTATAAAGTTAAACATTTAGCCACCCATATTCCAGCAATTTTACTCCTAGAAATTTAACCACAACAATAATAATCAGAGCAGCTTTATTCATAATAACCAAAATCTAGAAACAACCTCTCAAAGTTCAAATGGGAAAACATACTGTGGTATATTAGTATTGTGGAATACTATTCAGCAATGAAAAAGGTGAACAACTGAAATATGCAACAACGTGGACGAATCTCAAAATTATGAGCAAAAGAAGCAGGACACAAAAGAATAGATACTTCATGATTTCATTTATGGTAAGTTCTAGAACAGTTACATTTAACCTTTAATGATGGAAATCAGAGCACTGGTTGTTTCACAGGTTCTGGGTCTGAAAAACTTGGGTTTGCAATCGTCTTGTCTGAGATGCTATTTTTAAAAAAGTTATACAGACTGGTTAATTTACAAATAATAGAAGTTTATGTCTCACAGTCCAGACCCCGCAAAGTCTAAGATCAAGGCTCCAACAGATTGAGTCTCTGGGGAGGATTGGTTCTGTCTGCTTCAAGGAGGGCACTTACCACATCCACTCACAGTGGAAGGGACAAACACTGCATTCTCACATGAGGAAAGGGGGCAAAGTCATTTTTTTCAGCCCCTTTAATGCAGGCACTAATCCCACTCATGATGGCAGAGCCTTCATGACTTTACCAGTTCCCAAAGACTCCACTTCTTAACATCACCATAAAGGTAATTACAAATAAATTAATGTTGAAAGGATTTATTCAGACCTTAGCAAAATCTCAATCTCACCAAAAAATAGTTCCCAATCTTCCATCCCATCCCTTTCCTTTTTCCTTCCCATCCCCTCTCCTCAGATCATTTTATCATCATTACAGTGTTTACAAAGGAATCCCCAGTTAACACATAGTACAGTCATCTGCAAATTGGAGACATGTTTTCTGTACAATTTGGTCAATGAGTTTACTACAGAGGAGAGGGAATTTTAGTATTTTTTTAAATGAGCTTCAAGACAGACCCCAAACTCACTTTTATTCACAAACCTTTTTTGCAGTGTTTTCTGCTCCAGGCTCCCTGGCACTATTATTCTTTAAATAGTCTGTTCTCCCTCAGTAATCAAAATTTGTTTCCTATGCATTTTCTTTCCCCTTTCTTCTTTCCTTCCCCATTTCCTCCCTTTTCTCCTCCTCCTCCTCCTCCTTTTTTTTAGACCACTTCTCCACTAGAAGTGACACTGATCGCAGAGAAAGTGGCTGAGAAGTGGAGGGATAGAAGAATGTAACAGGCTAATAGGATAAAGCTGAGGGGAATTAAGCATGGAACCCTCCCCGACATTGAGGAGGAGGGGCTTGCTTTTGGATAGAAACCCAAAGTTTGGCATCCCCAAGGTAAGCATGACCTGGAACCCGGCAGCCCGCCCCCCAGGGCATGCAGTCCAGCTTCAGAGCACTGCAGTCTCTGAAATCGGTCTGAGATGATCCCAGATTGCTACAGCTGACAGGTGCTTGGAAAAAGCACACGTAAAACCCTCTCAAGAGGAAGATACTATCCCTAGGCCTGAAATTATTTCTATAAACAATTCTGCAATTGCAACAACTGGCACAAACTAAACAATAGCTAAGCACCAAAGGAGGCATGACAACATGAAGGAACATGACCAGAAATGTTACACAACATATTGAGACCCAAAGGGGCTCCATGGATGTTAGCAGACATAGATTTTAAAATAAGAATGAATCAGTCAATCAAACAAAATGCACTTTCATTCATTATGAGCAGCCCTTAATTAATTGACTTAGGAGGGATCCTAAGAAAAATGAGAAGTGAGGCAAGCACCTGGAGGCCTTCTGTCTTCAAGGCCTGTTTCCGAGCCCTGAAGGGAGGACTGTTGGTAGGGTAGGCATGATGGTGGTGGTATAGCCAAGCGGCTTGACTGTAAGCTTCGTGTCATCACCGATGGCCACAGACAGGATTGCAGAAGGCAGGATTGGCATCTGGAATATCACATTGTCCACTCTCTTCTCTAGGTGATGTGTCTGTGGTGCATCTTATTCTCTGGATACAATTCAGGATTTTTGACCCAGAGTTTTAAACTTCGAAGGACTTGCTAGAACTTAGGGAATAAGACAGGGCATCCTTGACAATTTGGGCAGATACAAGATTTATAAAGATGGTTTTGGAGCTGGAATCATTCATAAGATAGGAGATCGGGCATCACTGAACTCTCAGACCCAGTTATACCACCAGGAGCTCTAGTCACCGGAGTGTCAACATTGCCTGTTTGACTGTAGCTTCATGGTAACTGGGATTGTCTTTCTTACTCAGTATGTTTTTCCCAATATTTACCACATTGCCTGGTATTGAGCAGAGGCTCAATAAATGTTTGTTAAGTAAATAGTCACAAAACATTCAGAGTATGCTAATTGCCTCACCTAATAGTCAATAAATGTTTGTTAAGTAGTCAATAAATGTTTGTTAAGTAAATAGTCACAAAACATTCAGAATATGCTAATTGCCTCACCTAATAGTCAATAAATGTTTGTTAAGTAAATAGTCACAAAACATTCAGAATTAGGTGAGGCAATTGGCATATTTTGACGTCAATTAAATTGAAATGTACTGAGCCGAAGTAATCTGCACAAAGTCACTTAAGTCAGTGAATAAAGTGGTCTGCTGGGACTCTCTGTTTGCTAACCCCAGAGCAAGCCTGAGGGCAGGAGCACCTGTTGCTCAGGTGCTCAATTTAATAATTAATAATGATAGCTAATATTTACATAACACAACCATATACAAAGCACTATTATAAGAATTTTACATACATTAATTTTAAGGCCCACTACAATCTTATTTAGTAGTTATGAGAATCTCTATTTTACAAATAGAAAAACTGAAGCACAGAGAGGCCAAATAAGCTGGGCATGGTGGCTCACTCCTATAATCCCAGCACTTTGGGAGGCCAAGGTGGGTGGATTACCTGAGGCCAGAAGTTCAAGACCAGCCTGGCCAACATGGTGAAACCGCATCTCTACTAAAAATGCACAAATTAGCCGGTTGTGGTGGGTACCTGTAATTCCAGCTACTTGGGAGGCTGAGGCAGGAGAATCTCTTGAACCTGGGAGGCGGAGGTTGCAGTGAGCCTGTTGTGCAACTGTACTCCAGCCTGGGAGGCAGAGCAAGACTCTGTCTCAAAATTAAAAAAAAAAAAAAATTTAAAGGCTAAATAATTTTTTCCAGCTCCTGTAACTCCCAAAAGGGTTTAGCTGGGATTCAGATGCAGGTGGTCAAGCTCTCTAGCCTAAGCTATTAACTACCACCTCTAATTCCATGGAAAAATATAATGAGTTCAATCTCAGATTTCCTCTTTCTAGATGAGTCTCATTATACTGTGCTGTCTTCTTTCTAAATGCAATCAGTTCAGCTGGGACTGTCTTGATTCTGAACTTGTTCTCTTTGCAAAAGCTTCATCTTAAATATTTTTATGTTTTCATAACTAGTTAGGAGGTTAGCCATTCTGTTTATTTCTAAAAACATAAAGAGTGATGTATTGAGTCAAAGTATGCTCTTACCTAAATGAGTTGATTTTTAATGAAAACTAGTCAGTCCTATCTGTGATAAAACCTAGCCCAACACTGTCAAAAGCTACTCACCTGACAATGCTTTCTCACTGCCAGAAGTTTTATGTACAATGTGTTGATAAACGTGACCTGTTGGCTCAGGCCTATAATCCTACCTCTTTGTGAGGCAGAGTTGGAAGGATCCCTTGAGGTCAGGACTTCAAGACTAGCCTGGGCAACATTGTGAGAGTCCATTTCTCCAAAAAACAACAACAAAAAAAATTGGTAGGGCCTGGAAGTGTGCATCTGCAGTCCCAGCTCCTTGGGAGGCTGAGGGAGGAGGATCATTTGAGCCCAGGAATTTGAGGCTGCCATGGTGATGTCTCTGCAATCAGCCTGAGTGAGAGCAAGACCCCATCTCTAAAAAGAAAAAGTTAATTATCTTTTCCAAAGGGCTTATTTTTCAAATGTATGTGTTTATTGTCCAGTTATGAGACACTATGTTTGTGATAATGTGGCAGTTTGACTCTACTGTTTTGCACATGGCCTAGTGATTTTCAAACTATGGTTTCGGCGAAGAGTCTACTGACTAAATGGGCTGGCTTTCCTGTTTGAAGGTCTTTGGCCTGTTTGTCAGAAAAGAAAACTTTTCTATTCTACGCCTACATATTTTTAATGGCATTTCTTTGCTATATTAGCATGCCTGTTTCAGGTTAAGTATCAAATATATGCTTTATATCTGTGATGTGATAAAATCAATATGTATAAAGTCTTCTATTGTCAAATTTATTTAGACATCAATGTTGTTTTTAGCCAGATATGTGAAAATTGGCATCTACTTAAGTCCACTACAGAGCATAAAGAGAATTTTCAGAGAATTAAAGCGTCATTTACTAAAATTTAAACTGAAGGTGGTGGAGAAGATAATATAGCATTTTGAAAAAAAAATTGCATTTTGCAGGCAACACAGAGTGAACCTAGTTGGAAAAATCTCTCTCTGTTATTAAAAAAAAGACTGATGCAAAAGGAGAGCATTTTAGTGCATTGAGAAATGCATTCTTTTGTGGGATGAACTACCCCATTCGTGCAAATGTGGTCTTGAACTCTATATGAAGGTGAACCTGAGGCCAAAGCCAGTGGCATTCATGGTACACACAGTTCACTCACATTTGGGCTAATATTGTACAATCGAAGGCTTTCGTGGGCTCATCATATCTTGCCACCCAGTGCAGTTCCTGAAGGCCAGGATTACTTTAAATGCACTCAAAAAAAAAAAAAATACCAAGCAGACCCTACTATATAGGGCATTTGTATTCTTTTGTGCCTTTCTTTCAGCAGGATGGCTTTTCCGCAGAGAAGGACCTTCAGTAAAATAAACTGTGATGACCGTGCCCCGGGTCTGCCGTTCCCCTCCAAACCCACTCTCCATCCTCCACCATCTTGCTTCTTGCCTTGGGAGGTCAACCCATAAGGCCCATAGCAACAGGTGCTCCTGCCCTCAGGCTTGCTCTTGGGTTAGCAAACAGAGGGCCCCAGCAGACCATCAAAGGGCGAGAGGAAAGAGTATTTGGTTGCCTCAGGCTGGTCATGTCCCATTACATAAGGTCACAGTCCTCAAAGTACACGATTTTCTCTTTTCAATTTCCAATACCACTACCTCCACTCTTCCCTTGGGTCCAAAGGGTGGCCACACCTGGTATGAGCCCCAAGGCACTGCACTATTTAGAAATTTATCTCGGCCCCCTGCCTACCCCTTTTGTGTAGTCCCTTACAAAACGCCACTGCCCCCTCATGAATTACCTTGAGTCTGCCGCCAGATTCTCTTTGGGCTCGATTGATAAAGTCAGGAGCATGTGAAAAAAAAATGTTTTAAGCTCTTAAACATAATAAATAGCACTTAGAAATTGTGTTAAATTCTTCTGAAAATCAAGAATGTATAACTTTCCTTTTGCTTATACAATAAATAGCTAAAATATTTTTAACTAAAATGACTAAAGAACTTACTAAAGCCTTTCTTTATTCTTTACTGGACAATAAGCGTGATGCAAGATCAAACTCTGACTTAAGAAGCCATCCTTTCTTTTTCACATAGCACCTGTTATGTGCCAGGGACTCTGCTAAGCATTGGAGTTGCAGCAATTGATAAGAGACTATCTCTGCCTTGAAGGAGCTCACATGTATGTACCGATTATTATAATCCTGTGTGACGAAGGTGATGGTAAGACGAAGTGTATTATAACTCAGCTTGGGATACAAGCAAAAGTTTCCAGCAAGAAGAGGGATTTTTTTTTTTTTTAATGAAAGAAACTGAACCCTTTTATAGCCTGGAGGGAAGAACAAATTTCTGGAAGAGATGCCAAAAAGTAAAGTTAAGAGTAAACATGAAGTTAAGGTGTTGGAAGCTAATTACATGTCAGTTTTTTAAAAAAGAAAAACTTAAACAAGAGACACCTTTTGTTTCCTTGGATGATGCAAGGTTGAGTATTTTAAATTAAGAAAATCAGTTGCAGTGCTGCAATCCAGAAGGACTCTATCTCCACCCGAGGATTTATGATTACTCAGCCATCTGTGACCAAGAGTCCCCATAGAATTGTTCCAAATGTATTCTCCAAAGCTAAGGCTATGATGGAAAAAAAAAATCTGGCACCCTTGCAATAGGTGAACATCTGGATTCATTTTGAACAGATAAGAACCAGATACCTGATATTTTAAATATTTAATGGCCATAAGGAGTAATGTGGAAATACATTATTCTATTGTAATAAAGCAGAAAGAATTGATTAAGTGTATTGGAAGCATACTGAAAGTGGTTGGAATACCAACAGGTCTACGAAATTGCAGAATACAATTTTGAAGATTTACTTTTTGAAAACAGTAGGCCACAGGAAAAAGATATTGAATCCTAATAGTCAGTTGAATGTAGGATTCATTGTCCCAAATTGTGTTTAAATTGGAAGATCAGTTTTGTGCTGGAAACCCACAGGGCTGGGGTCTTGGCACAGGCGAGAATTTCCCGGTCTGCGGGCTGTAAAGACCGTGGGAAAAGCACAGCATCTGAGCCGGAGTGCTGGAGTATCCAGAAAAGTCCCCAGTGACCTCCCTTGGGTAGGAGGGGGGAGTTCTTCAGCCCCTTGCACTTCCCAGATGAGGCAGCACCCCACCCTGCCTCAGTTTGCCTTCCTTGGGCTACACCCACTGTTCAACCAGTCCCATTGAGATGAACCTGGTACCTCAGTTAAAAATGCGGGGATCACTCGCCTTTTGCATCACTCTCGCTGGGAACTGCACTCCGGAGATTTTCCTATTCAGCCGTCTTGGCAGAAGTCCTGATGCGTCAGTCATTTTAACAATTTTTCTTGAAAATGTATTTCAAATTTGAGTGTAAGTTAGATAATACATACATGATACGGCTGGCAATGGATGGATTGGACCTTATTCCCAGAGAACAAAATATAATTATAGAAAAATTAATTCTAACTTTAAAGGCTACAGCTTTAATTACAGCCTTCCTTAGACCAAGGCACTAACAGAGGAAGGGCAATCAAGAGCACTTGCAGGCAGTCCTGATCACTGGGAAAATCTATCCCAGTGTCTACTTTTCCCACAGCCCTTTGCTTCTCCAAATTCACTGCAGAGATGAAGGTATTAATAGATGGAGATGTAGTTCTTAATCTTTTAGGCTCACACCAACTTTGACTGCGCTCTGTTACAGCAGCCTAGACTGAGTAAGATACCATAAAATCAGAAGCCTGGACAAACAAGGTACCAGTTCTAAGCCGGGCACAGAGGTATCAGAGATGGGTATGTCTGAGGGCTTCACCTTAAGACACAGCCTGGTGTAGAGATAATAGGAAGATTTAGTAAAGCAAAGCAATGAGGCTGAAATGGAACATAGAGAAAAGGAACTTCATCCCTGCCTTTTGTGACTCCATTTCTTCACACCAGATAAGGCCACATGAACACTGGGATCGTTTGACCTTGAACCCATTGACTTACTCTAGAATTAGATACAAAGCCAAAACAAGAAGTAGGACGATGCAAAAAGTTACCCTTGCATATTTACAAAATTTAAAAGCCTATGGAGGGAATATATAGAAACATCAGTGGAACAAATTGTGAGTAGAAAATATTCCCCAAACTGTGATTTCAGTAGCATTTCAAATCGATAAGGAAATCTTATTTAAGAAATATTATTGGCCAACTATTCAGCCACTTGTTTTCATTAAACATTTAAATATTTACACAAAAACAAAGTCCAGATATGTACCTGCAAAAGTGGTGGACATAAAGGGGCCTGTCTTCCCAGGCCACAGGAATAAAAGCAGAGCAAGGCCTCCAACTCTACTCCTTCACAAAATACTGGGACCCCGCAAGGCCTTCTGTGCAGAGGACTGGGAACTAGGGTGGTGGGGGTAGGGGGAGAGAGGTCTCAACAAGAGACGATAGCAGGACCCGAAATAAAAGGTTGGTCCTAAGTAATAAAGCAAATCTTGAGCCAATAGTGCCTGTCCCCCAGGAAGTAGGTCAGCAAAGGGAGCTGCTTTACCGTATCATCAAGAATGATGAACATCCCCTCCTTCCTCAAAATGTAATGAGATTATCTGCACATATTCCTTTATGTGAGTTTCTGTATGTTTCCCTCGTGAGAATTTATAAAAAGGCTCTTACTAGGTAAAGTATGTGAAGTTTTTAAAGTCTGTAATACATGTGTATATATATAACCGTGTGTGTATATATATAAAACCATAACTAAGATACTTTCTAGAAAGAGTATACCAATTTTTACTCCCACCAACAGTGTGTGAAGTGCTGCCAGTATTGAGTAGTATCATTTTTTTTAAGTTTAGCAAATAGGTGAAGAATTGTATCTCGCGGTTATAAATTGTGTTTCCTTGTTGCTAATGAGATTCAAATTGCTTTCAACTCTCAGTTGTCCGTGATTGTACTGGTGTGTGTGCATGTGCTCACATACGTGTATGTGTGTGCATGCGTGTGTGTATCCTGTGCTTTAGACTGCTGTCCTTTTAAATTGGCTATGTCAGTCTAATTTCGTCTCTCTGTATACCAATGTGGTGTCACACTGACTATAATGGAACTTGGTCATGTGATTGCCCAACATGCGACTTCTAACTGTCAGAGGGAGGTTTTAGAGACTGTGAAGAATTTTTCGGTTGATGGGGGAAAATTATAAATATTTGTTCTTTTCTAAATCTTTCCCAATGCCTAAGCGACTTGTGGAGAAATGCCCTAGGTTTGGTTTAAGGTAGCTAGACTTATAGATATTTTAGATTAAATATACAAAATATATTTCTTCAATCAGGGTAGTACCCCGAATTGTATAGCACTTCTATAGCATGTTTTCCTTCCTTTCAAGTCCCACTATGGGAGCAAACTCATTATTCTAAACAATGAATAGTACTAGTACCATCTTTTTATAATTTATGTCTTGATTCAACACATAATACATCTTTTAAAATCATACATTTTTTTTCTTGTAAGGGATTCATTTGGCAAGAGAATTTTCTTAATCACATCATGTTTCTTAACAACTCAAAGAGATATTTTAAGACGTTTCAATATCTTTCAAATGTTCCCTCCCATTTTTATTTTTAAATCCTTAAATTTCTACTTAGCACAAAGTTTTTCCTTACAACTATTTCTTTTTTAGAATGAATAATAATTCACTGTCAGCGTATTAATGTAATACTAGGGCAGATCATTTAAAAGCAATTATTGCAGTCAAAGTAATAGTCCTCATTCTACAGTAACTTGGCCACTTCTTACCTCTTGACCCTTTCATTTGCTGAGCAACTACTATAAGTTGACACTATGCTCTGTGGTCATGAACGTGAACAAGACAAAGACTCAACAATTAAAGTGTTTATAATTAGGATTGCCAGCTTTAGCAAATAAACATATTAAATTTCCACTTAATGTGAATTCTAGATAAATAATTTTTAGTGTCAGCATGTCTCAAATACTTTATGGGATTTATTCTAAAAAACGTTTACTTCATCTGAAATTCAGATTTAACAGGCATTTTGTATTTTTCTAGAAATTTAGTTATGACCTAATAGAAGAGTAATAAAAACCATGATGCACTTAATAAACATAAAATTAGGAGCTTGGGCCGGGCGCGGTGACTCACACCTGTAATCCCGGCACTTTGGGAGGTCCAGGCAAGCAGATTACTTGAGGTCAAGAGTTTGAGACCAGCCTGGCCAACATGGTGAAACCCCATGTCTACTAAAAATACAAAAATTAGCTGGGTGTGGTGGCGCACACCTGGAATCCCAACTACGCAGGAGGCTGAGGCAGGAAAATCGCTTGAACCTGGGAGGCGGAGGTTGCAGTGAGTCAAGATCGTGCCACTGCACTCCAGCCTGGGTGACAGCCTGAGTCTCCATTTCAAGCAGTCAGTCAATGATCATCAATAAAATAGGAGTTCAATCATGCTGTGCAAATTGAGAAGTGGAAGATCAGAGAAGGATTTATTAAAGAGTTGTTTCTGAACTAGGTTTCAAGCAAGCAAGTTATATTCAGACAGATGGTAACCACTGGTGTTCCAGAAAAGGGGAAAGGCAGAAGTAATGATGGATGCAAGAAAAGAGCCACATTTAGCCTAATAATTGTGGTCCATTTGGGCTGGCAAATACGTTTATAATGGAAGATATAAAACAAGCGGTACCAGAAACAATGTAAGTCCAAAGTTATAAAGTATGAAAAATATGCACCACATTATACATCTAGTATATTAATTATACATCCAAGGGTACAATAGTTCAACAACAGTATAGGTCGGTGATGTCATTTCTGTCTAGAAAAGACAGCTATTTATATCAAGAGTTATAGCCCCCTCTACTGGTTAGAAGGCGAAGAATCCTCTGTTGATACCAAAATGGAATAGTTGACAGCCTGGATATTTCATCATAAACCATTTAGTAATATTGGCAGTTTCTTGGAATGTCTTATTTTAAGCTGCACAAGTATTTTTATAAATTCTTCAATTCAGAAACGAATTAATAATACAAAACACTCCAAAAGTTGGGGGATTCGTTTAAAGTCATTAAATGGAAACAGTTTGTTCAAATGATGCGCACTATAGTACTTGCTGTCCTCACCAAGATTATGGTTTGTTTGTTTTTTTTCTGTATAATCTGACCAAAAGTTCCCAGATGGCAAACACTAAGTCTGTTATAAAATACATTTTTATACATTCTATAATACACAATTACCTATAAGAGAACTATGTATAAATAAGACTCACTCTGTGAGCCTGTGAAAACACTGCTTTCATCCCAAACCCATGGAAATGAGCACCGAAAGAGCGGCTTAGCGATCTTCAGTTGAAACAGTGGGCCCCGAGTGGTTCTTACTGGACCAGTTTGGAAGTGCTTCTGCAAAGCAGATATTCTTCAGTAAACTCAACTTCTTCACCTGCTAACTTGTTGCTGAACAGCTAATTGACTCCAGGGTACCCTCAATTAATTAGCACCACCTGTTTAACAAAAGCAAATCACTCCCTATTGTCTGTTAGATCAACTCTAAAATCTCTCTCCGGCAGGAATTTAATCTCTCCGCCAGCTGGTCTTGATTCACTTGCTCACATTCCTCTTCAAAGGCTGGATTCCAGCGAGGGTTCCTTTTCATTGGTCCTCGCTCTGCCTTGGGTCTCCCTGCAAAAAAAAATAATAATAATCACTCCTGCCGGAAAATGTAACTTCTCTCTTTTCCGGGTCTACTTCAAGTCTCAGCATCTACTGTGCTGTGCAGCTACCACCTACCTTGTTTTAACTCTCCAAATCCTACAAGTTCATTATGTTTTAGACTTGCTCCTATATGCCGTGTTGTATTCACTGGTTTCTTGTCAATTTCTGAGCCAATACATGGGTAGGTCCCCCTGGCAGGTTAATGATTTGGTACCTTTCTAATTCATGTTAGTTACATGTTAATTTGGGAGAGATTCACGTGGTATGAGGAGGCACAGAGAGTGGGGACCACAGAGCTCAATCATGACCCTACTGTTTCCAAGACCTTCCTACTTCACTCCCTAAAACTGCAGTATAGAATGTCACTAGGGGCCTCACCATCTTCTTCCTCATCCTCAAGAAGCTGCTTGAAAACATTCATTCCAAACATACATAGTGCATACCCTCAGAAATGATTTGTTTATAGGACCTTCTTAGTCTTATAATTTTTCTACAGTTATTTAGCATGCCCTCCAGACTGAGACAGAGCAGGTGCCTGGCTAGCCTACTCTGTGGCCAGCTCTGCATATATTAGAGCTGTCCTTGGCTCCTCAACTATAATGTTTAGATATTTTATCTTCTGTATGTCCAGTGGGATCTGTCATAATTCAATGTACACTAAAACTCTTTTTTCTCTCTTTCTTTTCTTCAACTTTTAAGTTCCGGGGTACATGCGCAGGTTTGTTACATAGGTAAACATGTGCCATGGCGGTTTGCTGCACAGATTATCCCATCACCTAGGTATTAAGCCCAGCATCCATTAGCTATTCTTTCTGATTCTCTTCCCCTCTCCCCACCTGCATCAGGCCCCAGTGTGTGTTGTTCCCTGCCATGTGTGCATCTGTTCTCCTGGTTCAGCTCCCACTGATGAGTGGTAACATGTGGTGTTTGTTTTTCCATCCCTGCATTAATTTGCTGAGGATAATGGCTTCCAGCTCCATCCATGTCCATGCAAAGGATATGATCTCATTCCTTTTTATGGCTGCCTAGTATTCCATGGTATAAATGTACCACATTTTCTTTATCCAGTCTATCATTGATGGGAATTTAGGTTGATTTCATGTCTTTGCTATTTTGAATAGTGCTGCAGTGAACATACATGTGCATGTATCTTTATAACAGAATGATTTATATTCCTTAGGGTACATACCCAGTAATGGAATTGGCTGGGTCAAATGGTATTTTTGCTTCTACATATTTGAGGAATCACCACACTGTCTTCCATAATGGTTGAACGAATTTACACTCTCACCAACAGTATAAAAGTGTTCCTTTTTCTCCATAACCTCACCAGCATCTGCTGGTTTTGACTTTTTAATAGTAGTGATTCCGACTGGCATGAGATGGTATCTCGCTGTGGTTTGATTTGCATTTCTCTAATGATCATAGATGTTGAGCTTTTTTTCATAGGTAAAACTCTTAATAAATACTTGAAAAGTTGACAATTATCATAAACAATCATCATTATACTACCATCTCTGGTTTAAAAGTATTAAAGAGGTTATATTAGCATTTTGATGTTTGTTTAAGTTTTCAGGCTGCAAAAGTATAGTTCTTTAAAATGTATGTATTACTTCAATAGAAGAATGCCTTATATAACATAGTTATTTCAGCAATTCCAAACTACCTAAGAATTTCATTTCTAGCAATATGGCTGACAAATTAACCCAAAAATATCAACACTAAAGCATTAGAAAAGCTAAATAAAAGTTAGCAAACATTCTTCTGGGGCATAATACTTTAAAATACATCAGAGAAAGAGGATATTATCTAAAAATGTCAGGCATATTTGACAAAGAACCAAATATAAAATTTGAATATTAGAAAATAAACTTACTTGTTATAGCAAAAACACCCTAAATATTCAAACTCTAAGACTATTCACTTCTTTGACATAAAGTTTGTGTCTGCAATTATGTCTCAGCCATTGTGATCCAGAACATCAAGCTATTTTATGTGTGTTAGATTCAGGATTGCATTTCAGCAGGATGCTGCATAGTACATGAGACATGGCATATACCCAGTAACAGCTTGTTATATTATTTGAAATGAACAAACCACCTTAGACTAAGTACTCTGATTTTTAACAAGCATCAATTCTATGTGAGAGCATCTATTTTCTACAAATTAAAAACAGAGCAGTATATATATGTATATATATATACACATATATACATATATATATATATATATATACACACACACACATACACACACACACACACACACAATTTATCTGATGAAGTTGCACACTAGATATACCAGTTGTTCATTGCTGCAAAGCAAATTGCTACAAATGTTGTGGTTTTAAGCAATATTCATTTGTCATATCGCAGTCGAGTAAGAAAGATGCCGGGGAATGACATAACTCATGCATGCTTGGACTGTTTTCATAGGGTCTCCCAATACTGAAACCGGGGTATTAGCAGGTTGGTCTGCTATTTGGAGGATATGGACGAATCCATATCCAAACTCATCCAAATTGCTTGCAAAAGTGGAGGTCCCCATTCCCTTGCTGGCTATCAGCTGGGAGCCACTCTCTGCTCCCAGAGGCCACCTGCATTCCTTGGCCTCTAGGAGCTGGGAGTGGTCCCATCCATCTTCAAAACCAGCAATGATGCATCAGATTCCCTCCCAAGCTTTGGATCTCTGATTCCTTCCACCAGTCCGTTAAAACCTGGCTTTTAAAAGGGTTCATGTAATTAGATTACCTCCTTTTTGTCATATGATCTCCTTTTTTGCCATATAATATAGTCTATAATTATAGGAGTGTTATCTCATCATATGCAGAGTTTCCACTGCACTCAAATGGAATAGAATTACACAAAGGTGAGAGCTCTTTGGGTCTTCTATAGAATTCCGCCTGCTGCTTGTCAAGTGTGTTACTTAGTTGGTAGTTAAGCTATATATTAAAAGAAGATAGAACATATACCTATTAATTTAACAAACATCTATAGCACTCCATGTACCAGATGCTATTACTACAAAGATTATTATTATTTTTTAAAGATGGAGTTTCACCCTGATGGCCAGGCTGGTCTTGAACTCCTGACCTCAGGATCCACCCACCTCAGCCTCCCAAAGTGCTAGGATTACAGTTACTACAAAGATTAATAAACCATAGTCCCTGCTTTCAAGGAGATTGACTTATAAATACATCTTTACTGTGGTGAATGCAAGAATGGAGAACTCTTGAAGGCATAAGAGATGGGTCTGAAACTTGACATGGGATGTAGATGAGTAGTAGCACAAGATAAAATCTAAGCAGCATATAAGATGGCAGAGGGCCTTGCATATCATGCTAAGGGATTTGATTGTGTTCTCAGTTGATATAGAGCCCTTGGTAGTCAAGCAAGAGAATGGCATGAGATTCCTGCAAACAGCAGCCGTCCAGACATGGACAATGTCGCTAGCAATAAATAGTACAATACCAGATTCAACACATGCAGGCTGACTCACTATTGCCCTTCCTGTTTTGGGGAGAAGCAAATTCTAATGACCTAGTGGCCAAAAATATTAGTGCAATTTTCAAAGGAACTTAATTTATAACTTGACCATCGCCTAGGCACTGAAAAAATCTGACTCACCCTGGCATCTCCTGTATCAATATTCTGTGACAAATTTCTAATTCACCACAATCTATGTCATCCTTCCAAACTTTCATGACTTTCCCACCCACCCTCTGCCAGGCTTTTCAACTACCCACAAAAAAAAAAAAAAAAAAAGATTTTCTTTTATAGACTAGAGTTGAAGTTTTGCACACATTAAAAAAAAAAAAAAAGAAGAAGAAGCTGCACATTTTTACCTGCTGTTGCTTCCTGAGAAAAGGTTACAGGAATCTCAAGTAAATTTTAATGAGTTGGCTTCTTGGGTCTCGGAAGTGATTTATGTAGGGAAGCATTTGAGATTTTGTAGTAAGTGCATGGTTGACATGAGTTATCACGTAGGTGTACAGCATTCCACATACATAGTCCTTTTAGTTTAAAGAGTATCCAAGTTACAGAAACAGAATAATTTTTAAATGTCACTGTTGGATCTCTGCTAACTACAAAGAACTAAGTGTTTAGAAAATCAAACTGCTGCCTCCTAGAAGTGACTCATCATTAACTTCTTGTCAGTGGAATACATTGTTTAAAAAAATAATAAATGTGGAGGAGGAACGACTATTTCCTGATCAAGAGGAGAAAAAAATCAAGTAACTCCTTTTGCACGAGTTTCCCTACTCTGTGTCCATCCTGTTCTCCCTCCTGTTAGCAGACATGTGTATGACTCATGAGATTCTATTTGAAGTTTCAGCTCCGCTACTGTCCTCCCAGAGTAGCATTTTCTGGCAAAATCTATGAGGTAATGAAATGGAGAAGCCTGAGCTTTCAAGATTCCTGACTACCAAGAAGACAGGTCGACATTTTTAAACTGGAAGCCTCAAAAATCAAAATAGTAATATTTAAAGGAACATAATGTCATCTCCCCTAAATATACTATTTTAAAAATCCATACCATGATAAGGTAATGAGAAGTTTTAGGGCTTCTATAAATTAACTTCTGAAATATCTAAATTTCTCAAAAAGAATTTTGTTTTATTCAATCAAAAAAATGTTTCTGAACACGTACTATGTTCAGGCAGGATACCCTGCATGGGAAATACAATATCGAATGAAGCACCTTGTCAAATTCTATTTTAACCATGGGGTGTTAGGAGTTTATATCCTGGCCAGCCTTCAAATAATCCCCCACGCACCCATGGCAACCATGGAATCTTTAGTGATCTTCCCAACTGAGGCAGAAGGTAGGTGGGGCTTGACTCTGGACCAGATTGAAGACTGGCCAAAACCTGGAAGAGGTGCCAAAAGCACCTTTCCATAAGACACACCCACCAGCGCCATGACAGTTTACCATTGCCACGGCAACACCCAAAAGGTACTGCCTATTTTGTAGCTGTTTCCTTAACAACCCACCTTTTAATCAGCATGAAGTGGGTATTAATATGACTGCAAAGCTGCCCCTAGGCTGCTACTCTCCACACTGCCTATGGGGTAGCCCTGCTCCACAGGGGCAGTCACAGAGCTGTGACATTGCTGATGCCTCAATAAAGCTGTTTTCTTCTACCACCAGCTCACTCTTGAATTCCTTCCTGAGCCAAGCCAAAAATTTGAGCTAAGCCCAGTTTTGGGGCTCATCTGTCCTCCAACATAATGAGATGTTATAACTTCTTCCTGTAAGGAATCAACCTTATTTAGAGCCTTTAGCCCATTCTTCTTCATATTTAAGTTATTTATTCAGCTGTCCATTTAATCGCCATTATCAAAACATCACAGTTCACCATATTCTAATTACCCTAACACGTTCCTTTATGAACTACAAATCCTCCCAAAGACTTTCTATTTCTTCTATAGCCCTCAGAGAAGAAACGTTAAGAAAATAGTTGACAAATTGAAATATTTCAGTTAATTACCTTTCATTTTCTATAACTCCAATGACTCAAAGAAGAGTCCAAGTGTATGATATGAGGTAATAGTCACAGCACCTAGTCCTGTGGCCTTGTAGAGTTACAGAAGAATCTATTATTTTGTCATCCCCAGGGTTAGCAAAATTGCCTAAAAACGTAAACGTCATTGAATAGTACTAAGAATATGTTATTTTCTGATATAACAGTACAAAATAAATTTTTTATAATTTAAGGGATGTCTTGTCTGATTTCAAGAATAATTCCCAGTCAGTTGGCATCTACAAAGCAGGCCAGGCGAAATTCTATGAGAAAAGACCCCTGTGCAATTTCACAGGTTGAAAGGTCACCCTCTCCTTATCTTACAAAAATATAGTAATTGATCATTTTTCTCAATATATATAAAGTTACTTAAGTCTTCATGTGAATATCAGTCAAGATATTGGATATTTTGGATAATTAACAAATAGATGCTATCTGTATCTTTGGAAAATTAAATAATAGCCTTCAAAAATATATTCAATTCATTTAGTCTATTAACAGGGTCCAAAGGCATGAATGATTGGGGCAAACTGGATCACCTGTCTTTTGACTGGAGTGCTGGTGTGTGACAGGTATATGCCACTGTTGGTACCAACAGCTGTGGGAGACAGGTTGTGAGTGATATTTTTTTGCTGGTAAGTATCTAGTCTTACATTTTGCATGAGGTATAGACAATACGGAAAATAACAATATAATTGCCACACTGGACCACACTCTGCTGTTCTCACACTCACCCTGTGAAATCAGAATCCTTGCTGCACCAACAAACTTTTTAACAATGTTCTATTTTAACTTTATTCCCCTAATATTATTAATTATTATTCATATTTTGGAAGAAAAATCTACACTGTCAACCTAATCCTCTATTTAGCAATGTCTGGTAGGAGAAGTTGCCCAAGAGGTGCTCCTTCTAGGTATTGGCAAGACCAGCTCCCAATATATCAACGTGGGTTTAAGATCTCTCAAAGCGATCGAGTGGTCTGTGGAAAAGAAAGAGAGATGAGGAAAAAGTTTTCCTTAAAGCAGGGCCCAGGGGAGACCCCACATAATGCTGCTCCGTGGATGTCTGACATTCCCCTGAAAACCTCAGTTTTTATTGTGCTCTTTCAATAGGGGAGGGGGAGCGAGGGTATACAGAGTTTCAGTGATAATTACACAAAAAGAATACATTTGCAAAAACTGGTGCACAAAAATCACAACGTGGTATTATAAAAGCAGAACAATGTAAAGATAACTTTCTGTGTGTCAGCATAGAAATGATACACCTTAGCAAGAATATAGATTAAACATAAACTTATGATTATCAGCAAGAACATATTGGGCTCACAGCTACAGAAGGGACAGGATCTGACAGGACAACCAGCCTGACCACAAAAACTGCAAGAGGAGGGGCCTCCATGCAATCCTGGAGGAGTAGTGGGAGAAGAAAGACTGACATCCTTATCTCAACCACAGAGGCAGACGCTCCTCATGCATCTGTTTATAGGCTGTCCATAAGGGTCGCATTCCCTTTCCAGGGCCATAATCAATATGCCTTTCCTGGGAAAGGAATCTAGGTAATAAGCCTCTCCATTGCATGTCTGTTTATAGGCTCTCTGCAACGAGAAGCCCACGACCCTCTGTCATCTCTCTCTGGCAGTCAAGCTATGTGGTTAGTCCCTTTCACAGCATTCTTGTTTTTACCAGAACAGCTCAGTAGAGCCAGAGTTACAAGTTGCAGCTCAGCAGAGCCAGAGTTACAAGTTGCAGCTCAGTAGAGCCAGAGTTACAAGTTGCAGCTCAGTAGAGCCAAAGTTACAAGTTGCAGCTCAGCAGAGCCAGGGTTACAAGTGACATCTCAGCATTTCACGTTGTCCTTCATCTTCTCAAATATAATCGATACAGTAAGTAACAAGCATCAAAAGCAAATAACTCATTTCAGGGAAACCAAATTCTAAGAGAATTTACAGGATAAAAATCAACAACAATGTCTTCTTATTTCAGGTACCTTGGGTTTTGCCAATTCTTCCAGAAGCTTGGGGTTGCTCAGTCACCACAGAGGGGTGCAGAGTATTCCCAGGACTAGGAAAGGAGGGTGGAATATTTTATAAAGCTCTGGCAAGAGGGCATCACCAAGTCAGCCAGTGCAAATTATTCTTTCATCTTAGCAGCCATTACTTGAGCAGCTTGGCTTCATCAAGAGTAGTGAAGAGGAACAGTCACTGGAGAAATTCAAGTGAAGGCAAGGTGGGGAAGGACAGCTGCCAGGGACAACAGCATGCAAATACCACAGTGGGTCATTCTTTGTTTTCAACTTTCAGTTTAGATTCAGGGGGTACATGTGCAAATTTGTTACATGGGCATATTGTGTGATGCTGGGGTTTGGGGTATGAATGATCCCACCACCCAGGTACTAAGCAGTAAGCATAGTACCTAACAGATGGTTTGTCTTTCTTTTCTTTTTTTTTTTTTTTTTTTTTCTGAGACAGCCCTTCATTCTTGTTGCCCAGGCTGGAGTGTAATGGTGTGATCTCGGCTGTGCAATCTCTACTCCCCAGGTTGAAGCGATTCTCCTGCCTCAGCCTCCTGAGTAGCTGGGATTACAGGCATGGGCCACCACACCCGGCTAATTTTGTACTTTTAGTAGAGACAGGGTTTCTCCATATTGGCCAGTCCATCTCGAACTCCCAACCTCAGGAGATCCGCCCACCTTGGCCTCCCAAAGTACCGGGATTACAGATATGAGCCACTGCCCGCCGCCAGGTAGTTTTTCAAACCTTGCTTCCCTCTTTCCCCACTTTCACAGTCCCTAGTATCTATTATTCCATTGTTATGTTCATGTGTACTCAAATTTTAGCTCCCACTTATAAGTGAAAATATGTGTTATTAGGTTTTCCATTCTGGCATTAATCCACTTAGGATAATGCTGCATCCATGGTGCTGCAAAGGACGTGACTTTATTCTTTTTCTGGCTGCATAGTATTCTATGCTGTATATGTTCCCACAGTGGGAAATTCTCAAGTCTCAAGTCCTACAGGGTTTCTCGCAGTATTAAGATGATTGAAAGTAAAGGCTAAAACAAAATAAGACAATTGACTTTTAGCAATAAGCAACAACAAAACTCCACAATAAGTAGACAGCTTCTAGCTCAGGACATTATATCACTATAGTAAGGCACATACTGCAGTGCATGTATAATAGATATAGAGTACATATATATATGTATACATGTACTATCTGTGTATGTGTACTACATATGCATATGTATTATATATAGTACACATATATAGTATACTATACATAGATGCACATATAGTACTATAGCATGCATGTATATACATATATATAATACATATAGAGTATATGCATATATGTATACTATTTATATACACTATGGTACACATACACATACATACAGAATATATGTACAGTACATACTATCTCTGTAGTATCTATATACATGTATAGTATATATGTACTATAGTATGTACAGTACTACAGAATATACATATATACTATAAATAGTATACACATATACTATATATATGTATACTATATATACAAATATATTATCTATATATAGTATATCATAGTGTACATTATTATAGCGTGTATATGCATATAGCGTACATATGTAGTGTAAAGTATAGTGCACTATATAATAACTTAGTGGATTTTGTTAACTATTTAACTCCTGCTGAGCAAAGAATATTAATTGTTGTCAACATGTTGAAAATGATGGAGTTACTTCTTGGTAGGAAGCAATTTGGTATAATGGCTACACTAGGTGTTTTTGTGATTTGAAAAAATATTAGCCTTGGTTACATGATTTTATAGATTATTCTGTTTTGATGTTTAAACTACAATATTAACTTTTTATTTATGTATTGTTGATTTTAAAAAATGTATTAGTTCTGTATGTAAAGTGTTTTGCTAGGGCGTTACAGAAAATGAAATATTTGATTTGGTGGTTTTAATCTGCTTGGGATAAAAGTGATAAAAATGTTAGCAATATTAATGAGAATCTTTGGCACAAGATAAGTAACTATATGTCTATTTTCCATATGGTGCATCTTTACTTCTTTATTTACAATGAATAAAAAAATGAGAAAATATAATACATTTTAAAATCATTCATAATTTCACCTTCTGGTGATAAATGGCAGTAAGACTTTCTATCTTTCAGCCTTTTTTCCATACGTGTAAGTGAATTATATGTGACAGGGAAAAAATAAAGCATCCTTAGTTCTGTGCTGGCTGGAAATCCCGTGGCGGACAGCAAAGCTCCTTGGTGTTGACTGTGCAGAATGAGGTTGTAGGGGATGGGGAGATACAAGAGGAAGCAAGGCTAGCTTGAATAGCTACATGGAAAAAAGCATAGAATGATAATAAAATAGATATGGAATGTGGAAGGAAAAGAGCAAAGACCAGCCCAGCAAAGACTGTGGTGTGAAACTTTAGGTCATCTGGACAGACGGGATAAAGCTTTCAGTAGAGGTGAGAGACAGACAGACAGACTGAGAGAACAGAACAAAGTTTAAAAAATGTATGCCACTTAAATTTAAATTGCTTTTCAAATTTTTGGAAGATGTTACACTTCTAATTATTTGAATGAAGACCCATGGGTAATTCAACCTAAATGAATATTTTTATGACACCTGTGGGATTTGTGTCCAGCTATATTCATTCCCCTTTTGTTCAGTAACAGCATCAACTCCCCAAACCTGTGGGCTCCCGGAAGCCACACTTGAAATGACATAACCTATTTCTCTGGCCACACTTCATACCCTAGGGATAGACATCATATATATTCTTGGTCCAGGTCTCTCCAGGAATTTGAAACTGGAATGTACAGAATGCAAAGCAATTTCTAGGTATTGCTGGACTATAATATATAAAGTTTGGGAGTTCTGGGATAGACATAACCTACCACATGGATCAGGTAATTAAACAGAGAGAAAGAGAGATAAAAGATAAAGAAGGCTGACAACTTTTTAATGCACAGGTGAGATTTTCATTGGAATATTTTTCGGAAGCAGCCTTGGGGTCCTTAAGATCTCTTTGTTTTTGATGTTTTAGTCACGAAGTCTTTGCCTATGCCTATGTCCTGAATGGTTTTGCCTAGGTTTTCTTCTAAGGTTTTTATGGTGTTAGGTCTTATGTTTAAGTCTTTAATCCATCTGGAGTTAATTTTAGTGTAAGGTGTCAGGAAGGGGTCCAGTTTCTGCTTTCTGCACATGGCTAGCCAGTTTTGCCAACACCATTTATTAAACTAGGAATCTTTTCCCCATTGCTTGTTTTTGTCAGGTTTGTCAAAGATCAGATGGTTGTAGATGTGTGGCATTGCCTCTGAGACCTCTCTTCTGTTCCATCGGTCTATATTTCTGTTTTGATACCAGTAGCATGCTGTTTTGATTACTGTAGGCTTGTAGTATAGTTTGAAGTCCAGTAGTGTGATGCCTCCAGCTTTGTTCTTTTTGCTTAGAATTGACTTGGCTATGCGGGCTCTCTTTTGGTTCCATATGAAGTTCAAGGTGTTTTTTTCCAGTTCTGTGAAGAAAGTCATTGGTAGCTTGATGGGGATAATGTTGAATCTATAAATTACTTTGGGCATTATGACCATTTTCATGATATTGATTCTTCCTAACCATGAGCATGGAATGTTTCTCCATCTGTTTGTGTCCTCTCTTATTTCGTTGAGCAGTGGTTTATAGTTCTCCTTGAAGAGGCCCTTTACATCCTTTGTTGGTTGTATTCCTAGGTATTTGTATTCTGTCACAATTGTGAATGGCAGTTCGTTCCTAATTTGGCTCTCTTTAAGTCTGTTATTGGTGTATAGGAATGCTTGTGATTTTTGCACATCGATTTTGTATCCTGAGACTGCTGAAGTTGCTTATCAGTTTCAGGAGACTTTGGGCTGAGATGGTGGGGTCTTCTAAATATATAATCATGTCGTCTGCAAATAGAGACACTTGGACTTCCTCCTTTCCTAATTGAATATTCTTTATTTCTTTTACTTGCCTGATTGCTCTGGCTAGAACTTCCAATACTATATTGAATTGGAGGGGTGAGAGAGGGCATCTTTGTCTAGTGCTAGATTTCAAAGGGAATGCTTCCAGTTTTTGCCCATTCAGTATGATATTGGCTGTGGGTTTGTCATAAATAGCTTTTATTATTTTGAGATACATTCCGTCAATATCTAGTTTATTGAGAGGTTTTAGCATAAAGCGCTGTTGAATTTTGTCAAAGGCCTTCTCTGCATCAATTGAGATAATCATGTGGTTTTTGTCTTTGGTTCTGTTTATGTGGTGAATTACGTTTATAGACTTGCGTATGTTGAACCAGCCTTGCATCCCCGGGATGAAGCCTACTTGATCATGGTGGAGAAGCTTTTTGATGTGCTGTTGCAATCGGCTTGATGGTATTTTAGTGAAGATTTTTGCATCTATGTTCATCACGGATATTGGCCTGAAGTTTTCTTTTCTTGTTGAGTCTCTGCCGGGTTTTTTGGTATCAGGATGATGTTGGTATCACAAAATGATTTGGGAAGGATTCCCTCTTTTTGGATTGTTTGGGATAGTTTCAGAAGGAATGGTACCAGCTCCTCTTGTATGTCTGGTAGGATTTGGCTGTGAACCCATCTGGACCTGGGCTTTCTTTGGTGGGTAGTCTATTAATTGTTGCCTCAACCTCAGCCCTTGTTATTGGTCTAGTCAGGATTTCAACTTCTTCCTGGTTTAGGCTTGGGAGGATGCAAGTGTCTAGGAACTTATCCTTTTCTTCCAGATTTATTGGTTTATGTGCATAGAGTTGTTTGTAGTAATCTCTGATGGTGGTTTGTATTTCTGTGGAATCTGTGGTGTCATCCCCTTTATCAGCCATCTTGGATCCCCTCCCAGTGTATTAATAATTGCATCATTTAACATGTAGACCCTAACTTGGGTGTCTGTTCCCAAATAAATTTTATTTTGTCTGCTTTGAAACTGAATTCTCCATCTGCTGACCTATTCATCTAATTGATCCAAATGGTTCTAAATGTTTGTTTCATTTCTTAATATTTCTGTTGTTTACAGTTTTTATATTACTAAAGAACTGTATCATTTTCAATTACTGCTTTTTCTGATCATCCATCACAACAATGCAGGACTAATTAGCTTAGAAGAGCTAGCTGTTCCTGAAATCCCTGAGGAGAATCACAAGAAGCTTCAAACTAATTTCTCTGTCAGTGGCTCATGCCAACTTCCTATTACCACCTCCTGTGATCATGCTGTGACTTTGACAACTACCCTTGAGGAAATAGCTTTGCCAGTTTACATAGCGAATTGCAGGCAGAACAAAGAATGGGATAGAGTCTGATGTCATCCTCTCTTCCTTCTCCTTCTGACAGGGCGTATGAGGTTACCCATCTCAAGCTGTCCCTGCATGACTTGCCACATCACAAAAGGGATCTCCACAGTGTTTCTGTATTGTTCTATATTGCTTCTGGCAACACATAACTACAAAGAGATCTTTTGGTCAAGCTGTGACCCATGTCCTATGTTATATTTAATAGCATATGGAAAGAAAGAAAGAAACACAAATACTGTCTTGCTTTTCTTGTTATTAAAAAAAAATGTGAAGGTTTTCTTTTTCTAATACCTAGTAGTCTTTTTAAATTTATAAAATAAAAATCAGATGAGAATTTTCAGGATCAAAAATATTTAAAAGATATTCTCTGCATATCAGAATATAAGACTACCTATTATGAATATTATTTTTGGTTATTCATGGCTTTGTAGATAAAATAGCAGACATATGGCTTGCAATTTCTAGACTTATAAATACATGAGAAGAATCCAGCCAGTTTTGTTCTGCAATATAATTTTAACCATGTAACATTTTTGAAAACCCTCAAGTCAAAGTTTCTCAGGGTGCAAAAGCAGTGACAGAATCCTCTAAAAAGCTGAGATGCTTATCAGTGAAACTAACTACAAAGTATTTTTCTTTCATAACACTTAAATTATAATACAATGGCACCACCTGTTGATGGAATGGCAGAATTGAATCCTAAGATGACAACACAATATCAAATATTTATTGGAATTTTAAATCAAGGGTCATTTTAAATCATAGGTATTTGAAATCATAGGAAATTTTAAATCATAAAATCATAAGTCATAGGGAATTTTAAATCATAGGTCATTGACCATTGATCAGATAATATATTAATGAGATGGCTAGCTAAGATTTGATTTGTTTATATCAATTGCTTCTTTGACTTTCTCGCATTCTGTAGAATGGCACAGCATTTCCTTAAGGGCTAATCATTGCATGAACATAAGAAAATGTATAATTTGGCTGAGCGTGGTGGCTTACGCCTGTAATCCAAGCACTTTGGAGGCCAAGGCGGGCGGATCACCTAAGGTCGGGAGTTCAAGACCAACCTGACCAACATGGTGAAACACCATATAAAAAAAAAAAAAAGAAAATGTATAATTAAATTAGTTTTCTTACATATATTTAAATGTAAGTTTTAGGGAAAATAACATGAAGTTTTTTTCTTACAACATATTTGTAAGGGTTCTGCTGAACACATTTTGGGAAAATTAACTCTTTTTGGAAATATGCAGGACTGGATAAATAAACAGTAAACACATTTAAAAATTACTTTTATAACATAGCAAACATACTCTCAAAAAACAAAAAAAACCACTTTATACTTGCAAGAAAGTAAGGGATACCCCACAGGCAAAACCAGAAGAACCCAGAAAATCAGAGCAACAAACCAGAGAACTTAATATTTTTCAGCTGTCCTGGAGTAAACAATATGTATTTTGAGGGGTGGAAACTGGTTTCAAAGTTTTTGGTTTTAAGGGCTCAAGACAAAATATAATAACTTGACCTTGACTAGTAATGTCACTAGTTGAAACTGAGCCAGTCAAATGGCTGTACCATTAGTGAAAGTGTTGAATAGAAAAAGCAAATATCTGCCAACCCAGGAAAAATACATGGAAGCTTTTGTATCTTGACCTGGGATCTAGATGGATAAGTCAAATGTCTGACATTGGAGTTCCCTGCAGGGGCTGAAGTTCTTCTGCCTATTATCTATGTGGTCCGGGAATGTTTCAGCTGAGAAAGCAACATAAAATTGGCCTGTGGTTGCATCACTGCATAACATCACTGGAAATACCTGGGTGAACCACATTCAAAACCTCTTTGGGGGACATATACTCTCTTTAGAGTATAAGCCCAACATATGCCTATTCAGATTTCCATAGATGAACAAGAAGTGGAATGATGGAAAAAAATATTAAAAATGAAATGGCTGGAATTTTCTCTAAACTGATGAAAGACACAAATTCCCCAGCTGACCATGTATAACACTCCCACCATATAACCGTATAGGAATCCTGGAAAAAAAAAAAAAAAAAAAGCTCCATTGAACATGAGTTCTTAACTCAAAAATCAGAAAACAAGGAAATATTTTATCATAATTGAGTTAAGAAATACTATCATAAAAGTTCAAATTTGGAAAACAATCAAATGAAATTTGTATAAATAAAAATGTTTTATTGTAATTAAAAACCCAATAGGTTGGACAAAACAGATAAGACAGAGCTAAGCAGAGAATTATAAATGGAAGACTTTATTGCAGATACATTGTGCTGCAGAGAGAAAGAAATGGAAAATGGGAAAGAGAAGTTGAGCCATGGAAGAACTAAGCCCAATGTATGTCTATTCAGATCTCCAGAGATGAACAAGAAATGAAATGATGGAGGAAAGCTATTAAAAACAAAATGCCTGAAAGGTTCTCCTAACTAATGAAAGACGCCAATTCCCCAGTTGACAATGTATAACGCTCCCAAGCAGGATAAATAGAAGTGAAATGCCTAGATAATTCAGTGGAACAGCAGAAAGGTCATGAGGAAGTAATCCCAAATGCAAACAGAAAAACAAGACAGGTTTCCTAAAAAGGAATGACAATTAGAAAAACCACAGACCTTTCAAAAGTGATAATAAACAGCAGACAACTATAGAATGCTATCTTTAAGGGAAGAGAGAAAACAACTCACACCTTATTCATTTATGTCATGTATTTTATTTTTAATTCGATAGAGATGAGGATTTTTTTTTTCCTATTCCACACTTTCACTAATGATACAGCCACCTGACAGGCTCAGTTTCAACTAGTGAAATCACACAAGTTCAAGTCACTATCTTCTGGCTTCAGCTCTTAAAACCAAACAAACAACTGAGCTGAGCGTGGTGGCTCCTGCCTGTAATCCCAGCACTTTGGGATACCAAGGCAGGCAGATCATGGAGTGAGGAGTTCGAGACCAGCCTGGCCAACATAGTGGAACCGCATCTCTACTAAAAATACAAAAATTAGCCGGGTGTAGTGGCGTGAACCTGTAATCCCAGCTACTCAGGAGGCTGAGGCAGGAGAATTGCTTGAACCCGGGAGGCAGAGGTTGCAGTGAGCCGAGACTGCGCCACTGCACTCCAGCCTAGGTGACAGTGAGACTCCATCTCAAAAAAATAAAATAAAAATAAAAATAAAAACAACTTTGAAGCCAATTCCCACCCCACAAAACATACATACTTTTCTCCAGGACAGCTGAAAGATATTGAGTTCTATTTTATTGCTCTGATTTTCTGGGTTCGTCTTCAGATTTTGCCAAGGAGGTATCTCTTACTTTCTTGCAACTGTTAGTTTTTAAAGTATGTTTGCCATGTTATAAAAGTAATTTTCAAATGTATTTACTGGTTATTTATCTAGACCAGCACATTTCCTAAAACAGTTTATTTTTAATTTAATCATTGCAATAGAGACAAGCTTTCATCTCTAAAAGTAAAAATATAAAACTGTACCTACCTTATGTCACTTAAATGAGTTAACATTTGTAACACTCTTAAACAGTGCTGGCTTATAGTAAATGCCATGCGAATGTTCGTTAGATAAAAATAAAATACATGAAATCTACCCTCCTCCTCTGCCTCCTAAGTAGCTAGGACCACAGGTGTAAGCCAGTGTTGTGCATACTCTTAATTTTCATTTTGCTGGTGTGAAAGCTCAGGAAGAGTCAGGTAAAGTAACATTCTCAAAAGCACATGGCTAGTAAGAATTTAGACCTTGGAACTTTATCCCACCTAAATTATCACATAAGAATAGTGAAAAAATAAGTCAGGTGTGGGAGTGTACACCTGTAATCCCAGCCTCCAAAAAATTAGCCAGACATGGTGGCATGTGCCTGTAGTTCCAGCTACACTGAAGGATGAGGTGGGAGGATTGCTTGAGCCTAGGAGTTCAAGGCTCCCGTGAACCAAGGTGTTGCCACTACACTTCAGCCTGGGATACAGAGTGCGATACTGTCTCAAAAAAAAAAAGAAGACAAAGCCAAGCACACTCTTTATAAATCAATATTTAGTGACAATGAAGTTTCTTATCAGAAGAATTCAAAAACTATATGCTTTAGGAAATAGAAAATTAAATCCAAAAAGAAGGAAAGGTAAAGTTGTAAATAATGTGACAACTAGGACAGTAAACCTGAACAAACCAAAATATAAAAACAAAATACATATGAAGACTAATTATAGAGGTTACACAAGGGGGAACAAAATATTGGATGTTGCTGTTATTTATTCTAATAAGATCTTACAGATTAAATGATTTATTTGTTTGATAGATATAACAACTCTAAATGTGTGGGTATCAGATATATAATACAGCAATATGGAAAGCAAAGCTTGATACAACAGCAAGAAAAGTATTGACAAATCCACCTCAACAGCAGGAGATTTAACAGTCTCCATTCCAAATGACAGATTAACTAGATTTAAACATTTTTTAAGGCAGTGGATGAATAAAACAATGAATTAATCTCTTCAACTTAGGGTAATACATAAAGCCCTATGCAGAAATATCAGAGAGCAGATATTCTTCTCAATTATGCATGAAAATTTTTAAAAATTGACCATGAGCTAAGCCTAAAAGCAACTCTCATCAAATACCAAAATATCAGGATTATAAAAACAATGGTCCTCTGAACAAAATATAATTAAATTAAAGTAATAGTACATGGATAACTCTAAGAGAAGTCTGAAGGTTTAAAATCTACTTGTAAATAACAAATGGGTTAAGAAAAAAACTGAGAATCATAAAACATTCGAACTGAATGATAATTATAAAAATATATTTCAAAATTTGTATGAGAGATTATAATTTTATAGCACTGAATGTTATATTAGAATGCAGTAGAAAGGTTGAAAAGTAATGAACCAATCATTCAACTCAAGAACTAAGAAAAACCACCAACAAAAAACAGAAAGTGATCATTTTGCAACTCTTAATGGAATAAATGATTCAGGCAAGAATTGTGAGTGGTTGCTAAACCATTAAATAAAAGGTCGACAGAGAATTGAATTGACACGGAGGTAAGGTAGAGCCCACAGGTTGCTTGCAGAGAGACACCTTACATGAATAATCAATGTTAGAAACACTGGTAATTAGATTATCAGCTTTTGGTGTGATGCAATAAGGAAAACATAACATTATTCTTAAGATATTCTTGCAAAGAAGTGTTTTGCCATCTAATTAATTTACTCGAATCGAATCAAATCTTTTCATCTAAACTACTGATTTACAGGAAATTCCAAAACCTAAGCAAGGTACAAATCAAACATTCCTACAGGGAAACAATCAGACACATTTGAAAAAATCAAATGTTCTAAAGGAAATTGGATACCATCTCTTCAACAAATTAATGTCATGAATAAACAGGGGAAGAGGAATGTTCTACATTAAAATGTGCTTTAGAGAAATGTTGTAGGCTTTTATTGATTGAATCAGGGTCTGACAGAACTAGCTCTAGAAGGCATTGTAAAACTTAATGGAGACAGGCAGATAAAGACTGATAAATGATTTTAAGAAATTATTAATTTTGTTGGATGTGATAAGTGGTTATGTAGGAAAGTTTTAATTTTTAGAGATACATACTGGAATAATTATTTATTATGACATCTGTAATCAGTATTTTAAAATTTACCAAAAATAGATGAAACAGATGATTCAATTATTAAAGCAAGATGTGATAGGTGTTTATTATACCTTTCTCTCCATATTTTCATATGTTTGAAATTTAAAAAAAAATAACATATTTCTAAAATAAAAAACAAAGAAAATAGAAGCAACCTTGGGGCTCTACTGTTGTTTGCTTTTGAAGGAGCAAAAGACCTCTGTCTGTCTGTCTGTCTGTCTGTCTGTCTGTCTGTCTAGGTTCCAATCTTGCCTAAGGCTGCTTCCCAAAGCTGAAGAATGTGTGACACAATGTCCAGGGCAGAGGTCATTCATTCTTCAACAAGCATGACATTCTGCCTGGACAGAAGCCATGCTGGTGATCATGACACGAATTAAACCAGGGACTTAGTTAATGATCATATGCCTCTTCCTCCCCCAGTTTTATATGCAACATTCCAATATCGATTTTTACCCAAGCAAATCTGGACAGCTTCTAAGAGAACCAAGAAAACTGGGAAGAAAGTCCGGGATAAAATTAAAAGCAGTTTCAACTCATGGAACCAATTTTATTTTACTATCGCTGACTTAGTTCAAAACTGCCAGACATTCTTTTCTGGGCATCCAAATCCATTCAGTTTCTGAGCTTTCCCCAAAGAAATTGTCATTCTTCTTCCAGACTATGGAAGAAGAGTTCAATATTGTACTGTAATGCCCCCTTAGCCACAGTTTCTCTTTCCATATTTGTTACCCATGGTCAAGAAGGTTAAGTACAATACACTAAGGTATTTTGAACAGAGAGAAAGAAAGAGACCACATTTACATAACTTTTACTACAATATATTGTTATAATTGTTCTATTTAATTTAGTTATTTTTGTTCATCTCTTACTATACCTGATTTATAAATTAAGGTTTATCATAGGTAGGTGTGTATATGAAAAAACATGGCATTTTTAGAATGAAGTCCTATCTGCGGTTTCAGGTATCCACTGGGGGTCTTGGAACGTATCCCTCATTAATTTTTGCCATATTGGCAAAAGTTAAGCTGCTGGATTTCATATGTATTTATTGGAGTCTCAATTCATCCAGAGGGGATTTGATCAATGCTGTGAGGGAGTCACAGACATGCATCTGAAGAAATCACAAGTAACAGTAGGACAGAAAGGCCTTAAGGATTGAGGGCAGAGTGTGCTATAGAAGTCCAGAAAAGTGCTAATTACAGAATTGAACATGAGACAGGCTACGAATCATGAAGCTTTGTTTCTACCTTATTAGTCTTTTTCTTTTTCTTGCCTTCCTTTATTATATTGAATAGAAGTGATGTTTGTAGGAAGCCTTGTTTTGTTGCCAGTCTAAAAGGGAAATTTTTCTTCATTAAGTATGTTGTTGCTAAACTTTTTGATTTTTGGTATGCCTATGGATGCCTAGATTCCTTTAATTGAACCAGTCAGTATATCCATCCCCCAGCTACTGTACCGTCTCGGCAGTGAAAAGTTTACAACCAGCCAGAAGTGGTGGCTCACACCTGTAATCCCAGCACTTTGAAAGGCCAAGTAGGTTGGATCACCTGAGGTCAGGAGTTTGAGACCAGCCTGCCCAACATGGCGAAACCCCTTCTCTATGAAACATACAGAAAATTAGCCAGGCATGGTGGCGGGAGCCTGTAATTCCAGCTAGGTGGGAGGCTGAGGCAGGAGAATCACTTGAACCCAGGAAGCAGAGCTTGCAGTGAGCCGAGATTCTGCCACTGCACTCCAGCCTGGCTGGGTGACAAGAGCAAAACTCCATCTCAAAACAAAAAAAGTTTACAACTGTCTCTTTCTACAAGAAATTATTATCCTTGACAAACTAGATCACAGGGACAATCCGTGGCTAATCATTGACTAATATGTAATTTTAAAAACTGTCTGCTTTGTAAGTACCATTGAAACAACAAAGAAAATGACAAGCTTGTATTTATTCATCAGTAACCTAAGAAGAAGTATGAGAGTCAAAAATGGTCCCTGACAGCATTTAAATCAAACACGCAAAACCAAACGAAACTCATCCCTGCAGCGGCAAAAACAAACAAAGCCAAAGGCCAAGACAGAATTTGTTTTTTGTGAGTAGCAAAACTTCAGAAAAAGCTGAATTTTCTTTGTCTTGGTGAAGGTCCTAGCAATAATGAAATGGGATCTTGAAGACTGGGAATGGGAAAGTCTAGCCTCAATTTCTCATCATGTGTGCCTGTCCATAGACAACTTAAGTATCCTCACAACATGGCAGCTGGCTTCCCCCAAAGAAAGAGAGCCAAGAGACGAAACAGAAACTGCAACGCCTTTAAGGAGCTACTTTTGAAAATCACATCCCGTTACTTTCACATATCCAACTGGTCATGCAGTTTGGGTCTTTTCAATGTGGAAAGGAACTACCCAAGGACATGACTGTCAAGAAGCATAGCCACTGGTTGCCACCTTGGAGGCTGGCATTAAGAACATTTGTGATTCATGGAAGGAAATCAACATATCAACAGGAACAGGAGTTTGGAAGAAGTTGATTCCAGCTTTCCTAGATGACTTTGAAGGGCTCAAGACTTTGGTGGAGGAAGTAACTGCAGATGTGGCAATAGCAAGAAAATGGGAATTAGAAGTGGAGACTGAATTGCTGTAATGTCATGATCAAATTTTGTTGGATAAGGAGTTGCTTCTTACAGATGAGCAAAGAAAGTGGTTTCTAAAGATGGAATGTACTCCTGGTGAAGATGCTATGAACACTTGAAATGACGACAAAGGATTTAGAATATTCCATAAACTTAGTTGATAAAGCAGCAGCTGGGCTGGAGAGGATTGACTCCAATTTTGTAAGAAGTTCTACTGCAGATAAAATATTATCTCATGCCACACAGAAATCTGCTGTGAAAGGAAAAGTCAATCAACACAACAAACTTCACTGCTGTCTCATTTTAAGAAATTTTCACAACCACCCCAATCTTCAGCACCCACCAGCCTGATCGGTCAGCAGCCATCAACATCGAGGCAAGACTCTCCACTAGCAAAAAGATCGCAGCTTGCTGAAGGCTCAAATGGTCTTCAGCAATTTTTTAGCAATTGAGTATTTTTTAAAATTAAGGTATATATGTTGATTGTCTTTTTTAGACATAATGCTATCACACATTTAATAGGCTACAGAATAATGTAAACATGACATTTATATGCACTAGGAAAACACATTTGTGTGACTGGCTGTATTGCAATGTTCACTTTATTGTGATGATCTGGAACTAAATCTGCAATATCTCTGAGGCATGCCTGTATTTAAGATAACATTTAATATTTTTAAGAGTCTGTCTCTCTGTATTAGTTCACTTGGGCTGCCATAACAAAATAGCACAGGCTGGGTGTCTTAACCAGTGTAAATTTATTTTCCCATAGTTACATAGTCCACAGGTCCAAAATCAAGGTGTTGAGAGGGTTGGTTTGTAGCAAGGCCTCTCTTCCTGGCTTGTAGACGGCCACCTTCTCACTGTGTCACTACATGGCCTTTTCTGTATAGAGGGAGACCTCATGCTCTGATGTCTTTCCCCTCCTTGAAGGAAATCAGTTATATTGGATTAGAATCCCACCCTTATGACCTCATTTCATCTTAACTACCTTCTTAAGGTCTCTATCTCCAAACACAGTTAAATTAGGTGTTAGGGCTTCAATATCTGGATTTTGGAGGAACAGAATTCCGTCTATTACACCTCCGTAACTTGATATTCCTGGATCATCAAGCATGAGATGCACATCCTCTCTTCTCTAGTAAAAGAGTCTATCCAGCTCAAACTTCTCTGATTTTCCCCAGGTCAATGCAGAAATAATTCACATGCCATCTTTGCATATTTAATTTGGCATAGATTGAGTTTGAGGTGCCTATGACACATCCAAGTGGGTAAATATTATATGCTTACTTTATATAGTTAGTCTTGGGTTAAGGTACAAGTTGTAATTTTATGTTCTCATTTCATAATGGTTAGCACAAGTGCTAAAATGGCAAATAACCTCTTTTACTCTATGTCTTAGTAAAGAATAATGCCAAAATTACTTTTCTACTCCATATACGTTTCCAATACTTTTGCTCCCCATTATCCCCATACATTTCAAGTTAAAGACAGCCACTTTTTACAATCGTAAAAGTAAACAAGACCTGCAGTGAATATGACCTTAAAAAATAATCTAAATTTGCTTATTTTACAGATGAAGAAAGCAAGGTACAGCTAGTTAAATGATTCAACCAACATCCACACTTAGTGCCCATAGAGAAGCTAACATTCAGATTTTCTAATTCCATTTCAAGACACTATTTCATTAGACCTGTGAATTCTGTAACAGTATTTTGCAGAACATAAATGATATAAGAAGCTCAGCGAATGAAATGATTCAAATGTGTCTTTAAACATAATCTCCACTCTTGGAGAGTTGCAGTGAACAACTTGTTTAAATTTACTTAACCCAGCATTTAATGACAGAGCCCCCCTTTGCCACCTCATAGTAATATCAGTAGGAGATGCATTGGGAAGTGATGCACTAGGTCACACTTGAATATGATGTTGGTGGGTTTGAAAGGGACTTGTATGCTCAGTTGGACAAGTATTATCCTGCTAAGATTAAGATGATGTAGGAGAAAGTGGCTTCATTTGCTTTGCTAGACTTATGGTACTATTGGAAGGCAGAGAACATATAAATGAAAAAATTTTATTAATAAATGAGTATGGGCTTGTTTTAATGACCCACCTAAAAGTTATTAATCTTATTGCAGGATGGGTTTTTGAAAGATTTGATTTCTTCTAGATAAGGAGTAATGTAAATACACTAAATTAGGAGTCTAGGGTTTCCAATTGGAGAAGGGTACTTTTCATGTTAGTTCCTAGGAACTAGGTAATAAAGTTGTTGTGCTTTTATTTGGCAAAATGTTTGAGGAAAGACAGAAAATAAGTAAACAGAGACTTAGAGTTTATTGCTGAGTATTTAATTTTGTTGCTTGAAGTAGTAAAGATAGATTAAAGGAATTCAATATAATGGAAATGTCAGCCCAGTTTTATGGCAGCATCATGACTTGAATTTGAAAGAAAGAGAAGTATTATTAATAAAACTTACATATAAAGGAAGTTAAAGATTATTAACGCAATCTATATACACCTCAGTGATACAAGTTTAATCAAAACCATAGACAGTCCTGAGAAAAACAATATGCTAAAATACAAAGTGTTATAAATACATCAAAGAACATTTACCTAACTTTCAATTTATTAATTAACAAGGGAAAGGCATTATCATCCAGCACCAGATATAGATGCAAAATGTGATTCCTTTAAATATTTATAGATAATTACTGATAAGGACAATTTTAATGAATATTAATTTACATTTCTATTTAAATGTTATAATGAATCAAGCAAATAATTTAATAGTCTAATATTCCTTGTTAAAGATATGTCCTGCTAATTTAAAACATTTCCAATAAAAATTATAATGTGAAAGTGGAAAGGACATTCATATCAATGTCTATGCAAGATATTGCCAGCATCACTGTAGCTAATAAAAACCATAGACCAAAAAATTTCTCATTAAAAAAATACATTTTGAAAGTACTTTCTTCTCTTTTTTCATAACAAACTTCTGACCACTATCTGTACATTACTGGAAGGAAAACAAATGTGATATAGTGTTATATATACTATACCATTAATATTTCCATACATTAATGGAGAATGTCAAATGTGGAAACACTCTGAACTTAGAAGTCTGCCAGTTCTACATGAGCTCTATGTACATAGACTCTTCTGCCTTTCAGGAAGTGAAAGAATTACATAAATTGTAATCAGCATGCAAATATTAGATATTTAACTGGACCAATCTGTACTACTTCCCCTGATCTCTCACTTGCTGAAAGATAATGAATTCTTAATTTCCAGTAAAGACAAGTTTTGTTCCCTTGAATCATCATTTTTGAGATTCAGTGATGTTCAAATCCCCAGGCTAGGATTATAAGTCTTTGTTTCCATAAATTTATATCTCAAGAGAAAAGCAAATAATTCTTTGCAAATACAATGATAATAGGTACTGTCATAAGCAAGTTACAGATAAGGTACTATGAAGCTTCAGAAATTACAATTATTACTTTCAGTTGTAATGATTTGGAAAAAGCTTTATTTAAAAGTGGCACGCACACTCTGACATGAAGGATAGGTAAGATTTGATCTGCAAAAATAAGGCAAGGAATATTCTAAAGGGAATGTAGATCAAGAGGGATGCTATGGCTGCAGTGCAGGCACTTTGAGCAAGTCCCTCTAATTACAGTAAAGGGTACTGAAGAAATAAAAGTAGCATATAAGTAGCAAAAAATCACTAGAAATAAAGTATAAATGAGCAAAACCTTATTTGGCATCTAAAAGATTTTAAATTAAATGTTTATTTTAATTAGCCAAATGTGAGGGTATTCTACAATGAAACTACATGTTTTTGAAATTAGAGAACATAAGGTATTATAAACTAAAATACAATTGGCTAGAATTTATGAGTAAAAAGTCAGAACTACTGTTCCATTAAATTTCCACAAAACATCTTCTTCATATGAAAGAATACCTCTGTTGTATAAATGCCTTCCATGTGCTAAGAAGTACATTGAATCCTTTGCATGTGTTACTTACTCCTTAAATGACATGTGTGTAATCCCCCTTTTAGAAGGAATAAAGCCTAGGTAGAGAGCAGGTAACTTGCTAGTAAGTGCAAAAGGTAGGAATCTGGGCCAGTATGATCCATAGCTCATAGCTATGTATTACTGCATCCCGAGGTAATATGGTTAGAGTAGGAGAACAAACACCTTATAGAACCAAATTAAAAACAAAGTTTTTTAAAAATCAGATTTTGCATTTTCGTTTTAAATTCAAAGCTTATGCACTACAAGTCCTCCTTTTTTTTTTTTTTTTTTTTTTTTTTTGTTGGAGACGGAGTTTCACCCTTGTTGCTCAGGCTGGAATGCAATGGCGCCATCTAAGTTCACTGCAACCTCCTCCTTCTGGGTTCAAGCCAGTCTCCTGCCTCAGCCTCCCGAGTAGGTGGGATTACAGGCATGCACCACCACACCCGGCTAATTAGTAAAGACGGATTATCTCCATGTTGGTCAGGCTGGTCTCAAACCCCTGACCTCAGGTAATCCTTTGGTCTCGGCCTCCAAAGTGCTGGGATTACAGGTGTGAGCCACCACCCCGGCCTTCAAGTCCTCTTTTTTTAAGCAGCACAAATAGAAGTTTTCACATGAACTCATTTTAACTGCTAGTTTAGTGAATAAAAGCTAAATTTTAGTCCAGGTGTTGCCCACACCCTCTGCAGTCTCAAAAATAGGAGATGAAAATGCTGTTAACATTTACAAACAGGTTGCTTTCAATCTGTTTAGCTACAAATACCTTGTAATTCTGTGTTGCACGTGATAGAAGCATTTCTGATGCACATTATGCCACATTATTTGCCATGTTTTTAGGTACTAGTTGGTCTAGTTGGTATTTATTGAAGCACAGAGGTCGGACAGCTTCCAGCTTATGAGCAGCACCCTACAAAGGTAAGGATGTTACCGCACTGTGATTCAACCATTGCCTTATAGTTCTAGTGCTGCGAAATTAATATTGTTAATTAAAAGCAATGGGCATAAGTTCTAGTCCCTAGGGCCTGGGCATCAGAGCCTCCAGCTGAGCCCAGAGCAGTGCCTAGAGGAAGGAGGTATTCCTGGAGGTTAGGAATACGCTGACGCCCCCCCCCCCCAACACAAAAACTACCACCCCACCCAAGGATCCCACACGGCTCAGAAAGGGCAGAAGCTACTTCCACCGCTGTCCGTGGCTGTTTCCGCCTCCAATTTCACTTCCGGGGAGGGGACTTCCGGGCCCGCTGCCTCTAAGGGGCGGGAATGAAAGAGGAGCCGGAAGTGGAACCAGCACTTCCGGCACGGGAAACTCGCTGCTGCCCCAACCTGACTTGACAGGCGCGGTCCCTGCAAGTAGTTCTTAGCCCCTTCTCCTTCTTCCTGCCTCACTTTCCAACTCGTTTGCCGCCGCCGTCCCGCAGCTGCTGCCTCCGGAGTTGCCCCTTCCCCATGTGCCGGGGCAGGAGTCCGCAAAACGAAGACCCGCCCGCCGGTTCACCATCATGTCCGAACTGACTAAAGAGCTGATGGAGCTGGTGTGGGGCACCAAGAGCAGCCCCAGTCTCTCGGACACCATATTCTGCCGCTGGACGCAAGGTACCCTGGCGGGGCTCTCACTTGCAGCCGCCGCTTCCTTTGCCCTGCGAGGGTCCGCCTGTGACGCCTCTCGCTCCAGTCTCTCGCGTGCCCCGCGCTCTGCCCCAGTCGCCGTGCTCGGCGCACAAGCTGGACTTTGTAGACACGCCCTGCTTGCCTTGGTGGGGAGAGGTTGAGTAGGAGAATGGTTACAGCTGCCACTAAATACCCGCAGCGCCTCCTCCACTCTCCGGGCTGCCCTTCGGCTGGGGAGAGGGGTGGCCCCTTGCTGGGCTGCAGGGCGTGACACGGAACGTGCGCCCGGTGCCCCGGTGTCACTTTCTCAAGGGGTGCTGTGGCCTTCCGCATCTTTACCCCCAGCAGAGCTGTATGTTGGTGGTGGTTGGTCTATTTTTGGAGGGAAGGAGGGACGTCCACAGGAAAGTCAGAGTGGCTAATTCCAAAAAGCAGTTTTTTGTTTGTATTGTTATTATGTGGATAGGCGCGGTACTTGGTGTGTAAACATAGTTGCCTGCTGAAACGTGTCCTTTTGGCCCAAAGTATCCCCCTTTTTGATCTGGTTTATTATCTGTCAGGGTTAAAAAAGAAATATGGATCGTTGTACTTCCTCTGCTGGTCTAATGTAACACAGACAGGATTTTTACTTATGTAATAAGTCAGTGCAAATAATAATGACATAAAACAAGCATTTATTGAATTCCTGCACTGTAACAAGCTGGGCGCTTTATGTGAATAACTATCGCTCATTCTTAAGTTTTGATAGGCAAACACAACTGACACATCCCTGAAGGTGACTTAGGAAAGACGATGAGATTAAGAACATAGCCTTGAGTCAGAAGGATCAGTAATTTATGTATATAAAACTCTATTAAAACTTCTAATTAGAGAACACCTGTTCCCTAAATAAATTGGGGAAGTTTTGGCACAGTGAATATAAATCCGTATTTCAAAACGTGTATTTTGTAACAAAAATTCAGGATTTAAGTAATCTCAGCCTCCCTCCCTCCCATATATCTTTTAAGAGCTGGTGAAATTACAATTATGACGTATTAAAACTTGGGATATTCAGTCCCTCGCTGTTGCTTTGTAGATGAGAAAAATGACTTGTAAATGGCTGGGCCAGAGTAGCACAAATTGATAGAACCGGGAGTGAATTCCAGGTCTTTCAATTCCTAATAGATCTCTGTTTTTATTATCTTCCTTTGAGTTTCCAGAGCCTACATGTAATGACTTCGGCGCTTGTTTTCACATTCAATTAGGTCAGTTACCTAATCTTGGGCACCTGTGAGGCAGATTTTATTTTAAAACTTCCCACCTACTTATTCTAATAGTAAACAGCTCTAAAATACACAAAACTGTGAAAGACTAAAAACAATTTATTTCCATTGTAATCAGTTAACATTTATGAAACATTTACAAAGTAGAATAAGATAACATTCAGCCCTATTTATACTGTCATGCAAATATAAGGAAGATTTAGGGCGGCAGTTCTAGTAATGGTTAAGGGCACTGTCTTTGGAATAAAATGTACGTGGCTTCAGGTTCATGCAATTTAGCTTATTTAAGCCTCATTTTCCTTCTTTGTAAAATGTAGATAGTAGACCTTATAAAGTAGTTGTGAGGATTAAAGGTCATGTAAATAATTTAGGCACTTAGCACACTATATGACATATAGTAAACACTGAGTAAGTGGTAGCTGTTTTTATATTATTTTTAAAAGTTTAATTGTAGACCAAGTCAAAAATAACTCTTTGGCTTTTCCCTGGCAATTACAATAAATTATTTATTTGATGGATAATCATTCTAAATAACACTTTATAATGACTTATTAGAATGCTTTGCCACCTTTAATCATACAGACATTCCTTAAGATTAGTTCTGTCAATACCATTTCAAAATAAAGGATTTCTTTTTTTTTAATTTACAGAATGCAGTTATATTTTGGATATGTAATTCTTCAGGGTCTTACACTGATTAAGATTTTAAGTCAACAAACGTATTTTTGAAGTTATCACCTCTGAATCAGAGGGGTCCTGTTATTGGTTTTGGTATGTTAACTATCGTATTCATTTGTTCTTTGAGGCCTTTGCTAAATATTGCTGTAGCAGTCCTTTGGGATTATGGGAATAGGCACAAGACACTGCTTTGCTGCATTACTAATGTGACATCAACTCTGGCTTTATTTCATAGTCTGAACCGTGTCTTCATTTGACAACTGCAGTCTCATTAGTCTTCTGGAAGCAAGATATAGGTGTAAGACCTTTGGCGTGGCTATTTATACAATCATATCTAGACATACCCATCTGTGGAATTATATTGATTGATCAAGCTAAATTCGCTTGATATGGTTGTTAAAACAATAAGCTGCAGGAGTGGCACATAGTTGTTTAATTGGCTTTTTAAAATAATTCTCTTCTACAAATCCTTGTTCTTTTTTAAAAATGTGGGTTTTTTTTTTTTTCTTCTTTTCTTGGCTAGTTTTAATTTTAAAGGCAATAAGCCATGTAATTTAAGGACTTAAAGTTGGCAGGGTTTTATTTTAACTTGAAAATTTATTCTCCTCTCCACTTTCCTCCTGCTCAATTGCCTATAGTACTTTTTAAAGAATAGCATATAATTTTCGCTTCCTTAGCTCATTAGCACTATTTATCCTCCCCCCTTCCCACAGACTGCACCAATGTTCCAAGCTCTTAAAGTTGAGAGTCAGTAGGGTGGGAGGGAAGACAAACAATAAACACAACATAGCATAAATTACACATGTACAATGAATAGTTAGAAGATGAGAGAATACGGAGTTCTGGGTGGAGTGGCCTGCGCAGGCCTCATTTTAAGATGATATTTGAGCAAACACTTGGAATCACCCAATTAGTCATGCAAAAGTCTGAAGAAAGAGTGCTGCAGGCAGAATGAATGATAGTTATAAAAAAAATTCACTCAAAATAAGCCTGGTGTGTTCAAGGAACAGAAGGAAGTTACTGTGGCAGGAGAGGGAATAAAGGAAAAGGAGAGTAATAAAAGATGATGTAAGAAATAAAGTGGCCCAAATCATATAAAGCTTTCTAGGCCATTAGGACAACGTTTGCTTATCTTGTGAATGAAATGGGGGTCCTTCAAAGGTATGGAAAAAAGGAGAGCTACCACTTGACAAGTTTTTAAAGGGTTTATCTGCTTGCTGTGGTTGAGGTTAGACTGTAGTGGATTGAGACAGCAAGATCAGGTAAGAGACAATTGCAGTAATCCAGGGGAGAAAAGATGCTGTCTTGGACCAGGGTAGTGGGAGTGGAGAGGGTAAGAAGTGAGCAGACTGACCACAACCCAACAAAGCCAAAATAAGAATCAGCTAGACCTAACAGAAGTAGTGTTCCTTGTATAAATAACAACATTTTGATTTATTTGGAATGTATATTCTTTTCAATATTGATTGCTTAGCTCAGTGTTTGGCAAACTTCTTTAAAGGGCAAGTGGCCTTTTTATTGCCTCTCAGCTCATCAGTGCTACTGCAGCAAAAGCAGCCTGTACTTAGTATGGGTGTGGCGGCATTCCAAAACATTGTAAAAGCAGATGACGCCTGATGGAGAGTATTAATTCTCAGAAGCCATTTTTCCTTCTTCCAATCATTATTTTACTGTTTCTCCTTAAGACTAATCAGAAAGAGGGATATTTATTTTTGCTGTTTTATCTGTCCAGTGGGTGGGTTCCCCCCCTCCCCTCAGGGAAGGGGGCCGTGTAGGTGTCGTTGATTGAAATTAGAGTTTTGGGCTTTCAATGTAGCACAATTTTTGTTACATAATGTGAAAAAATGAGATTTAACAAATAATAGGAAAAATGAAGTATCTGTTAAAATATAAAATATATTAGGAGTCAATACACTTGAGTTAAGGTTTAAAAGCATGATTTACTATTTTATCAAAGTAATAAAATGATATACCAGCATCATTAATTTTTCTTCCGAAGTGAAGCCGATGCTGCGGATCACATCGTTTCAAAGATTTTTTGTTGTTTTTGGAAGCTTTTAACATTGTCTTACATAGATTTTTCTTTCTCCAACATACCTAAATTATAATTTGCCTAACAACCAGTATTTCTTAATTCGTAATTTGTATGCATATATGAAAAAACTAATTCCTTGGTACTTTGAATATATAATTTATTACTCAAATACTTCAAAGTATCTATCATAATATCTTACATTTGTACTATATTTTACAGCTTTTGAAAAATCTTTCCTAATCCTTGCAACAACTCTGAAAGATAGAAAAGAACAAATGTACTTATCCTCATTTTTTTTAGATGAGAGGTCCAGTGGAGATGTTTTACTCAGCCAAAATGTCAAACTACGTCTTTCTATAGCTTTGTTTACATGGAAGGCTGTTAATTATAGAGGCATAGTTGTCAAATGGTGTGCATAATGTGGATAGGTATAGTAAGTAATATGAAAACAAGCGACTGAAAAATTGCAATGAGGTTCATGGCTCAGGTTTACACTGGTTCTGAGCTATAAAATGTGAAAATAGACTTTTCTGTGAAGTGTACTACTGTGTAATGTGATGCAAAACTGTATATGTAGGCTCAGGCGTTTTAAGATGGATAATTTCAGACCTAGTCAGGAAAAAGAGCCATTCATATTGAGTCCTTTTAAAACTAGGAAATAATTTGAGGATGAAAATTCTTGACAAGAAAAGTAATGCTACGTCCTGAAAAATTCAAACTTAAGTAAAACCTTATTATAAACTGAAGAAGTCTACTTAGCATAGTCCTGTTTTAGGATAGAATACTTAATTTTCATGTAGCTGACTTTATTTCATTTTTGTTCTAATATCCTTTGTCCATTATCAATTAGCACTCAAACATACATACTGGAATTAAACAGAATTTTGCATGAAGCATAACTGCTTAGAATTCTCTCCATGGGCTCTTAATATTCAAAGTGCAAAAGCAACTCACTAAAATGCACTTCCAACTAAAAACCCCATCCATGGATAATTGGATTACATTATTTAAATTTTAGAAGAAGGCAAGCTCCATTACTAATTCACACTTTAATTTCATACGCTGAAAGTTTAGCAGATCCTAATTTCGCCTTTGCATTTGGGTACAACCCTAGGGGCCCTTATTCCCAGTAGGAGAAGAGCTGGCCAAACAGTGAAGATTTTATGTCTTGTTCCTTGGTGGGACCTTAAATTTGGTTGTTTTAACGTAACCAGAATGCTTAGATGTCACTTTCCTTATTAAATTTGTTCCATGCATCTTCTCTATTCCAGTTCTCCATTTGCCCTGTTTTTGATCTCCCAGGCTGTTATGTGTTGCTGGAGAAAATTGTGTCCAGCACCAAGACACTTGTGTAGTTAAATCTTAGCTGAGCCCTCAGTACTTCCCTTCGTTCTTCCTTTATGTTTTTCGGAATTAACGCTTTCCCCAATTCTGTACCCATCTCATTCCTCTCACTCTCAATATTAACACCTCTTCACTTCTTCATTTTTGTCTACATGTTTAACTTAAAAGCCTTCTAAAATTTACTACTCCCAGGCTATTGGCTTTCAAGTTTTTGGAACTCAGGTTACCATTACAGTCTTAAAAATTATTGAGGACTTGAATATGAAAAATTTAAAAATGAGTGTGATCTTGGCATTGTTTTACATTTTTGCAAATCTCTTTAATGTTTGGCACATTAGAAGGCAGCTGGATTCCCACATTTGCTTCTCCAGTCTGTGCAATGTGTTGTTTTGGTTGACGTGGATGCAGAAAATCTGGCCTCACAGATATAATTGGAAAAGGTGTAAGCAGTATGGTAATAGCCTTTTCAGATAATCATACATAATCTTCTTTGATACCACACCAAAACTTGACACATGAGAGTATTGTAGAGATGAGTTGCAATATGAAATCTAAAATCACTTAACTTTTCTTCCTCTGTTAAATTGAAATCTATTGTTCTGTCTTGCAGTTTGAATCAATCTCTTACCTATGCATTAATTTGTAACAGTATACATGAGTAATTTGGAAATTATCCATCTACTGGCTTATGACAGTCTTCCAAATGTTAATGTATTTCATTATACCATACCAGAAGTCACGTTTGTTACTATTACCAGTGATCTCTGCAGAACAATCTATTAGCATTGCGACACTATCAAAGTGGTAGACACAAGTTTTCTAAGTTATTGCTTGAAAGCTGGAAATTTTATCACAAAAATACTGTCAGCTATTTTCCTTGAAATGTCAAGCTCACTTATTTCTGAGAAAATGTCAGCCAGACGTTCAAGTCTGAATAATTGTAGCTTATTGGTAGTTACGCTAGGTAAAAGCAGCACTCCATTTAAAAAAAAAAAAAAAAAATGGCCAGTTTGGCTTGCAATTAAAAAAAAATTACATATATACTTTTCCTTGAGATAACTTGCAAACAACATACCCAGGATGTAGCAGAAGTGCTTTAAAAGACATTGTATTCAAGATCAAGACTTAATGAAATTAGTAGTTTTGACTGCATCAGTAAGTGTGTTTTTAAGTTAAATTGGCTCTGTAGGTGTGTGAGGGTATGGTGGTGGTTTTTTAGGACAGCTACCACTAGGACAGCTTGATGTTACTGTCTTGATGTGTGCTAAGGAACCAGCAGTATAATCCACCATAGTTTTTATTCCATCACTGTGCATGTCAACACAGTGAAAGAGGCAAATCCTGTCTTAGTATTATTAGGTAAATAATTGTAACCTCCAGTGGACTCCCTGAAAGGGGCTCTAGGACTTCCAGGGGTATCTGTGGACCACCTTTAAAAGTCTCTCTCAGCTCTCCTTCAAGACTTGGAGACCTTAAACTTCCTCTTTTCCATATAATCATTCTTTACTTTTTCTTTTTTTTTTTTTTTGAAACAAAATCTTGCTCTGCCACCCAGGCTGGAGTGCAATGGTGTGATCTCAGCTCACTGCAACCTCCACCCACCGGGTTCAAGTGATTTTCCTGCCTCAGCCTCCAGAGTAGCTGGGACTACAGGTGTGTGCCACCACGCCCGGCTATTTTTTGTATTTTTAGTAGAGACAGGGTTTCACCATGTTGGTCAGTCTGGTCTCAAACTCCTGACCTCGTGATCCACCTGCCTGAGCCTCCCAAAGTGCTGGATTCTTTCCTTTTTTGTAAGTCACGCCCTTCAGTCTACAAAATTAATAATTCTTTATCCAGCTACCCTTCAAGCTATCCTCCTTTTTCCCTTCTGCAAAACTTAAATATAGTTTTGTGTGTTGATGTCCAAGGGGTATTGGGTTCAAGGACCACCCCCCCCACCACAGATACCAAAATCTACAGACATTCTGCAATATTTGCATATAACCTACACATAAGTTCCCCTATACTTTAAATCATCTCTAGATTACCTAAAATACTTAATACAATGTAAATGCTGTGTAAATCATTGTCACATTATATTGTTTAGGGAATCATATGAAAAAGAAAGTCTGTATACATGTTTTGCACAACCCAACCATCCTTTTTTTCCCCCCCTCCCTCAAGTATTTTACATTTGTGTTTGGTTGAATCTGGTCGTCAAACCTATGGATATGGACAGCCAACTGTAGTTTGCTTTTACTATTTCTCTTTCTAATCTGAATTACACTTCAACCCTTTAAAATCTGGTTACTCTCCCCAGTGCTCTAAATTTGTGTTTTTAATATTCCCAGTGACATGCGTAATCTAGTATTTTAATATATGTCTTTACTCAGCAGCATTTGTAGTAGTTGACTATTTGCTTCTGATTTTTCCTTTTTTTTTTTTTTTTGAAACGGAGTCTTGCCCTGTTGCAGGCTGAAGTGCAGTGGTACAATTTCAGTTCACTGTACCCTCCACCTCCCAGATTCACGTAATTCTCCTGCCTTAGCCTTCCAAGCAATTGGGACTACCGGTGTGCACCAGCGCACACAGCTAATTTTTGTCTTTTTAGTGGAGATGGGATTTCACCATATTTGTCAGACTGGTCTTGAACTTCTGACCTCATGATCCACCCGCCTCAGCCTCCCAAACTGCTGGGATTACAGGTGTGAGCTACCACACCTGGCCTGATTTTTCCTTTCTAGGAACTCAGTTAATGTGCTTTTCTCTAATCCTTCTAATTTTTGTCAGTCTCCTTTGCTGACTCAGTCTCTGCTCACTTTTTAATGTCCCAACTTCATCATTTTTCTTCTTCAAGTTCTTATTCACTTTAACTGATGTGTTTTAAGATGATTGAAATTGCTGCCTCTAATCCTAACTCCTGCCCTGAACTCCACACCCTTATCTCCAATTTCTAAAAGTTGCCAAATGTCTACCTCACATTTTTGAAACTGAACTTGGTATCCCTAGAAACAAACACTGCCATTATCTTCCTTGCCAAAACTTCAACAAGCATTAATTAATAGCTATACAACATACTGTGGGAAAACACAGGTACAATACCTGTCAGGCAAGGTAGATGACAAACAAGTAAACAATAACTACAGATTATGCTAAGTACTGGTTGTGCTGGGGGATGAAGAGAGACTACTTAGATAGATTTGTAATGAAATATCACTCTAAGGAATTAACACCTAAACTGAGACCTGAAGGAGAAGGATTTATCTATATGGAGAGTAGAGGAAAGAGCATTTCATGTAGAGAGAACAGTAAGCATCGAAGCTACAGGTCAAGTCCCTGGGATGTTCTAAGGAACTAAGGTCATGGTAGATAATGATGTAAGAGTAAGCAGAGTCAGTTGGATTGGTAGATCTTACAGTGGCCTCTAGACCACGAAAAGGAGTTTGGGTTTTATTTTAATTGCAAGGAGAAGCCATTGAAATATTTTAAGCAGGCTGTGTCAAAATCTGATTTCCATTTCTAAAATATTCTTCTGGCAGCTCTATGGTGAATAGTTGGGTACTGGACAGGAGTGAGGGAGGAATAGGGAGACCTGGTTGGAAACTCTTGACAGTGTTCCATGTGAAAGATTATAGTGGTTTGAACTATAAGGTGGACTGGAGATGGGATGGAAATGAACATGTTCAAGGTACGTTTTGAAGCCTTGAAGCAGGAAGACATTATCTTAGGGTGAAACCTAAAGATAAACTTGAGTTTTCCAGAAAAAGGGTTAGCAGGTGTTCCAAGAGAAGAAACATCATGTACAAAGGGTAAGAGACGAGAGAAAATGATATACCTCAGGACCTGAAAGAAACTCAATGTGCCTAGAATCTAAAAGGGATAATGGCAAAGGGCGAAGTAGGAGGTTCAGCAGAAGCCACATTATACAGGACCAAGTTCAGGGACTTAGACTCTTCTATGTCTGGAGTTCCAATCTGGGCTATACTTGGGAATTACCTGGTTATAACCAGTAATGGAATTCCTGGGAGTAGATGAGATTACTTAGAAAGAATGCATAGAATGCAATGAGCATAGATCCTAAAGCAGCAACCTGGGGAACATTAGTACTTAAAAGGAGTGATATGGAGACAGAAGAACTAGAAAAACAAAAGTTGATAAAAGCCAAGAGACAAAGATTTTGCAGGTTTGTGGACAGCATTTCAGATTGATTCTTTGGGGGATTAAATAAGATAAGACTTGGGAAATAGCCTGTACCGGTCACTGATGAACTTGGGCGAGAATCACTTTGGCACACTCATGCATTGAAAACCAGATTAGTGAGGGTTGAGTAAATTATGAGGTAAGAAGATTGAAACAGGGTATGTAGATGACTAGGTGGTCTTTGGGAGGACAAGAGTGATGGAGTGCTGATTGGAGTTTTTGGTGGAATCTTTAGGTTTTGTTTTGTTTTAATATGTGAGATTTATATGCTTTCTGGCAGAGATTGAAGGTAAAGAGAGGAGGTGGGGTGGAATGGGACCCTCTCCAGTACCCTCTCCATTGCTCTCACCTGGTGAGAGCAAAAAAACTTTTTGCTTTTTTTGAGAAAAACTTTTTTTCTCAAGCAAAAAAACTTCAGAAACAGCTCTAATTTCTTTTGTACCAAGCCTTTGCCCCACTTACACGTCCTAAATAAATCTTATTTTTACCTCAGAAATATTATTCGAATATAGTTTCTCTTCTCCACACTAACGTTGCTTTCATTAGGTCAGCATCATATCTCTATAGGGCTGTTGAAACAACTTCTTGCTGATTCTGTTCCTTTAACCAGTAAGATGATATTACTGTTTTACCAAAAGATCTTTGCTGGTTGAGTCCTGGTTCTTCAGCCCTTTGCTATGTTAACCACTTGTCATCTTTCCTGCTGGCCCTTCCATCCAACCCCCATACTACCCTTTAGCTATGTTAAAATCCCTCTGAATTATAAACATTCTCTCCTCTTGGAAAACCTTTTTGCTTTAATTAAGGTATCTTCTTTAGCTGAATTACATTTATTGACCTTTGCCTCTCCAGCAAATTCCTGTTCAAGATGAACCTGGAAGTTATCTGTTATGATAGAATAGAGCATGCCTTTCTGTATACACAACACACTGCATTCTTCTGTTACAACATTAGTTTATTCCTTTATCTTAGTAATTATCTGTTGGTATATCTCTCTTCACTTGGACTAGTGGCTCCTCCCGACCAGAGACTATGGCTTCCAGGCATATATCCCAGATGATTGGCATAGCATCAGATGTTAAGTAACCTGAACTGATTTGGCTGAATGACTGAAGAGTAACAATTAATGGAATTGATAGATTCTTAGCATTGTGAAATTGGAATTGATTATTTTAATGAGAACACTGAGGTCCAAGCAGGTGAAATGATCTTTATAAGGTTATCCAGATGGTAACCGGGTTCTCCTAACTTCTGACCCAGGGCCCTCTAAAGAACTTCCACTAGCTGCTGTTAGTCCATGCTGATTGAGTAATATTTAAATTAAGATAAAGCTATAAAAACACATGTACTGTCTACAATGCCATTTAATTTTTTGCTTTTGGAATATAACTGAAAGATTGAAATGATAGAATGATATTATATGTAAAGAGTCCTAAAAATTGTTAGAATTTAGTAGACTAGCCTTCCTTAGATGAAAAGTCAGATTTAGTGTCATTTTACTAAAGTCCATACTTTATCCCCCTAGAGGAGTTTCTGGGTACAAAATTGTATGGATATATTTGCATTTGGGGGTGGGGGAGCATAGTTTCCACAGATGCTCTGCACCTCATGACTTCAAGTTATTTTGCTGTTGTGATAAGTGATCATTCTCAAAGCAAAGTACATGAAAGATTCTTTTAGCTGTTACTTGAATTAAATGTTTAATCTTTGCTACTTGCTTTCATTTTTAGGGTTTGTGTTTAGTGAATCAGAGGGATCTGCATTAGAACAGTTTGAAGGTGGCCCCTGTGCTGTTATTGCACCTGTTCAGGTAACATAGACTCCTTTACCAGCTCCTTAGAGGGACATGTTGAAATGTTTCATACTTTTTGTTTTCGAATGTCTGTATTCCATATAGTAATTATGAGACATGATCAGTTAACTCTTAACTTTTGCTCACATAAATTACAATAAATATCCAAAATAAAAATGAATTCAGAATATTGATGAATTGCACAACAGTAGCCTTTTGGCTACATTTTCAAAGAAAAAGAGGCATCCCCTGACTTTGAGAAAATTAGGAAGTTTCTTGACATCTTTAATACAGAGTTCCTATTTAGTAATAACGTGTTATACTCTAGATAGGTACAGTCACAGTAATTGTACTATTTTCATTTGTTCAGTCTATAAACGTCATTTTTATAGACTGAAAAAAGTTGATGATTTCATACTTTTATGGCCTGTAACTTTAAAATTTTGAATTAAGTTGGCAGTGTATACTATTTTATGCTATAGCTTTGGCTTTTCTAAATAATTTGTAACAACTGATTTCAAACAATTTCAAAACCAAAAAGTTTTTTTGTTTGCACAAAACATAGAATTTATCGGAATGTCTTTATTTGATTTGGAATCTTGTTGTGTTATATTGTTTGAATTTCAAAGGCTAATTCACTATAAACTGTTGCATTGTTGAAATCAATAATTGAATTTTCAGTTTACTATAGTATTGATGATGTCTGTGAATAACAGTGTAACTTTAGAACTGTTATAAAATTTACAGCTAATTTACTGTTTATGTTTTAGCCATCGTGTTTTGAAAATACATATTTAATGTGGCATTTATTCATTGGATACAGAGTAATAAGATACAAAGTATATACAAAAATAAGGTAATTTGGCTACAAAGTAAATTTGTTTCTCAGAACTCATAATCTATATACTTAAAGTGTTAAAAGTGTATTTATGTAAAGGAAAAAAATCTTTTATGGTTGATTCCAAAATATGTCTTTCATAGATCATTATTTTTTTAAGTTGATTTTTTTGCATTAGGAGTTTTTTTTAAATAAAGAAAAATTTGAATATCCAAATCTTGCCTTGAAATTATGGAATGTGAAGAATGAAATTTAACTATAAATTAGCAATTATAGCTGTTGTGCTGAGTAACTGAAACAAATTTCAGTTGTCAGTAGGAATGTTATCTGAATTTGAAGACTCCTTGTTATGTCCATATATAAATTAGATTATATAAATACTGCCTTTCTTGGTCAGTAATAGCAGGGTTTTTATTGGAAATCCATGAATGTAATTAAATGGAGGATATACCACAGGAGTTTCTTGTTTTATAAAATGCAGTATATTTCAGTGGTGGTAGTTACTTGTGCAAGTGGGGTGCTGTGTGATAATGGTAATATTTAAAATCCTGATCCTACCTTTCTATATCTTTGAGGTAGTAGTTTAAGAATCACATAGCCAAGGCACAGTGGCTCACACCTATAATCCCAGCACTCGGGGAGGCTGAGGCAGGAGGATTGCTTAAGGCCAAGAGTTCAAAACCAGGCTGGGCAACACAGTGAGACCCCTGCTCTTAAAAAAAAAAAAAAAAATAGAAAATTGAAAATTGAAAATTAGCTGAGCATGGTCGGGCATGCCTGTAGTCCTAGCTCCTCAGGAGGCTAGACGGGAGGGTCCTTTGAGCTCAGGAGTTCAGGGCTGCAGTGAGCTATGATTATGCCACTGCCTTCCAGTCTTGGTGATAGAGTGAGACCCCGTTTCTAAAAAGGGAAAAAAAGAGTCACATAAACTTTGTAAAGAATTTTGTTTGTATTAATATTTCAGTTTAAAAGTCAAAACTAAGTTATTAAGAATGACCACAAGTGAGCAGGTACATATATTAAAACTTTTTTAGAGTATAAGAATTAGAACATGATGCTGTATAAGAAGAATAGGCAAAATAATGGAACCAAATTGATAATACAATCATAGACCTCATCACCTGTAACAATTTACCAGAAATTTGTTACACCAAGAATGAAGAAGGAACTAAGATCAGTGGTGAAATAAAGTTTCATAAATGTCATCCCCATGACTTGCTAGCACTTTGAGGGGAAGATAAGTTTAGATCATTTTGTACCATATGTCAAATGTATTCTTGGAATAATATTTAACCATAAGAAAACTTAAAATTAACGTAACATCAACACTATAAGAGAAACAGTACCTCGAAACTGAGAAATATTTGCAGTAAATATTATCAATAAAAGGTTGTTGTCTTTCTCATATAAAGAACTTGTAGAAATTGATTAGAAAAACATGGGGGTGAAATGGGCATAGATGTGCAGTCATAACATGTGGAATGATGCTTTACAGCAAAAGAATCAGGATGCTCACCCTCAGTAGGAAGCCAGGAAAGTAAAAATAAAACTGTAACTAGATTCTATTTCTTACTTTTTCTCATCTTTAAAAATAAAATTACAATTGCCAGTGCATGTAAGGGTGGGATGATGCTGGCACACTCTATTCTGCCATGTAGTACAAATTTGTACTTTGATTTCGGGAAGGAATTTTAAATTATAATTGGAACCATGACAATGCAGATTCTGAGGCAACAGCAGTATTTCTGTGAGTCTTTTCTAAAGAAATCTTTAATATGGAAAAATCGTATTTAAGACGGAGCTTATATATTAAAGTAGCAAAAAAAAATTGTAAGCAATATCTAATGCACAGTAATATAATTTAATAGGTAATTAGAATTTGGTAAATAGCTTGATAGACAAGTAGTAAGAATTATACTTATGAATTCTATAGAAAAACAAAATATTCATATACCCATTCTGATTTTTCACTTGTAATAAAATTAAAACTAGGTATAAAAAAAGATGGGAAGGAAGTATATCCAAATGCTAATAGTAATTATATTGGTGGTGAAATAATGAATGTCCCCATCTCACTTTCAAAACTTTGTGATGTAGTTATACTGTTTCACTTTATGGTTGTTGTCATTTTCCCCATTTTGTTTTTATGGTTGTTTTCCCCATTTTGGGGAAAAATGGGAAGTACTTGATTACAGTATTTGTAGATTGTATGCCTATGTAAATGGAATATTAGTTTTTCGTTGTAATACCTTAAATTGTTTATTGGTGCCAGGTACTATGCTAAGTGTATTACATAGATATTCTCATATAATCCTTACTGCAACCTTTTAAATTTTGTACAGTTATTTTTAGTTAGTAATAGTGGAGCCAAGATTCAAACCTAAGTTTGCCTGATAAAAATCAGTCTTCCTAATCTGTACACTAGTACTTTCAAACACAGGTGAGGTCATCATTGTAATCTGTTTTTCTTTGACCTGCCCTCAGATAGAATAGGTGGAGCCCAAGAATCTGCAGTTTAAACAAACAAGTCAGGTGACTGGGATGTAGCTACCATTGAACTACACTTTGAGAAGGAGGCACTTTGCTGTGTAGCTTTTTGTCAACCAACCAGTGTAACATAGTTGACTCACTTAAGGGGAAGTTTAGAAATCCATTTGTCTTTTTTTTTAATCATGTAGCTTTTTGAGTTAAATTTGAGCTCCTGATAATAAAGTGAAGACTTTAATTGTGTTATTCTTGTATCACAGATGAGAGTTAAGGGAACAGAACTACTTTTATATTTAGATCTCTTTTACCAGAAGGAATCTAACTGAAATGTAGACTTACTCTTGTTCTACATAGCTTTCATTTTGTGAATAGAGCATTAAGTGTCTGTGCTTTCCAGTTGCATTCTGTTATTTGAGTGAGTTCTACTTGTCAGAAAATAAGTATTGTGGAAGAAAAATAGTTTTATGGATTTAAAATCAAGTTGATAGTGGTATACTCTGAGTAAATAAATCTGCACAGTTCCTGTCAAATGTGAGAGAAGCTCATTTGACATCTTTACAGAACTATGCAAAAGATTAGAAAGGGGGTACAAATTAGTTTTTCCCATTTTAAAATTGAAGAATGATATGATGTATGCTTATATTGCAGTTCACTAATTATTGCTTTAATTGTGTAAAGGCATTTCTTTTGAAGAAGCTCCTGTTTTCTTCTGAGAAGTCTTCTTGGCGGGATTGTTCAGGTATGATAGCTGTCTTTTAAAACTTTTACTTCATCCTCTGTTTTAATACAGATGGTCTGTGCAGTGTTCATTGGCAATAGTTTAATTAAAATTATCTGAGAAAGTTAAGTATCAGTGGGATTTTATTTTCCCCTGAGGTTTCCTTCTAAAATGTTTTTAGGAAGCTTCATAAACAGTGACTCCATATTTCTAAATTTGGTTTTCTAACCAAGGGTGGTAAGACAGGATTGTGTAACTAAGGGAAAAACCTTGGCCTCTTGCTAAAACATGGTGCATTTCCTAGAACTGTTAGGTGACAGCATACCATAAAGAATAGTCTTTTTTTTTTGGTTTTATTTATCTGTGAGCAAGACTTCAGAATTCTCATTGCATTCCTGCATATTTCAGTATAATGACTTACACAATGCAAATACTGCAAATAATTTGGATGAAACTGCAAATGAAGCTGTCATAACCTCTGTAACATGAGCTTCTGTACCTAGAGAGATGTGTGGTGCCACCTTATAATAACAAGAATTTGCATTCCACTTGCCAGTTTACAAAGATCTCTCCTACACAATTTCATATGAACCTCACAATAACTTCTGGAAGAAGGTGGGGCATATTACAATCCCAGTTTTGTATCTGAGGACATAACTGAGCTTACATACCAAACAGCAACTGTAGAATATACTAATGATTTTGGATTTAAGAGTTAAGGTATCATTTTCATAATTTTTAATAGGTGAAATACAAAATGAATTTTAGTAGAGGAACTATTTGAGATACTATCGTTGAAATGAATTTTTAATGAAGTGTATGCTATTACTTACACAGAACAGTATTCGCTTTGATAAAACATTTGTAAAGCATTGTCATAAGTGTAATAAATGCTGTGCTGATAATAAGGTGCCTTTAAAGAGCTGTTAATCCATTAGGAGAGATAGAAACCTCCTTGTATCATAAAATTTTATATAGAATGTGTGCGTATCCTATACTCTCTGTTTGAAAGTTTCAGAAAATGATACTACTTCTTGATAGTAATACTACTTGAAAAGAGAGTGTGGCTAAGGTTCATAAAGAGATGGTCTGAGCATTTGCACTATTTTCTATAAAATTCTAATGCTCAAATCTGTATTATAACCACTGGCCTCTGCTGATATAATGGATTGTGGTAGTATATGTGCATCTCATTATTTTTATCCCTGTGGGACAGGGTAATCAAAGATGTTAGACTAATTCAGAAGCGGGGGAAAATAATAGAGGTCTCAACAGGCCTTTATACTGTGCTCGGTTCTGCAGTAAAGGAAACCTCATGGCTTCAGTTGCTAAAGGTTTAAGAAAGTGATGAGCAGTATCAGATTATGATCTTTCATAATATTTAATTCTGCATTTTCAGGATTCTTTTTCTACTTGATGGTTTTATTTAGATGGCTTTATTTAAAGTGGTGATATTTTAATCCACAAACATACTGTTTTTCTAAAACATAATTTTAAATATATTGAGAGATTTTTTCCCATTTTTAGAATGCTTGATTTTATCACACTAACACATTTTTACTATTGTTATTCATGACAGATTCCTTTTTTCCAGAAGAAACCATTATAACTTATGCTTTGGTTATTTTTAGAGGAAGAGCAGAAGGAGCTCCTTTGTCATACCTTATGTGATATTTTAGAAAGTGCTTGTTGTGACCACTCTGGACCATACTGCTTGGTTTCATGGTTAAGAGGAAAGACAACTGAAGAAACTGCTAGTATTTCTGGGAGTCCTGCAGAGTCTAGTTGCCAAGTGGAACATTCTTGTAAGATATATTTTTATTTCCTGAAGTTTTTTGTTGTTCCTTTGTTTTAATTTATTTAATATTTTGAAGAAAAATTTACTTTAAATTTTCATAACATATATTTTAGCTTAAGCTTAATTACTGAACCTTAATATTTTTTGTTCCCCTTAGAAGATACTACATTTTTGCAAAAAAAAAAAATATATATATATATATATGTGTGTGTGTGTATATATATATATATATCTTAAACTTTTTAAAATGTTCTGGTTAACTTTGGCTTGATAACAATCTCTTTTGAGCTTTAGAACTCTTATTTAGAAATAATGATACCCTTCAGTTTCAGATGCCTTAATGTGTTGCTTTGGCATTGCAAAAAAAAAAAAAAAATTCTTTTGACATCAGAAAATTTCATAAATTTGTCTTTACTTGCTTCCCAGAGCAAAAATGGAGACATTTGTCTTCGTTGTAAGCTGTTTTTTTTCCCTTGTGAATTTTTTGGATATTTTTATACATACAGATTATTTTAAGGCAATTTTAATTTTGCCTTAAATTTTTTATACATTGATCAAAGATTTTTCTCTTTAAAATAAGTTTAATGGCCATTCCCATTGTTCATAAAAATTACATATTCTGTGGTTTTTAACTTTTGAAAATTCTTATGTGATTGACCTGCTAGCTGCCAGCGTGAAATGGAGACACCTAGTGGTACGGAAGATAGTTAAAAGTTGCTTTTCTGATTTGCTTTTCAGGAATAATCTTGTTAGTTGATGGTTTTTGATAATTGCTAGTCCCAAGTGCTTCTGTTAAATAAGTGGCTTATTCAACTTACAGTGGATCCCATTAACTGTCATCTCTATGAAAATTTTTTGTAAGAAATTATCTACCTGAAACATTTCAGTTGTATGTGATACACATTTTGCTTTCCATATAGTATTATCCATAAGGTGCTGCTGCCTCCTGGACTAAAATGCCTTGTGTTGTCAGTGTCTTCTTTCTCCTGCCTTTGCAGTTAAAATGTTTTAAGCCAAGCAAATTCTAAAAATAGTACATTTGCAAGGAATAATTTTGAAAGTTTAAATAGTTGAACGATGCTTCCTTTCAAAGCCTTTGAAACATGGCCTTTCAAAAAGAACTTAATTTATTTTACAGTTCATAATTATATTTGAAGACAACAAGTGGAAAATAGTCAACAAGGATGGTAGTCCAAAGTGTCATTAAGACTGGCTTTAAAATATTTTCCTGGTTTTATTGTGTGGACGCAAACATACTTAATAGTTTCATTTAGGATATTAAAATTTTGAAAGAGGAAATGTTGATCTTTTGAAAAGGTCTTGTAAAGATTATGTGCTTAAAGCCAGTCTGTGTATTAATGTTGAGAAAATAGTAAGCTCTTTTTATATAACATTTCCCATTAGTATCTTAATAGTATACTGATGCATACTATGGAACATGCTATGGATTTCTGTAGTGATATGTTACATTGCTGTAGGTTAAAGGACCTTATAATGCATTCAGTTTAGTACTTCAGTAACTAATTAGATGGGCATATTGAATTACCTTCCAAAAAACAAGTTAGTAATTTTCCAGTTTACTTTGTATCTCATTTTAAAAGTTGCCATGACATAAACTATATTTTATTTTTTTAATATTGTATTCCTTTGAAATACTTTGTTAACTGAAAGTTTGAGAATTTACCTTAGATATTGACAAATGAAATGTATTTATATTATAATTTTTATTCCATGTAACAATCTATTTTACCTGTTCTTTCCTTTATTCCCAGCTATGTTCTTTTTCTTGTGTTTTATATTTTTCCACCATCCCTGCCTGCTAAGCTTTTTATTTTGCTTGCCTCTTTTCTCTAAATTACTATCTTTATGTCTACTCTTGTAGTATACCCAGTAAAATGATTTAGATAATCTGACATTGCAGAACATTTAGTGTAATTTGGAAAAGATTAGGTAGAATTTTCATTTTATTCTGAAATTTTGAATGTAAAGTGTTTTTCCTTCTTGTTAATATTACTTTCTCTACAAACATTAATTTCATTGGCTTATGTGATGTGTATAGTTTTGGCTTGTTGGTAATGCACACTTGTTCGCAATAGTGAATACTCAGGTTCAATTTCAGTTTGTTTCCCACATAAACCAAGAGATAACTTAATCCATTTGGACTGCTAAAGATTTTTAAAAGAAATATGAAACACTTAGGCTTTGAAATCTAGCAAAATGTGACATTTTAAATTGTAAATAAAAAAAATTTTGAGTTCATAATGAATCCGTTTTCTTAACTCACCAGTGAGAATTTGACAGTAGTAAGAGTTGCTTTATAAACTATATGTGAAATTATTCGTTGTGATAAATAACTCCCCGGAGCCAAGACTATCTGGGCTCAAATCTCATCTCTGCCATTTAATCCTGTGTACTCCTGCGAGGAGTTTTTTTTGTGCCTCAGGTTCTTTTTCTGTAAAATGGAGCTAAAAGGGTTTTTATGAGGATTAAATAAGGTAAAATATGTAGGGCATTTAGAAAAGGGCCTGGCACTTAATAAAGTGCTCAGTAAACATTACCTCTGATTCAAGTGCTTTGATTTCCTTTTATTAATAAACATAATCTAAATAAGTTCTGAAAAACTTCTTAACAGTTGCACAAATAAATGAGGAAACAAACTTAAAGCTGTCATTGAACCTGTGTTGTTTGAAAGTGTTATGCCCTTTTATACACATTTGTTTAATAATTAAGCATAAACCTAAAGATTTTATATTCTCAAAAGGAAGATTAGCTGTGATGATATTACTTGGATCTATATAATCTGAAAGATTATTTAAAAGTGCAGGACACATTATAATGATGTGTGAGGCACTGATTATCAGTAATTTTTCATACTTTATAACCCATCCTAGCATAGCGGAATTGAAATGTTAATCACCCTTCTACATTGTCAGTATTGTATCCACTTTAGTTATATTCATGACAACAAAGATGTTGAAATATAAATTCATATTATAGTAGAAGATAAACTGAGAATTTTAAGGGAGTAGGGAAATAGGGAAAGTTTTGATTGCTTGAAAGTATTTACAGCCTGCTGTGTGTATCTTGTGTCATTTATTTGCCATGTGTAGTGCTGAAAAGTGTCTTTTATGTATAGCTGCCTTGGCTGTCGAAGAGCTTGGCTTTGAGCGATTTCATGCATTAATTCAGTAAGTAACATTGGAACATTTAAAATACTTACTTTGTGGACACATTGCCACGTTAAGTCTGTTCATAATATGGAAGAATTCTTAGTTTTACATAGAAATGCGCTACTTAAACATAAATTTTAAATCCATTGCTTCAGGATTAATTTGCCTTTAAAATAGTTTGTAAATGTATAAATTATGCTGAGTCCTAAATTAACTATCCAAATATGCTTTTTAAAATCATTAAAAGCTTTTTCATCATTACAATGAAAAAAACTATCATTTTAGCTTAATGTTTCTGTGTCCTAAACAAATATAAAGATTTCTAGTGGGATAAATATTAGAATTATTTCATATTTGCCAACATCCTTTTTTCTATATCATTTATTAAGAATGCCCACATTTTTGTTAGAGCATTTAAACTTTGTATTACAAAGTAAAAGGTAAGGATGGCTTAGAATTATGGGTGGCGTTTGGTTTAAAATTTAATGTTAATTTCTTTTAAAAGAAGCCACAAATGTGTAAGTTGTCTTTGGCATTCAGATATTCGTTAAGTAATTTCTAGGATTTAAAAAGTGAAATTTTCTTTGTGTTTACCCCCTCTTACAAGAAGTCCACTCTATTCTTTAAATAACTGTATATTATTGAAGAATTTATTGATTCCAGACAGTTCACCTAAGAGATGAAGAGGTTCCCTGCCAAGTAGGTGTTCTTTCTTAATGATACATACCATATATAGTGGTAGTTGTCAGAAATAGCTTTCAGTTTTAGTGGCTAAATTTGTATTTGAAAAATTTAGAACCATCTCATCTTTGTATATGTTTTAATGTATAAGAAAATTTAAAAGTTTTCCCATTTATCAATGTAGTTTTCCCATTTATGAATCTCATCATGATACCAATACTTAATTCTTTTTTTTCCCCCAGGAAAAGATCATTCAGAAGTTTACCAGAATTAAAAGATGCTGTCTTGGACCAGTATTCAATGTGGGGAAATAAATTTGGAGTATTGCTTTTTCTATATTCTGTGTTACTGACAAAGGTGTGTTCAAGAAGTTGCTTTTTCTGTCTTTTATTAATGTTGTTTACTACTGTTTTTCCTGCTGTGATGAGTAATTGTATTCCTGATGCTGTTTTTAATTCTTAGAATAAAAATCTTTTATGCTTAAAATCAGTTAATTTCGGTTTCCACAGCACTTATTACTTAAGCGATTTCAAACTTACTTTCACCTCTGTTCTTCTGGTCTAGAGAGATTATCAGTAATGTAATTGTGAAATGCTGTCAGTTCTGGCAAATTGTGTTTCCTTTGATCCTAGTTCTATGCAGCGCTTGACCCCTTAACTCCTTCTGGAAGCTGTTTTTGACCTTCACTCCCTTTCTTGATTTTTTTGATAACTCACTGTGTGAGTTTTCTTTCTATAATGTCTCATGATTCTTTTTTTGTTTTGTTTTCTTTGATAGCTTCATTTCCTTCTTTACCTGTTACCTCTTGCTCCTTTCTCTCCTCCTCCTCTAAATTTTGATATTCCAGAAATTTTGTTACCAGGATCCTGTATGCCTTTTCTTTTATGGATATTTCATTTGCTCAGCTTACCTTTATGTAGCTGTTTAATAGTTTCAGTATGTCCCCTTCTTGTCCAACCTTTTTTCCCCAAATACCAATCTCACGTAACATGTTAATTTCAGTTTAGTATCCTACTAGATCTATCTTGTCTGAAATCAGACTTCTTTTATTTGACAAATGTTTATTGAGCATTGACTCTATGCTAGGGACTATGCTTGTATTAATAATATGGAATACATTTTTAATAGTATATATTTAGCATTGTAAAAAAAAGACACATTAATAATTCCATTATGGCAGTGTTTTTTAGCATTTCGTCTTGTGTCTGAACCTATCAGATGGACTGTATCTAGTAGAGACTGTCTGACAGATGTAGGACCTTAATGCATAAGGGCAAGTTTTCTGTATGGAAAAGCTGGAGGAAATTTTTTCCAGCAGTGGGCACAGCAAGTATAAAAGTGTAAGGGATTGGGGGTATAATGCAGGTTTGGGGAGCTCTAAGTGGTTGAGCCTTACTGCAGCATAAGACACCAGAGGGGCAGTTGTGGAGGATGAGACTGGGCACTAAAGTAAGACAAGGCTTTTAGAGAGTATGAAGGTCCTTCTGTGTACACTGCAAAGAGTAAGTAGGTTTCATCTGCTCAGAATTGGAACACAACAGAAAGTTTGAACAAGGGAGTGACACAATTGGGATGGGAGTTGTGATGGGTGGAGTTGGTGTTTGTAGTGTAAGGCTAGTGTCCGGAAAACTGAGAAAGTGAGTATTGAAATAAGAGAAGCCTAAACTAGGAGAGATTATGGAATGGCAAAGAAAGGAAACATATTTAGAAATGTAAATAAATACTTATTTGGATTATTAAATATAAATAAGAGAACCAAAAGTACTTTGTTGTGTAGATGTTGGGAATAGCTGTGATGGTGGTATCTAAGACGACTGGTTTCTTATAAGCTTTTCTTGACTGTTACTTTTCTCCAGCTTTTTCATGCTCAAACGTTTGATACCCCCTGTTTCTTGTTCTTTACAGCCAATAATTTTTCATGCTAGTTCTTCTTCCTTAAGCTGTTCTTTAAGATGATATCCCCTTCCTCGTTAGTGATTGTGTCACTTGTTGATAGTATTCATCTTGACATTATCATAGCCTGCTTTGTATTGGTTACAAGGATTCACATGCAAGAGCTCATGCTTCTTTGTTTCCCCCTGCCAGATTTAGTCATTTATTAAAAATCTTGGTTGTTGATTAATCGTCTGTTTAATTCTTAGAAATGACCCCTAACATGATACAACTAATGGCTAAAGTTAAGTAAATAGAACAATGAATGGCAGTTTATCTTTGCCCTTTTGGAATTGATGAGGTTAAAATAAGTAGGTCTTCTTGTACTTGCCCAGTATCCAGAACTTTTGTGGGGTGAGTGCCCTTCTGGAGGCTTAAAAAGTATGAGGAAATTTGTTTTTAAGAAAAGAAGGCACTTCCTGCCCTCCTCCTCATTTGCATTTTGTCAGTATACATTTGAATGACCAGTATTTGTGAGAAATCACAATCAGAAGTAAACCTTCCATTTTATGTACCAGTTAAATAACTAAAATGCAAAGTATTTAATGTTACATCTTCGTGTGTATATGTATATAGTAAGTTTTTACGTGATCTTAAAAAAAATCAATTGTCTTAACAGGCCATAATTTAGCTAAAAGTTAAATGAATATGAACTTTTGTATTAAATAATTTTCTCCTTTCTCCTCTTTAATGTTAATTCTCTCTCCTTACCCCTTTAAGCAACAGTACATATTTCCCCCATGACTTTTCTTTATATAGAGCCCATGAAAAAAAATAAAAGATATTTGAGGAACTACTTTTTCCAGTTATCATCTTAAATGCACCCCCACTTCAAATCTGAGTCATTCTTGATAGAAAAGTTACTTAAATAATTGTATTACAGTGTAAACTAAGCAGTTTTTAAGCTATCATAATTTTTGTTTTAGTTTTTAAAGCAAGTCAATGAATTCTTTCTTTCTTTAGGGCATTGAAAACATAAAAAATGAAATTGAAGATGCAAGTGAACCCTTGATAGATCCTGTATATGGACATGGCAGGTAATTGACTAAGATCTCTTGTCTCTATATGTGAACTCTAGTTTTTAGAAATTTATTTTAAGATAAAACACGACTGAGTCAGGTAATTTTGCTTTTAGTAGTGTTGACAGTATAACATCTTATCTATGGATTTGAGGACTCTTGTTTTATGCATTGTTTGCTTGATGCATGAAATGTTAACTTTCAGTTTATGCATTGTATTTATTGTGGCAGAAATTTTGTTTTCAGATAACAATGGGGAGGTATTTTAACAAATCGATTTATGATTTTCTTAATGATAAAATTTACTTATTTTGACTTAGAAATAAGTATATCTTGTAAACACTTTTATGCTTAAGAGAAAATTCCCCGTTTTCCTTTGGGACCACCTTCCCTCTCAAGCTTTCTGTGGCTGTTTTTACCAAAACTCAATAAAACAGTGACAGTTAACCTACTCTAATACGTTAGTCCTTCTTTTTAGACCTTTCTGCCTCAAAGATGAAAATTCATGTATCTTTCATCAAAGATACAATATTATTAATTATCTATTTTAAAAGTTACTGTAGATATTAAGTAAATTATTAGTCTGTGTCATTTTTATCCATTTAAATATATCTTATATGAAGTTGTTAAATGCATGTGAATATGTAGAACAATAATTACCATTGTGCCGATATATTTAGTGATACATTTAGCAAGGCTGAATGTATAAAGTGTGAAATGTAAGGTTTTCCCTAACTTTGTAAATTCTTACATAATTTAATGTGAAACGTCATTACTTTACACCTTGCTGTAGGAATTATTTGATTTAGCAACTGGTTGTATTCATATTTAATTGCTTTTTAATTTTTATTAATAGCCAAAGTTTAATTAATCTCCTCCTGACGGGACATGCTGTTTCTAATGTATGGGATGGTGATCGAGAATGCTCAGGAATGAGTGAGTTTATTCTTTGTTCTGTTGCTCTCTTTCATGATTAATATTTCTGTGGAATGCAGCTGATTATTATTCATCTATTTAATGGCTCTACGTTACCTAGAGGTTAAGTGCTTTCTAATAGAGGAATCCTTTACAGTTTTCAAGGCACCATAATGTTAAGACCATTAATCTTGGAGCCAGGCAATCTTGCGTTCAAATCCCAAGTGTATGACTTTAGTCAAGTTGCTTAACTTCTCAGGCCTTTCGTTTTCCCTGGTATAAAACTGGGATTTAAGACTCTTAATATATATAAACACAGTGCATATTTATTCAGAGATATCACTGCATTCTTTGCTTGAAACTGAGAATTACAAAGCCTGGTGATATGAAACACTTGCTTTGAGAGTCTAGTGTGGTTTTTGTCTATATTACTTTTAACATGCATACTTAGAAATCCTGAGCAAATTTAATGTTGCCTGAGACTTTTAAACTACCAACTCTTCCACTGCCACTTCCATTTTTGGTCTCAATTATTTCTTTCCTGTGGCTTCATATGTTGCCAGGCACATTTAAATGGATCCCATTTTGGCCTATCCATTCAGTTAAGGAGAGCTGATACATAACCAAATAAAATTCCCTTCAGTTTATTACTGGGTCAGTCTGAATTTATTTGTTTATTCATTTAACTTACATTGAGTAACCACAGTGTGCCTCTCTGAAGTATGTAGCATAGGACATGAAGCTCCAGAGTTGCCAGAGCTCACAGGCAAACAGAGCAAATATAATTGAGAAAATAACAGTTACCACTTTTTGCTCCTGTTGAAATGATTCTTGATCTTCTATTTGAATTTTTCTCAAATTTAGAAATGTGTAACAGAAACATGAAAGGGCATATTAAGGGGAAAAATCAGTAAAAATAAAACTTCGGAATTAAAAAGCACCATAATACAACCCATTTTACTGTTTGAGAATTTTAAGAACTAACTTCACTTCTTATTTAATACATATGCAAAATTATTTACTTAGTGGTGAGGTTATAATGAGAACCAAGTTTTGTTGATTTCTGGTAAAGGTCAGAGTTTAAACAGTGAAATTCATAAACAAAAAAACTAAACAAATTATCTTGCTCAGCTTTCTGTAATTGAGCTCATCCTAGTCTTGAACCCTTATTCTGATTCATAGCTGAAAGCATTTAATCCTGTCAATGAAAAAAGTCTCATCTCAGTCTCTCTTGGGTAACATACCAGTTTTTTTGGTCTGTATGTTTCTCTCTCACCTGTAGATGGCTTCTGCACACTCCCCTCTTTCTTCTTCCTGTTGTTTCTGGACCCTTAGGTATCTCGGATGATTAGGGAAGCAACACAGTGTTCATCCTGGGGTTGAGGCGACTCATCCTACTTGGCCCTCTGTCTTTGCTGCTTCTTATTGTGTGCCCTGGCCTGACTCTTCCCACCCTGTCTTTAGCATGTCACTCTTGAACTTGCTCCTCATCAGTGTGGTTCCTCTTTCTAAGCATTCTTTGGATTCTCAAAAGCCTATAGTATGTAATCCCCAAACCAGAATACTCCTCTGCCTCCCTACGCTTTTCCTCACCCAGCCTCTCACAGACTGAGATGAGATACCTTTCATTGACAGGATTAACAGTCAGAATGAGGGTTCAAGAATAGAAGGCTCTATGACTGGGTGTGGTGGCTCATGCCTATAATCCCACCACTTTGGTCAAGGTCTTGAACTCAAGACCTCACCTGAGGTCAAGAGTTCAAGACCAGCCTGGCCAACACAGTGAAACCCCCATCTCTACCAAAAATACAAAAATTGGTTGTATGTGGTGACGCACGCAGTAGTCCCAGCTACTCAAGAGGCTGAGACAGGATAATCACTTGAACTCGGAGGTGGAGATTGCAGTGAGCTGAGATCATGCCACTGCAATCCAGCCTGGATAACAGAGTGAGTCATCCCCCCCCCAAAAAAAAAAAAAGAAAAAGAATAGGAGGTTCCATAGGCAGCTCTTGCCATGAAGTCATTACTTCCTTTACAGAATATATTAATTATAGATTTTGGTTCTTGAGATGTACACATCTTTTTTGTTTCTTGAAATAATACTTTTCAAGACTGTCGTCTTGCTGTGGATCTTTTTTCTGTATAGTTTAAAAGTCCAAACTAACCAATAACTTTGAAATGGCTAACTTGGAAAAGAAAATAGAATATGTTTCTTGCATTTTGGAACATTGACTTGAAGTGAACTCTGTTTTCAGTCATCAAACTTAAAAATGAGAAAAATATTCCATTTATCTTTCACTGAACCTTCTTGTTTTTTTCTAGATAACACATAGTACACATTTTTTCTCGCCCTGCCAAGGTTGTTGTTATTACTAGAAAAGAACTCTTATTATAAACTTTATTTTCCAGAAGAAAAATAAAAATAAAATAAAAACTTTATTGATTGGGTCTACTCTAAATTAATGCAACTTAAACTCATTTAAACTTTCACTGCTGACTACACATCGTAACCCTTTTTTCTACTCCTCATAACTCCTTTATCTATTGTCACTTAAGGCAGTGGGTTGAAACCCCTTCTCTTTATCTGTCTCTAACTTTACCTCTGCCTACTCACTCTCAGCAGACTTTAAAATCTCAAGTTGTCTTTTTTCAGCATATTTTTCCCCCGTCTTAGGAGAACTATACGTCTTTCCAGAGTTACTGTTACTCTTGATTCCATTTACTGTTTCTCCTATTAAATGTGGCTCTCTTCCCTGGTCGACACAAAATGTAGGTGGTTTCTAATGCTTAAAACAAAAACCATGATGTGTAATGACCAGGCAGTGAACCTCTCTTCACCGGCAGAAGTTCCTTGCCTGCATTGCTAAAATACTTACTCTCTATGATCTGAATTCTGTGTAATTTATTCTTCTGAAGCAAAGACCTCACTCCCTGCTAAAATCATAGCCTTTTTTTTCTACCCCCTATTCTTCTTGAAGGAGGTACACAGCATGGCTCCTTTACTAACACTATGCCATGAACAGGAATCTTTCGATTAGAATCTCAATCTCAGCTGCTTCTCTATAAATGGGGCAAATGTCTACATCTCAGGAGTACTGTGTAATTTAAATAAGATAAACTCCAGTGCCATCTCACATATGTATTATAGCACTCAAGAGTCTAAAATGTAGTGTAAGAGGCAGTATATCTTAATGATTAAGTATGTTAGCTGTGCAGAATTAGACTAATGTGGTTCAAATCTCAGTTGTGCCATTTATTAAACTGTGTGGAATTAAGCAAGATATTTGACCACTCAGTGCTTCTATCTCATCTTCCAATTGGAATGGTTATCACAGGGTAGTTAGAATAATGAGGTGAGAAAATGGCAAAAAGAGATATTCATCACGTCCTTAAGCGCAGTGGTTGGCACTGTTCAATACATGTTTGCCACTGCTGCATAATGAGCATTCTTACTAATCATCAATAGTTGTAACTGACCTTTACAGAAAATTGAAACACTTGAGGGCAAAGATTGTTTTTTTCCTCTGCCAAAATAGAAGCAGGGCCTTTATCCAGCTTGTAATGTTCCTGATGTTAATTTATTCAACAGGCTTTATTTGAAAACGGGCTAGCTATGTGTACCTTACTGCCATGTATCTAATTAGTTCCTGAGTCCTCGAGATTCTCCATTGTTGAACTTTCACAGTGGACAAGTGATACTGCAGGATCGCGTGCTTTGGTGGAACAAGCAGAGATCTCGGGTGTGGTGATGAGACGAGTTAGTTTACACCTCTGCTGTTTGAGCACATTACTGAATTATCTGAGCCTCGGTTTTCTTACCTATGCATTGAGGTTAAAAATAGACATTCACACATGCTGCCTAGCGCAAAGCACAGAAATACTAGCTTTTCTCTTTTTTCTTCCTTTGCCAAGCCTATTGTGGTCTCATTGCCTCCCACCTGTCTAGACTATCATGCTATAGCTTTCAATCTGTCATTTCACTCCAGTGTATTCTACAAACTGACAAGTTAGCGTTTTTGTTTTACAGGAGCCTCTGTGTTCCTACTCAACCCTATGTTACAGTCTTTTACTAGTCTTATTCACAAAGCCAGTGCCTTCATCCAATGGTTCTCAAACTTGGCTGCACATCACAATTAACTGGGAGAAATTTAAAATCACCTAGAGATTGTAATGGAGTTGTTCTCCGCAGGAATCTGGGTATTCATATATTCTTAAGCCCCCCAAATGATACTGCGGAGTCAGGATTAAGAACCACTGCTCTATTCAGATGGCTCTGCTTCCCTGTCCTTAAACACAATGATATTTTTCCCCAGTTGTCCTTCTCATTCCATCTGGGACCATTCAAATGATAACTTCTACCTAAAGTCTCCCCACTTACCCTGACATAGCAGGAAAAGTTTTCTCCTCCCTCTGAACATCTCTGGTGCTTTACTTCAGTGTGCTTCATTCTGTTATACCTCGCATCATAGTTATTAGTATACATGTTCATGTTTCTGTAAACCAGGTGCATAAGCTTTTGAGGAAAACTACATTTTTTCTATAGGCCAGTGTAGGCATTTTAGAAAGAGGATCTTAATCTCAACAGCAACCCTTCAAGGAAAGTATTACTCCTTTTGTTATAAAGAAGGAAATTGATGCCTAGAGAAGCAAAGCGACTTGCCTAAGAATTTTCAACTAGTAGCTATTTAATTGTAATTTTTCTTTCTGTGTTACCTACCTCCTGCTGTGTTGTCAGAGCAGGAAATAAGTCCGGTAAATGCTGAATGCACATATATTTGATGTCAATAAACGTATTTTTTTTCTAGTCTGTCTTTTGCCTTGAGTTTACTTATAGTGTTTACTAGTTATTTAGATTGTTTCCATTGGGGCTATAAGAAACTGCTGTAGTAAACACGTTTTGTATGTAAGTCTTTTGTATATATTTAAAAGTATACCTACAGGTTAGATTTCTAAAAGTAGAAGGTGTATTAAAATTTAGGCATCTATTAATTTTTTTTACTTACAGGTTTATTGAGACTTAATTCATATATCATGCATGTCACAATTCAGCGTTTTAAATATTTTCTCAGAGTTGTTTAGCCCTCACCACAATCAGTTTTAAAATATTTTTTTCTCCAAAAGAAACCCTGTTTTCATTAGTAGTGACTCCTTAAACTTCCTTTCACGCCAGCCGTGGCGACCGCTAATCTACTTTCTGCTCTATAGAATTTGCCTGTTCAGGATGTTTCATAGAAATAGAAACATACACTCTCTGGTGTTTGTGACTGATTTATTTCACTTAGTATAATGTTTTTAAGTTCACCATGCTTTCGCATGTACCAGTACTTTATTCCTCTTTATTGATGAATAACATGCCATCGTATAGATGTACCACATTTATTCATCTGCCAACTAATGGACATGTAGACTGTTTCCACTTGACCATCATGAATAATGCTGTGTTTCATGTACTGGTTTTTATGAGATGTATATTTTAGTGTTTCTTTGCCATAGGCCATGGAGTTGAAATCCTGGATCATATAGTAACTCTTTAACCTCTTGAGGAACGTGTGTTAAATTTTGATAGGTAATGCCAAATTTCTTTCTAAAATTAAAAGTATAAAGTTATGCTTTCAAATGTGTAGGAGAGTTCTCATTTTTCTGCATCCTGCCTGACACGTAGAATTGTGCATCTTTAACATTTTGTCAGTTTATTGACAAGTGATAGCCTGTTTTAATTCACATTTCTCTGGTGCTCATTGAGCCTGAGCTTGATCATCTTTTCATGTGTTTGTCAGCTTTTAGTATTCTTCTGTGAATTACCTCTTCCCATGTTTTTGGCATTTGGGGAGGAGGAGTTATTTTCTTTTGTTCAGTTTCTTTTGTTCACACAGCTCTTTATAAATTCTTAGTTCTTTGTCTGTTTGACCTTTGTTGCAAATACTGTCGCCCAACCTTCTCTCTCTTATTAACTTTGTTAATGATATATTTTCTTATATCCAAAGCTTGCTTTTTTTTTCTTTTTTTTTTTTGAGACAGAGTCTTACTCTGTCACCCAGGTTGGAGTGCAGTGGCGCGATCTTGGCTTACTGCAACCTCTGCCTCCGGGTTCAAGTAAGTCTCCTGCCTCAGCCTCCCTAGTAGCTGGGATTACAGGCACATGCCACCATGCCCAGCTAATTTTGAATTTTTTGTAGAAACAGTGTTTCACCACGTTGGCCAAGCTGGTCTTGAACTCCCAACCTCAGGTGATCCACCCACCTTGGCCTCCCAAAGTGCTGGCATTTCAGGCGTGCGCCACCACACCCAGTTGGCTTTCATTTTTGTGATGTTAAATCATTTGGTCTTTTTTTTCATGGCTTCTATTTGGGGTGTTTTTTTTTTTTTTTTTATCATATCAGTTTTATGTGTCTCTCACCCCAAGATTTTTTATTTTAATTTTTTAGAGATGGGGTCTCCCTCTGTCACCCAGGCCATAGTGCAGTGGTGCAGCCTTAGCTCACTGCAGCCTCGAACTGGGCTCCAGCGATCCTTTTGCCTCAGTCTCCCGAGTAGCTGAGACTATAGGCATGCACCAGCATTCCTGGCGCCAGATTAAACTAATTTTCTCTTGTATTTTCCAAAAATGCTTTTGTGGACTTTTTGTTTTTTAATGTTTGGCTCTTTATCTAGATTATGCATTTATAAATGGTATGAGTTAGAGATCTGCCTTTTGACTTTTTCTCAAAGAAGAATCTAATGTCCTAATTCCAGTCAGTTCTCCACAGATAGGAAGTACATTTTTTTGTTTCTCCATTTTGTCTCTCCATTTTTTTTCCTTCTCCAATAGAATAGAAATAAACTGCAATAGAACTAATCAAACTAATTGCATTCTTGCCCACTCAGTCTTTCACTGTGACTAGTGTGGTATTTTTCAAACTCAGTGTGATCATGTTTCTCTCTCACTTAAAACCATTTGATGGCTGGCTTTCCCTGTGCACTTACAGTAAAATCCAAACTCCTTCTAAGGCTCTAAAATCCTTTTGTGGTCTGTCTCCTCTTTACCTGCCATCTGTCTTTATTTTGTACTATTGTATATCTGTTGTGCTCAAGTTTTCTTTGATTTAGGTTTTCTGTGAATTAATTTTTTCGTGGTCTCTTTTTTGTCTTAAAGGAATTCCTCAGTAATTGTACACTGTTTATTTTTGTTCATATTGTATATTTATTGTTTTTGTATGCTTATTTGATGATCATTTTTATTTTATAATTTTCTTTATGGAATAGCGATAGAAGAGGCAACTCTTGTAATTCAGAAACCCAGAAGTTTCTTGGTTTCTGGTGGGTTTTTTTTTAAAATAGAAGTCAGTATTATAGCCAATCAAATGCATAGCTAATTGAAAGATGATGGACTCATACATAGAATGATGCATATGCTAATTAACTCAGTTTATCCATTCTACAGTGTATACATATTTCAGAACATCATGTTGGACACCATAGGTATATACAACTTGTATTTGTCAATTAAAAAATAAACAGAAAGGGATATTACAGTTATGCCAAAAAATAGTCATGTTTCTCTGGTACCTGTTTGATTATACTCCATTTAATACGTGGAACTCCTAAAAATGCAATCAGGAACTGAATGACTCTTCATGGTTTGTTTCATTCTGTTGTGTAAGATAATCAGTTAGGCTGGGCATGTTGGCTTGTGCCTTTAATCTCAGCACTTCGGGAGGCCAAAGCAGGAGGATCACTTGAGGCAAGGAGTTTGAAACCAACCTGGACAAGATGGCAAGAGCCTATCTCTCATATAGTAAATTAATACTGGCAAAGAAAACAAGAATGTAATCACAAGGTAATTAGGATGTTTTGCAAATGTAGAGTACATGCTTGGGACCTGGAATCAGTTAAGATTTCTGATTTTTTTCAGATTTGGAAATACTTGCATTTTTCCTTACCAGTTTAGCAACCCTAACTGAAAATCTGACATACAAAATGCCATAATGAGCATTTCCTTCAAAAGTCATATTGGCTCTCAAAATGCTTCAGATTTTGGAGCGTTTTGAATTTCAGATTTTCAGATTAGGGTTACTTGAAAATAGATTTTTTTGAGGCTATTGAGAAAGTCTCATACAAATAAATTCTACAAATTATTGTGAGAATATTATATCCTTACTGTATTACAACTTGGCATAAAAATAAATTTTCCTAGTGTGATACACTTGAAGCTATCAGAAGATTAAAAATGTTAAGTAATTCTGTTTAAGAAAAATAGGCATGCTACATTTTTTAAATATTGCCATCCAAACTAGATGGCTAAGCATATGTTTACTGATCAAATCTGAATAGTTCATTACTCAGTGATTATGAACAGCTAGTTTGCTGCATTTAGTAACATAATATTTATTAGACAGTTGTTTAAAAATCTAGGGAAATAGATGATGTAGTATCTAATTGTAACACTAGGTGGTGGTAACTGATTTTAGAAATTAAATTATGAAACTTTCCCAATGTATGCATTCTTCTTTTTACATGAAAACATTTAATGCTGCTTATATTTCAGAAGGAAAGGGAGAGAAAAGTTTGCAAAGATATGAATATCCATTTATACCCAATTGGGCTGTTTTTCTCCTCTCCCTTGTTTTGCCTTTTTTTTTTTTTCTTTTTTCCAAGACATAGTTTTGCTCTTGTTGCCCAGGCTGGAGTGCAGTGACACAATCTTGGCTCACTGCAAGCCTCTGGGGTTTAAGTGATTCTCCTGCCTCAGCCTCCCAAGTAGCTGGGATTATAACACCCAGCTAATTGTGTTTTTAGTAGAGACGGGGTTTCATCATGTTGGTCAGGCTGGTCTTGAACTCTTGACCTCAGGTGATCCACCCACCTTGGCTTCCCAAAGTGCTGGGATTACAGGCATGAGCCACCGCGCTCCGCCCCTTGTTTTGCTTTAACTGCTCTAACCCAAAGATTCTCAGACCTTTTAATCTCATGCTCTTTACACTTTTATTGAGGATCCCAAAGCAAATAATGTTTTTCATGTTAGGGATTGAGAAATTTTTAAATATGTATTAATTCACTTTAACAGATATATGAAAAACTATTCTACATCACTAATCATGAGAGAACTGGAAATCAAAACCACAGTGAGATGTCCTCTTACTCCAGTCAGAATAGCTATTAAAAAAAAAACAATAGAAGTGCGGCAAAGATAGAGAAAAGAGAACTCCTGTATACTGTTAGTGGGAATGTAAACTTGTACAGCCACTGTGGAAAACAGTATGGAGATTTCTCAAAAAACTAAAAATAGAATTATCATTTGATCCAGCAGTCTCCCTACTCAGTATCTACCCAAAGACAAAGAAATCAGTATATCAAAGGGATACCTGCACATGCATGCTAATTGCAGCACCATTCACAATAGCAAAGAGTTAACCTGAGTGTCTATCAACAGGTCAATGGATAAAGAAAATGGAATTCTATAAACAATGAAATTCTATTTGGCCATAACAAAGAATGAAATCCTTTCATTTGTAGTATACATGGATGGAACTGGAGATCATAATCTTAAGTGAAATAAGCCAGGGACAAAAAGACAGAATCACATGTTCTTTTATGTGGGGTCAAAAACAATTGATCACATGGAGGTAGAGAGTGGAACAGTAGATAACAGACTAGGAAGGGTAAGTGGTGGGACGTGGGGGAAGCACGAGTGGAGTGGGTTAGAGTACAAACTTACAGTAAGATGGAATAAATTCAGTATTTGATAGCAGAGTAGGATTACTATGCTTAAAACTGCATTGTACTAGAGCAATGGACACGGACACTCTGCATAACATGGTTTGATCATTTTTTAGTATATGTGTTTAAAAATTTCACATTTACTTCCTCAATTTGTAGAAATGAAACATAATTTTAAAAACTGTACAAGATACCCCTTATTAATATTAATATAAATAACACTTTTAATAAAATTACTTAAAATTAAGGAGAGTGACGTTGTTTTAAATTTTTGCAAATCCCTTTAATGCTTGGCTTATTACTAGACAGCCGGATCTTCATATATGCTTATAAATTTTGATACAGTATAACATATCATTCAACCTCTGTAAAAGTCTGTGCTTATGAGAGAGTAAGAGTAAAAAGGCAATTAACATCATATTATGAAAACCATTTTGATCTCATGTAGTCTCTTAAAGGGTCTTGTCCCTGAGGAATCCTAAACCACAATTAAAGAACCATTGCTCTACCCAATCTGTGCCTGTAAGACGCTAGTGACAAAATACAAACTGTATGTCTATGCACCTTCTATTAATTTTGGATTTACCATCCAGAAAGTTAAACTGTCAGCTCTTGCCTTACACCATCTATATGTTGTAGTTAAGGCTACATAGCAAAATGTTTGCAACAGAAATGACAGAGTTAATATTCTTACTACATTAATTGATAAAATATATCCTAATGGAAAAATGGATAAAACATGACCAGATGGTGAAAAGGATGCAAAATTATGTGTACATTGTATTCACAATGAAGATAATTGTTAGCCAGAAAGAAATGCTTTTTAGGTATATTATGGATACAAATATGTTATTAGATTACTTAATGTATGTTGGCTGAAGGGTATAGGTTATGAAAAGACTTTATTATCACATTTTAATTTTCTGTGTTGTGGCTGTTCTGACTTATCCACATTCATAACTTTATCTCTCATCTCTATGCTGATGATTCCCAAATCTTTTTCTCTAACCCTGACCTGTCTCTCCTGTATTCCTGAAACTTACTTCCAGCTGTTTATCCCTCTCTAGCTAGAGCACGTAAAGGTTCCTCAGTCCCAGCTTGTCTATAATCAAACTCGTGTTATCTCTTCACGTTCATCCAGAGCCTACTTCTTAATTCTTTGTGTTAATCACTATTTATCATGTTCCCCAGGCCAGAAGCATTTAAGGAAACTTTGCCAAATTCTTCATTCCTTAAATGCATTGATTTTTCATGCCTGTTTGTGGTTTCTTCTGCTTTGAATTTTCTTCTCATCCCCTTTTTGGCCTGGAAAACTATAATATGCTTCAAGATTCAACTCCCTGCTACCACTTCTATAAGCCTTCCCTAACACTATAAGCAGATACTCTCTATCAATCTATATGTGTAGAGAGAGAAAGCACATGTTTTCTTCGTCTAAGGCAGAGATCATTTTCTGTTCATCTTTATTTCCCCAGTCTTAAACACGGCCTGTGTTTGTTTACAGGAGAGACGGATGGCATTAAATGTCCATGTTTTTAGTATTAGGCAAGTAGAGTCACTGCTACCTAATGATAAATTTTACCAGTGATTAGCATATCCATTTGTTTGTGAAAATCCAAGTCAATTCAAGTTAGCCCTTTTACATGGGTATTAGGTCTCTCTTTCTTATTATATTTTTGTCAACAATTGCCTGGATTTCAGGGAGTAAATTCTTTCATTTAAAAAGTTAACACTGAATATCAAGTTTTATAAATACATTTAATTTATAATTAAAAGTATCACATTTACCCACCACAAACCTGATTTAATGGTATTTTATAATGAGTAGTACTGTAATGATTAGTTGACATTGCCTCTTAATAAATACATGCTAAATTTAAAAGTATAGTTTTGGGTAAAATAAAATTTTGGTATAGTATAAATATATATACATATAAGTATGCTTCATATTTATACACACTACTACAATGCTAAGTTTGTTTTCTTTTTTTTTCTTTTTTTCTTTTTTTTTTTTTTTTTTTGCAGAGCTTCTTGGTATACATGAACAAGCAGCTGTAGGATTTTTAACACTAATGGAAGCTTTAAGATACTGTAAGGTAAATTGATTTTTAAGGTACTTTGAATGTTTTTTGTTCAGAAGTCCACTATTGTGGATACTGTTTTGTTCCTATGACAGCACATTTGAGCACAGTGCTATTGTTCTGTACTGCTTTCTTCTTCCCTCCTATCACCCATCCTAAACCAGCAGGGTTATTAAGTGTGGTTAAGCTGGCTGATCATGCTGAGTTTCCTATGCCAAGTCTGTTGTTATTTTTTGTGAGAGGAGGGGCAGAACCCAGTACAAAATAATACAAGAAAACTATTCTTTTTTTAAATTGACATCTATTATTGAATCTATTCAATTGACCACTATTATTAAATATTTTATTTTTGGCAAATGGAAGAAGAAAGCACTGCTTCTTTATTACCTAACGAAGAATATGCTCACCAAAGCAACTGGTAATACTTTATCAGGCAAAGAGAAAGAATTGCCAGATGCCTGAAATTCTGACTTTTATCTATTCCATCTGAAAAAATGATTTCACACTAAAAAATATTTCAAGCATTTTATAGCATTAAGCTCTTTAACACACGCACTAGGGTTAGTGGAACTCTCATGTATTGCTGTTTATTTTATTGTTTCCCTATATAATCTGAAATAACCAATGGGTATTGTAAATAGTTTGAAATGGGATTTAAATCATTATTGACTTTCACTTCATAATATGTCATGGTTTGGGAGAAAGAGGTAAATCTCATTTTCTTTTTCATTAAAAAAATTTTTTTTTTTTTTTTTTTACATAGAGACAGGGTCTTGCTATGTTGCCCAGACTGGTCTCAAACTCCTGACCTCAAGTTATCCTCCTACCTTGGCCTCCCTCCCTAAGTGCTGGGATTATAGGCATGAGCCTAAGGCACCTGGCCTTCCTTCTCTATTTTAGAACAGGGTTCCATAGCAGTGGTTCAGATGATAATTATATCTAATAACAATAACTGTGGTTTATCCTCTTTCTTTTTTGTCACACAGTGTTTCTTTTTAATGGTGACGTTTGAGCACTGGGTGATACGCATATGATAAATCGGATTTGTCCTGCCCTTACTTGTTAGTAGTGATCATGTTGTTAAACAGTAGCAACTCTTATTTTCGGTGGCTTTAATTGTATTAAGCTAAAGCTACTCTGAAATAGCCTGGCAACTAGAGAATCAAACTGCGTCCCCTTCCCCCTAACAGATATGCACACACATTCAAAGATTCTAAGGAAAGTTAAGCATGGAGGGGTGGGGTGGGGCAGGTGGGATGTACACGCATGCCTGCATCTTGCATGAGGCTGGGGGTGGAGATTTTATATTTGGAAATATTTCCTGTGTATCCCGTAAGACCCTGATGGTCTTTGCACTTGCATTGCTCTTTCTACTGCTGTGCTCCAACCACACTGGTGTCTTTTCACTTTCCCAGACATGCCCAGCCCTCTCCAGCGCTTGCTGTCCTTTCTGCTTGGAGTTGTCCAGCTCTTGAAATGGATGGCTCACTGTCCCCTTCAGGCTGGACTTGAGATCATACCTCAGAGACTTTTTTCTTAACCAGTCCCTCAGTTATTCTTTTCCAGAATATTTAATAAGAATAATTACTCTCTAATGACCCTTTTTGTTTACTTATCTTTTTATATCTTGAGTTTGCTTTTCTATTATCTTCCCTAATGGAATATAGACTCTTTGGAAGCAGGGACATTGCTAGGTACATATTAGGTGCCAGGTACTCAGAAATATGTAATGAATGAATGGATATATTCACCAAAATTGTGAGGGTTTCTAAATGTGAGCTTTGCTTTGCTTTAATTTTTAGGTGGAAGAGTAGAATGTTTTTCTCCTCAAGATCTTAGCGGGAAGTCAGTCGCCACTGTATATTCTTCTGTTTACATATTGCTGTAGTGCTGTAGCAGTTAACTATGGTTTTAAATAAGATTTAAGGATTCTGTCAATGGTGCAGCAAAACACACTGATAGTTGGATAAGTGAAAGGCAAAACTCTGTTCCCTACAACTGCAATTGAGAGAGGGAAGCCAGGCAGGGCCACATGCAGGATTGCATCTGGGGACTGGGGTACAGTAAGCTGGAGCCATAGGAGCAGCTATGTACAGCAAGTAGGATGAGGTCAGCTGGGTTTCCTGGGATCCCCTATAGATGGGCTAGTTTGAATAATTCTGAGGGGCTCTTTGGTTATCCCTAGCAGTCTGACACCTGACTCCAGGGTGATTAGGGTGATCCCTGGAGTGTGGAATACCTATAATGGTAGTGGTTGGAGTATAAACTTAATTAGCTATGTTTTTAAAGGAAACTGGCTTCTAGCCAGGGCCTCAAAAGTGAGTCAAGCCAGCATTTTTTGAAAAACGGTATTACACGACAGTGTTCATCTCTATATAACTTTTCAAATTCCATATATATTTTACATTTACTTTTTGCCAGATGCTTGGAAGAATGGCATTAAGGAAGTCATTGTGCTTGTGGTAATTTTGTAAATCTGAACATTTCCCCATGCTTTACCTCTCTTTTGGACATTTGTGCTAGTGGAATCATACAATATGTAGCGTTTTGTTTCTGGCTCCTTTCACTTAGCATAGTGTTTTCAGTATTCATCCATGTGTTTACATGTATTAGCCTTTCATTCCTTTTTATGACCAAATAATATTCTTGTGTGTGTTACACCAGTTTTATCTATTCATCAGTTAGGTACTTTCCACTTTAGCTATTATGACTAATGCTGCTCTAAACGTTGATGTACAAATTTTTTGTGAACATGTTTTTATTTCTCTTTGGTATATACCCAGGATTGAAACTACTGGTCATATAGTAATTCTATTTTTAACTTTCTGAGGATGCGTCAAACTGTTTTCAAAGTGATTACACTTATTTATGCATTCAAGATATTTTTACTATTATAAAACACTCCGCGAGTTTAGCATTCATTTACTCGTTGATCTTATCCTCTTTTTTATACTTCTTCCTTAATTTAAATATACGCGTTTTCTAAAAGAAAGGTTAATACCTAAGCTGTTCACTACATGAAGCACCATGATGTATGTGATGGAAATTTATCAGAGTAGGAGTTAGAAAACCTAAGTTCTAATTCCAGCTCTGTACTGTTAAGTTGCTTAAGATGAGACTAGATAGAGATCCTGTGTATTTCTCTGGTTTCTTATGTATAAATTGACACACTTGCACTGCTCACCTCTAAAACCTTCATACACTCTGGAACTGTAATCAGCTTTCTCTATTTTTTTTTTTTTTAAGTATATATTTTATTGCGTTTTAGGTTTTGGGGTACATGTGAAGAACATGCAGGATTGTTGCATAGGTACATACATGGCAATGTGGTTTGCTGCCTTCCTCCCCATCACCTATATCTGGCATTGCTCCCCATGTTATCCCTCTCCAACTCCCCACCCCCTGCTGACCCTACCCTAGTTCCCTCTGCAACAGACCTTAGTGTGTGATGCTCCCCTCCCTGTGTCCATGTGTTCTCATTGTTCAACACCCACCTATGAATGAGAACATGAGGTGTTTCTCTGTTCTTGTGTCAGTTTGCTGAGAATGATGGTTTTCAGGTTCATCCATGTCCCTACAAAGGACACGAACTCATCATTTTTATGGCTGCACAGTATTCCATGGTGTATATGTGCCAAATTATCCCTGTCCAGTCTGTCATCCATGGGCATCTGGGTTGGTTCCAAGGCTTTGCTATTGTAAACAGTGCTGCAATGAACATTTGTGTGCATGTGTCCTTAAAATAGGTCGATTTATAATCCTTTGGATATATACCCAGTAATGGGATTGCTGGGTCAAATGGATTTTCTATTTCTAGGTCCTTGAGGAATCGCCATACTGTCTTCCACAATGGCTGAACTAATTTACACTGCCACCAATAGTGTTGAATGTTCCTATTTCTCCACATCCTCTCCAGCATCTGTTGTCTCCGGATTTTTTTATGATCGCCATTCTAACTGGCGTGAGATGGTATCTCAATGTAGTTTTGATTTGCATTTCTCTAATGAACCAGTGATGATGAGCATTTTTTCATATGTTTGTTGGCCTCATATTTGTCTTCTTTTGAAAAGTGTCTGTTCATATCCTTCGCCCACTTTTGAATGGGTTTGTTTGTTTTTTTCTTGTAAATCTGTTTTAGTTCTTTGTAGATTCTGGATATTAGCTCTTTGTCAGATGGGTAGTTTCCAAACATTTTTTCCAATTCTGTTGGTTGCTGGTTCGCTCTAACGATTGTTTATTTTGCTATGCAGAAGCTCTTTGGTTTAGTTAGATCCAATTTGTCTATTTTGGCTTTTGTTACCAATGCTTTTGGTGTTTTAATCATGAAATCCTTGCCTATGCGTATGTCCTCCTGAATGGTTTCACCTAGGTTTTCTTCTAGGGTTTTTATGGTGTTAGGTCTTATATTTAAGTCTTTAATCCATCTGAAGTTAATCTTAGTGTAAGGTGTCAGGAAGGGGTCCAGTTTCTGCTTTCTGCACATGGCTAGCCAGTTTTCCCAACACCATTTATTAAACTGGGAATCCTTTCCCCATTGCTTGTTTTTGTCAGGATTGTCAAAGATCGGATGCCTGTAGATGTGTGGTGTTGCCTCCAAGGCCTCTGTTCTGTTCCATTGATCTATATCTCTGTTTTGGTACCAGTACCATGCTGTTTTGATTACTGTAGCCTTTTAGTAGTATAGTTTGAAGTCAGGTAGCGTGATGCCTCCAGCTTTGTTCTTTTTGCTTAGAATTGACTTGACTATGCCAGCTCTCTTTTGGTTCCATATGAAGTTTAAGTTGTTTTTTTCCAGTTCTGTGAAGAAGGACATTGGTAGCTTAATGGGGATAGCATTGAATCTGTAAATTACTTCAGGCATTATGGCCATTTTCATGATACTGATTCTTCCTAACCATGAGCATGGAATGTTTCTCCATCTGTTTGTACCTTCTCTTATCTCATTGAGCAGTGGTTTGTAGTTCTCCTTGAAGAGGTCCTTTGCATCATTTGTTAGTTGCATTCCTAGGTATTTTATTCTCTTTGAAGGAATTGTGAATGGCAGTTCGTTCTTGATTTGGCTCTCTTTTAAGTCTGTTACTGGTGTATCGGAATGCTTGTGATTTTTGCCATTGATTTTGTATCCTGAGACTTTGCTGAAGTTGCTTATCAGTTTCAGAAGATTTTGGTCTAAGACAATGGGGTCTTCTAGATTGTTCCTTTTCTTTTATTCTTTTCTGCTGTTCCCAAACCATGCTTCCTACATCACTGGCTCAGCATCACCACATTAGGACATCTAACTCATCCTTCCCATCATAGGACAAAGATACTAGTTTCTCTGTCCATGAATACAAAAGAATACCTATTTTCCACTTCCTTCCTAGTGATAAGAATAAATTCCACAGGGACAGGGTGGTGGTTAAAGCAGGGGCAGCTGGCTGATTAGGAAAGAATTTTTGGCCCTGACTGCCGCAAACAGCCACTTGGAATTCCCCAGTTATAGGCAGTCTGTAAGAAAAAGGAAAATGCAGCAAATTGTATTGGTAAGATTTGTCATTTTTAAGTTAAAGTTTCTGTGTTCATATGAAAGTGGAATTGAATGCTGTGCACATGTTGGGTTTCATAAATCTATTTGTTGAATATTAAGCTTTTTTTTTTTTCCCCTAAATTACACAAAATGATGTTCTCAAGTTTTTGGTATTGTAGTGTTCACAGACTATATAACCTTGAGCTCAGGTTACAAGTATGGCTTTTTTTACATTTTAAAGAGACTGTTCACATTGCGAAACTTTGAATTTACCTTCTGTCATGAAGAGTCAACAGGACACTTACATACTTAAATGGTTTAGATTTTAATTTTTCTTTAGAGATTTTTATATTGTCCTAGATTGTTTGGGAACAAAAATGTTCTTTCGCTTTGATTATTCAGAAGTCTACTCATTTGTTAATGTATAATTATTTTTTATAAAGTTATCAAATTTATAGTTTAAAGGTTTGAGGTTTCATTCTGAAATTCCAAGAAGTAGTCATTTTATCTAGAAACTTTAACAAAACCTGAGAATGACTATTAGGGCTAAATAGTTATTTCTAGCTGTGTTAAATCTATATTATTGTTGTTTTAATGTCAAGGTACAATAGAAGCTCAGAACTGGCAGTCTACTAACACTCATTTTTACATTCAGCATTTGGTCTCTATGGGTAAGGTGCTCTGGCACAGTACATTATTCCAGTTAAATACAAATTGGACACTTTAGTTATGCTTCAAATATTCATGGGCAAATATGTAAGAGGCAGTATAAATTTTTAATTTGTTTATTTGTTTTATTTTGCTACATTTGTTCTAGGTTGGTTCTTACTTGAAATCTCCAAAATTCCCTATTTGGATTGTTGGCAGTGAAACTCACCTCACCGTATTTTTTGCCAAGGTATGCTTATAGTAGGATTTTTTTTAAGTTATGACATCAGGCAAACAAGTATTATAAGTTCATGTTTGGTTTGGATCTTTGTGCAAACTTCAGTCTATTCCCATAACAAATAAAGTGTTCAAAAATCTCAAAAACTAATACTGGAGAACATACTGTTTTACTGCTCTAAATCTGGAAACTTTTAAACAAAATCTAGCATGATTTATTTATAATTTCTTTTTCTCTCTTTAGAGCTTTAGCATTTGGTTTTTTTCAGAAATCACTTGTGTTATGGAGAAAACAATTGAATTTTAGATTCAATTGAAGTTTTAGATTGCCTTTTTTGTAAGTAAAAGATTTATTTAACTTAGATGATACCTGATATAAAATGTTTTTGTAATTAAAACGTCTCCTTTGAAAAAATTTTTAGAACTATTAATAGCTTAATGGTATTACAGTCAAGTGCTCTTTTAAGATGGACTGTTTGCCACGATTTTAATATATACCTCACTACAATATTGAAATAGCTGAAATATATATGAATATATTCTTTTCAGATTTTTTTTTTCTTTTGAGATGGAGTCTCATTCTTTCACCCAGGCTAGAGCGCAATGGCACAATCTCAGCTCAGTGCAACCTATGCCCCCCAGGTTCAAGTGATTCTCCCACTTCAGCCTCCCAAGTAGCTGGTACTATTGGCAAGTGCTACCACACCTATCTAATTTTTGTATTTTTAGTAGAGACAATTTCGCCTTGTTGGCCAGGCTGGTCTCAAACTCCTGACCTCAAGTGATCTGCCAGCCTCAGTTTCCCCAAGTGTTGAGATTACAGGCGTGAGCCACCATGCCCTGTCATATCTGAATATTTCTGTTTCAAAATTCTCACCACAAAGCTGTTTCTAAATCTCAACTAGAATCTGTATATGATGTTTTTCCACAATTGAGTGGTTAAGAGCTTTGGCCTCAGACAACTTTGGTTGTAATCCCAGCTTTGCCACTTCCTCATGTCTCTCAGCGCCCTTTCCTGTGTCATTAAATTAGGGATCCATAATAGTACCTAGCTCTTAGAATTGTTGTCAGGCTTAAATACAAAGTATTTAACAGTGCCTAATACAATTTAAATGGTCAGTAAATCTTAGCTGTGGTTATCATCATCATCGTCGTTTTTATTATTCAAGAAACAAGTATTAAACATCTCTGGTATCATAGGCAACCTGATAGGTTGCTGAATGTTTGTAGGAAGATCCAGAATCGTATTTTTGAGGTTTCTTCATTCTGATGTGCTTTTCTGATTACTCCTTGAGCTTTTTGAGCATACATTTGTCAATGTACGTTTATTATTTGTTTCTGTAGAAAGTACAGATTGTATAAATTATACCATAGTCTGAATTGGCAATGCTAAGTTTTGTGAATGTAATTATGTGTTACTGTATTTGCTTTTATTGTGTTGACAAAAGTCTAGATGGGGTTATAGAGCAAGATACATAATTACCTTTTCTTAAGCACAGAAAGCTATATAATACAATTCTGAAAGTACAGAGTTACTGATACATTGGGTTTAGTCTGAAAGCTTTTGCTATTTATTTCCTTCCTGAGGTAGAGAGAGGAAGTTAAAAGCACAGTGTGAACTACAAAAACTGACAATTACTAATTCCCGAGTGAGGATTTCATCATTGTATAAATTTCCATAAAAGAATTCCTTCTGACTTACACACAAAAATGTATTTTCAAACTAATTTTTAATCCTGTTTATCTTCAACATTATTCTTTAAGAAAAACTACATAAAGCTAAAAGTGTTAAATATAAAAGATGATAATAGTTTACATCTTAAATTTTATAATTGATATTTAAGAAATGTCAGAACAGTAGAATAAATTTCACAAAAGGTTAAAGCAAGGAACAATGTCAAATGAGCTGTGAACTTGAGGACATTATCTGAAAAAGTGAGTGACGTTGAGTGAGCTCCTAAGAATGAAATATGCCCTTCTTTTCATGACATACACTCTTCCTACCTGTCCTGATATTTTTATGGTTCCCATAGCACTTGCCCATTGTGCTGTTGCATTTATCACCCAGCACGCAGTTTCTGATTCCCATACAGTTTTCTGTGTGTCCCATGGCAGGCAGTGAGCCTTTTCTAGGGCAGGGGCTGTCTCTCATTCACCTTTTCATTCATAGATCCCAGTCATGTACAATAACATGTTCAATTAGAGACTTGGAGTTAAGAGAGAAACACAAAAACTCCTGCCATGTGGGTGTAGAACTCTTGAATTTGATACTTATTGTTACAGTTTTGAGACTTACCTATGTAGTCTCAGGATTTGGTATATAGTCTGGCACACTGCGGGTGGGAGGAGTTGTTAGCTGAATGAATAAAACTTTTGTACACATTTCCCACACTTGGGTTCCAGTGATGTTAATACCCCCTAAGAACATTTTACATGACTCATTGTGTAGTATCTGTAGATACTTTCTTAGAATAGTCAAATTTGGATTGTTGGAAATGTAACCTTTAAAAGGAGTTGCCAGTGAAGGATTGTTTTTCCCTCTTGAAATAAGAGTAAAACAAAGCTGGTAGAGCACCTAAATGGTAAATGAGAACAATAATACTTGATCACATTTATTGAGTCTTGTTTTAGATTTGTTCAATATAAACTAGTGTTCATATAGTCTTTACCACATTTAAAAATACTGCAGATTTTGCTCTTCTTAAAATTATAATAACCATTACTCAGCCATTCCTTCTGTGGTATTTCTACATTTTGAGCAAGCAGTTTTGGCTGTGGGTTTTTTTTTTTTTTTTTTTTTTTTTTTAAAGTTTTGGTGAGTTTGCTTTGTTAGACATTCAGTGGACTGAAACAAACAACATTGTTTTAGTATTTCCCCAGCAGTTCATTGTAATTTTCCTTATAAATATTTATGTCTTTTGCTATAAAACTGTTTGTGTATTTCATGTGCTGACTTCTTTGTTCTGGTTACAGTTAAGTAAAAAAGTCTATTTTAAGTTTATAGTTTTCAAGGCAATCTGTAATTTGGCTTTGTGAAATGCCTGTGAAGAACAATGGAATTCTTCATGTGCCTTATACAGTGACGGTGGTAATAGTTGCAAGTGTCTTTATTCATTCATATACTCATTTATCAGCTTTTCACTGGACATATACTATGTGCCTGGCATTACGCCAGGTGTTGTGCATACAGTGGTGAGCAAAAATAGATAAGTACGGGCCCTTTTTTTCTTTTTTTCCATAAGGCTTACCTAGCTGAATGGTCCTGTTCTTAATGGAGGTGGACATTCTCCCTGAATTACTCCATTAATGATGTTCAAATAATCACACTCAAATTTACAAGTGTGATGAGTGCTGACAAAGCACAGGTCCATAATGCTGTAAGAACTTATTGTACTTCTGAAAAATTGATGCCTAAAATGAGAACCTGAGGTATCAGATTAAACCAGACAAAGAGGGGCGAAAGAGGATTTTCTACATCACAAAGGAAGCAAATTCATGCCTGAAGAAAGAAGGACATACAGACAGATGAACTGTGATGAGGACAAACTGAAAGACAAGATCCGGAGGGAACACTGAGAATTAGGGAGACAAGATGTAAGCTGAGGCTGGAAGGATAGCAGGCCGTGTTACTCTTTGGTACTGGGAGTAATGACAACTGGACTTGTTAAAAATGGGTAGTGGGAGTCGTTTTGGGGGAGGTGGGAAGGAAATGGGAAATGAACAGGATTCAATTCACATTTTGAAAAGATAGCTCTGGCAAATTGTGGAGAATGGATATATTGAAGGATAGCTCAGAGAATGCGTTAAAAAAAAAGTCTTCTCTAGTTTTATTTCAGGTTAGCAAAGAGTGTAATTTGGTTGAGGGTGGTGAGGCAGAGAGGAATAAAGTGCATGGATTTCAGAGGTTTACTCCTGAGGTAGAATAACAGGACTAGGTGATGGATTGGATTTGGCAGAGAAGGGGTAGAAATGTCTAATAAGATAGGTGTGGCTAATGATTAGATCTTAGAGCCTTAGAAAATGTGTACTTAACAGCTTTGCCATTGTTGAATGTAGCTACTCATGATTAAAGCAATTTATTCACTATATGCACATCGCATCATAAGTAGGATTGGGGAAGTGAGAGGTACCCCTCAGACAGACATGTAGACAGCTATGCTGTAGCTTCTACGACATCACTTTCTTCTTGTATTTCCCTCCAAAGAACAGTGATGGGAGACAATCTATTACGCAGACTGATGCACCACATAAATACTATTTTATTTGTTTTTGTTTTCAATTTAAATTTAGCACTAGTAAGAGCTGTCAGAATCACTTGGCCCACATCTATTCTTTATGCCAAAGAAACCGGTCCATAGAGGAATGGAAAACTTTTCTAATGTTGCATGGTTAGGAAGATAGAAATGTTATAGCGAAGACAGAGTAAAATACCAGAAGCTGTATGGAATTTAATCTTCTATGTGGGGTAAAAAGATATTTGTTAACCAAATTAATAAAGTAAAAGATGTTGCCAGTAATATTTAATGCACAAATAATTGTACAGGATCATTATACTATTTCCCAGAAATTACAGAACATTCAAATTTATAGCACAAGATTTTGCTTTATTGAAATGAAGATTTGGCTAGGCACAATGGCTCATGCCTGTAATCCTAGCACTTCGTGAAGCTGAGGCTGGTGAATCACCTGAGGTCTGGAATTCAAGACCAGCCTGGCCAACATGGTGAAACCCTGTCTGTACTAAGAATACAAAAATTAGCTGGGCATGGTGGCAGGTGCATGTAACCCCAGCTGCTCAGGAGGCTGAAGCAGGAGAATCACTTGAACCCAGGGGACGGAGTTTTCGGTGAGCCAAGATTGTGCCACTTCACTCCAGCCTGGGCAAAAGAGCGAGAGTTCGTCTCATTAATAATAGTAATAATGAAGAATTAAGCATTGCTGCATGTGTACATGGAAAACCAAATTAAGCATCTATTTAGAAAGGTTTATTCTTAAATTTTAGGTTTAAATACTAGTTTTATACGTTCTATATACATGCAATTAAATTTTTGTGGGAATGAAAGCTTTATTGTATTAGGTCCTAGTAATAAGTAGGAAGTATACATATGTTATTTTTTTTTCCTGAAACATTAATGGCTTTGGGCAAAGAGTTTGAGTAAAGTTAACTACATTACAAGTAAGATGAAGCACAAATTGTCATTTTCCTAAATAGTAGCAGCTTTGATTTCTCTTCATTTTTCATGATTTAAAAGTATTTAAAATCAGATTGAAATATATATATATATATATGTATTTAAAATCAGATTGAAATATATATATATATATATCACTACTTTAAATGCGTAGCAGTTTTGGAATAATATCTGTTTGTGTTGTGTTACTGAATATCACCTCTAAAATTTTCTCAAGTATTAATCCACACATAGTCTCATGGCTAGAACTGAAAATATTGTGATGTCAAGTGGTTGATGGCTTTGGCTCCTTTTTCCAAATTTTATAAGTAAATTTTTCCAAAAATATATTTTGGTATATTTATATACAGGATGAACTAAGGTCGCATCTCTTAGATATGATGAAAGTAGTGTAGTATATTGGCTAAGTTTTAAAATCATAGCATTTTTCTTTCTCAGAAAAATGTCTTTGACATTTCAACTTTGGTTTTATTGTGAATTACGTTTATTTAAATTTGACTTGATTTTCTTAATGAGTTGTTTTTTGTTTTCTTCTCTACCCTTATTCCTAACCTACTTTGCTTTAGAAGCTGAAGCTTGTGGCTTGTTCATTTGCATTATCAAAATAATAGGCTTAGTTTGAAAAACAAATAGTACCCTAGCATTATATTTTTGAGAGCATGTATTATGTTCTTATTGCAGAAGTCATGTATATACACAGATGGTCCTTTGTATCCTTGGGTTCTGTATCTGTAGATTCAACCAACCACAGATCAAAATATTTAGAATAAAAAAAGGATGGTTGGGTCTCCATTGAGCATATATAGACATTTTTTCTTGTCATTGTTTCTTTAACAATACAAGAGGATGTGTGTAGGTTATATGAAATTACTATACCATTAAATAGAAGGAACATGAGCATCCATGGATTTTAGTATCCTCGGGGGTCTTGGAAGCAATCCCCGTGCACACTGAGGGATGGCATACAAATTTTGGGAATGAACCCAAAAGCACCTTATCTTTGCAGTTTTTGTCCTACCACACAAGGATCCAGTTAAGTTTTCTGCATTACATTTGATTGTTTCCTGTATCATATTTGATTATTTCTTTGTTTCTTTTAATTTAGAACTTGATATTAGTTCATTGATGTCTATTTTTATTGACTTTGTGTTTTATATTTATAGATAATCCACTGATCAATTTGTAATTATTTCTTGTTCACTTTGAAAGGATATTTATCAAACAGCTAAAATTTTTCTTCTAACACAGTGTTCTTGGTATTGTAATACTTTATTATGTATAGTGGGAAACAAGATTTTAAGTAAGTGAAACCAGTAGAGAGTAAGCACAAATTGTCTCATAAGTTGTAAGCAATTTTGAATCATTTTACTGAGAATGTTGTTTTTACATATGCCAGATAAATTATTCATGTTTTATTTTTAACTACATGAACCAGAGAAGGAACTACAGGTATAGAAAAAGATTTTTTACTGAAACTCTGGCAATAATGTTAACTACATACATCTAGTTTTAAGCCTTAGATACTTTTCCAGAGTGAGTTCTGTTGGCTAAATATTTCAAGATTTCATATAATTTATTGTACTTTTTAAATAAAGATTCTAGTATTTATCATTATTTAATCTATCACTACTTTAAAAGTTCACTAAAATTTACATTTTTCTTTTCACTGTGTTATGAGAAAGAATGACAGAATACTCCTCTTCTTTGGATAACCTCACACAGTACTGCCTGCAATATTTCAAAGTTGGAATGAGTTTCTCTTTGGAAGTAACCATGCCAAGCTTTTTTACATGATGTGTTTCTCTTAAAATTAATTACCAGATGCCAGTAAATTGTTTCATTTTTAACTGATTTTATAAAAAGCAGATATATACATCCATTTAGAAATCTGCAGAAAAGTCAAAGTGGCATTAATCTTGCATCATCAAGCTTTAGGGCTTTCAAGTTGAGTAGTCTTCATCTTAGTGATGTCATGTTTTTTATTTGTACCCTTTCACATAGAGAAAGAAGAGCAAGACAGTGACAAGCTTGCAATAAAGATTAAGATACAGTGATTTCTCAATCAGAACCTTTTTTACTTCCGAAAGAAGTCCTGACCACTGAGTGTCAGGGATCATAAATCAGATAGTTGTCTGGGGGTGGGAAGAACTTGGAACACACTGGGAAGCAGCCGGGAAGATACCATCCATGGGCAGTGGAAGTGGGTGCATTGTGAGTTGGTTAGATTATTAAGACAATATCTTTGGTCAAATTGACTAGGTTAGGAACAAATATTGTAATACCACAGTTTGGGTATCTCAGTATAACATTCCAGTCAAATAACCCCACATAGACAAAGCTTTTCGGTTTCTCTTAAATATGAGCAGACCACCAGACATTTGACGAATGCTTAATTAAAAAAATGGAAATCAGAACAAAGGGGGAAAAGAGACTCAGAAGAAATTGAGACAGTGTAGGGATCAAAGGAAAACTTCCAAAAATCATAGGAGAAGTTATTACCCTCATGAAACTGCCAAAGCTATGAGAAAAGAGTACTTGGAGGACAAAAGAGAAAGTGAAAACCTGAAAGAATTGAAAGAAAAAAACTGGGGAAATTTCTCTCCCAGATTATTGCAACAACCTTCTAACTGATGACCATGATTTTACCCTTGCAGAGCTGTAGTGCCATCTCAGTTAAGCAGCAAAAATGTTCCTCTTAAATGTGAGTCATGTCACGTTGCTCTTATGCCCAAAACCCTGCATTGGCCCCCCTTCCGCCAAGAGTAAAAGCCCAAGTCCTTGGAATAGTCCCCATGTCCCTTCCCTATCTCATCTCATATTTTACTACTATTCCCTGCTGTCTTACTTGGTCACACTTGCCTCCTTTCCTTTGCCTCAAAAACTAGGCCTGCCTGCCTTCAAAAGACTTTAGCACGCACAGAAAAGATCCTTCCTTCAGGTTCTTACTCACAACTCACCTCCTCAGTGAGGCCTCCTTGCCACCCTTTCTCACATTTCAGTCCCTTTCCCTGTGCCCTTTTGGCTAACACGTCCTCTCTTGTCTGTTGTCTTTCTCTCAGTATAGATAGATGTAGCTAGTTATTTAAATACAGATTTTGTAATGAATGTGAAATTTATATAACATAAAATTAACCATTTAAAAGTGAACGATTTAGTATGTTCACAGTGTTGTGCAAACACCATTCATATCTAGCTCCATAACATTTTTCGCACCCAAGGCATCAGTATTTCATCCCTCTTTATGGCTGAATGATATTCCATTGTATGCATATGACACAGTTTGTTTATCTGTTCATCAGTTGGAGGACATTTGGGTCATTTCCACCTTTTGGCATTTGTGAACAGAGCTGCTGTGAGCATTTGTGTGCAAGAGCTGAGTATCTGTTTTTAAATCTTTTAGGTATATACCTAAAAGTGGAATGACTGGGTCATACGGTAATTCTGTGTTTAACTTTTTTTGAGGAACTGTCAAACTGTTTTCCACAGCAGCTGAACCGTTTTACATTCTTACCAGTGGTATACACGGGTTCCAGTTTTTCCACATCTTTGCCAATACTTGATTTTTAAAATTATTATAACCATCCTAGTGGGTGTTAAGTGGTAATTGTCATTTTGATTTATATTTCCCTAATGATTAATGAGCATCTTTTTATGTGCTTGTTGTCCACTTGTATATCTTCTTTGGATAATTGCCTGTTTTTTAATTGGGTTGTTTGTCTTTTTGTTATTGAATTATAAGAGTTTTTAATACATTCTGGGTACCAGAGTCATACTAAGTATTTACTTGTTTTCTATACTATCTGTCTCTCTCAGTAATAAGCTCTGTGAAGGCAGGATTTTTGTGTTTTGTCACCTTTGTCACTGTTTGCCACTTCATAGAGCAGTGCCAGGAATAGTGTAGGTGCTCAGAGGCTTTTGGTTGACCACATACGTTGTTGAACACACTGAAGATCAATCTTAAAAAAACTGTGAGAGAGCCATGTTGTTACTTGATAAGTTGGGGTCAGGAGGTGGGCTTCAGATCGCTAAATAGTCTGATCATCAGAATTCAAAAGATCTCTGTCTTACGTGGAAGGCAAATAGAAAAACTAGCTTTTACTATCCTACCTGACCAATACAAACCACCCATATTATTGAATAGAAACAGCTGTCATAAGTATTTACAAGTAAGCTTTGTCATACCTGTATGCTGTAACATGTTAAAAATTAACTTTGATGATTTGAGGATGGTTAAGAAAATTGTTTCTATTCAGTAAAATAACCTCTTAACTATCTGTTTCTATTTTTAAAATGAACAATTTTCTTTTAGGACTCAAAGTACTTAAGTATAATTATTTTTTAAGAGCAGTAGTACAGGTCCATGATTTTAATTTTCAGTGCCAAAGTATTAATATACTTACCACTTTATATTTGATATATCCAGGGACCCAGAATTTACCTTTTTAGTTGTATTGGAGCCCTCTTCCTGACCTCTAATCATTTAACACGTTTTGTAGAATTAAAAGAAATTTTTCATAAATCAGTTTTACTTGAAAATCAACATTAAAAATAAATTTATTTTATGAACAGATTATAAAAATGTTCAGGATTGATCATTTATAACATTTCTTTCATGAAGAAATATTTTTTCTTAGGTTTTTAAATTTAAACTGTCTGCCATGTTTTATAAATCATCTCTTCTGTCTGATAGAGACAAAGTCATCTTGCTAACCCTCTGTCTCTGTCAAACAACAAAACTGTTATTGTACTGCTTGACATAGTATCCTAAGGAGTCTGGTCGTGAGAAACGCATCCAAGCTGGCCCATGTAAATGAGAGTTTTATAGTTAGTACTGAGGGAGAATATCACAGAATCTAACTTCAGGAACCTTATAGAAACTGCAGAGTCATCAAGCAGCAGGGTTCCCACAGAACCTCTAATAAGAGGATACAGGTGAAGTGAAATGCAGTACGTAAATGGACCTCTTCAAAGAGGGAAACTTAATTCCTACTAAGTGTGATGGAGAACTTTCCAAGCAGGTCATCTGAGCAATGGCAGAAAAAGATCTGTACATGGAGACGGAATGTGCCCTGTGGGGATGGATCTTCAGAAATTGTATCACAGCACATTCGATGAGGTTATTTGAAAACATGCAAACCTACTGCACAGGTAAAAAGAAATGCATTTTGAAAAGTAGATGCTTAAGGAATACAGAACTTATGTTTAAACTTAACTTTTGAATTGTCTTCCCTTAAATTCAAAAGAAAAAACTAGCTCTTATTAGATGAAGGCTGTGTATCATTTGTTTTATAATATGTTAAATATTTTAGGAGTCAGGTCTTTCAGAGTAATACTTAATTATTTAAATGTTCAAATATTAGGGCATTTGTCCTCTTTTTTCTCCTTAACCATCATTTTCCCCATTGATTCCTCATCTTTTATTTTTATATTTAGGTTTAAAGAATAATTTATTTGGATCACTTTCTTAATTTCCCTTGAAATGGGTACTAAATACAAAATTAATTTCCAATGCAAATTCAAAATGGGCACTTTTAATTTGAAAATATACTTTATTACTAGAATTTAGAATGTATAAAATGCAAGACAGAATAAATGTCTTTTTTGTTTTTATTGTGCATTTGAATCTCAATGTGGAGTGACAGCTGTTGATCCAATATAAAAATAGTTGGACCCTACCTATAGCATCTAGTTTCATCTTCAGAAGATCCGTGGCTCATTTGCTTGGTACTCCATTTAAACTCTCCTTTGAAGTTGGGGAGATGAGTTTTACATCCCTTTTTTGTTCTCTTTTATGGTTGTGAAGGAACTCTGTGTGTGTGCAGAACCTCACCTTTGACCTTTCCTTTGGTAAAGCAGTTTTCCTGTCAAGTATGAACACATGAAAACCTATGACAGAACTGTTTATATAAAGAAACTGAATTTAATGCTGAGGAGGAAAAAATTATTTAACTGTTGCTTTGTGAGCTGACAGTGTTCTTCTAGTAGGATCTGTTACTAGATGTGTAGGGAGAATTATTTACACAGCACAAGCTGCTTTTATTACTCTTCAGTGTAACAGAAAGAACAATGGATTTAACTGTTAGAGCTTTTTTCTTTTAGGTGTTTAAAAATTGGACAGTTCTACTTTAACAGTTCTCTGCATGTAATAAAACGGTGTTAGGGAAAAGTAGTAAAGTGATGCTGCATAGGCGTTACTGTTACAAGAAAGTTTACAGTTGTCATTTTGTGTTTTCATGCAGTTTAGTTACCCCGTCCATTTATCTTAAGTTGTAGAGTTTGTGCATATATGGAGATTTCATGCCTTAACTAATGCAGAAAGGAAATAGTGAAAATGTGAATGTTTTTGTTTTTGTAGTTTAAATCATAACTTTTGAAACAGTGAAAATGCTCATGTATTTGTTTTTATACTTTAAATATGTGAATTTTAACACCTTTCTTCTAAAAGAAGAATAGCAACCTGAAGCATACTGAAGTTAATCTCTCTTATCTGAACTACTTGGAAGTTTTAAGTAGGCATCTGGACATCCTAACCATTCTCAATGATTTGAATTATTACAAATATGCAAATTTTAAATCACAAACTTTCCTACCTGCTTAGCATGCTTTAGGGCTGTCCCCCATCAGCAATCTAGGATTATGCCAATGACTTGTACCACCGTAATACCAAAGCTTTTTAATTATTTTGACCAGAAATCTTTCAAAATATAAATGTTCTCACCTCCTTAGGCCAAGTGTACATCAATTACCCTTGCGTACTCCTTGCCCTATGCAGCTGTATTTGGATATCTGGTTTTTGTGATTTCCCTGAATTTTCTTTTTCTTTCAGTTATCACTTCTCAGTCATCGGTGATGTCATCCTGCTTCCTGGAAGAATTCTCTCTCTTCCTTTGAATTTCTTTTTCTCCTATGATAGTATCCAAATAATTATCTAAAGATAAAATATTGATGGAAGGTCCCAGAAGTATTCTGTTAGAAATAAAGCCTGGTAGTTTTAATTGTCAGTATCATTAAGCCCACACCCCTAGCTGTCTGTTCAGAATTGATAGAAAAAAAATTATAGCCAGTGAGTTAATAGCAGATGACAAAAAAAGGTCTTGTACAGTTAATATATGACCGTCGCTAAGTCTTACTAAGTTTAATTAATTAATATATGACCATCACTAAGTCTGACTTAGTTTAATTGGGGGATGCGGTTTGTGTGCATATGCACATGCTTTGCTTATGTTATCCTCTGCCCAGAATGTGCTTATCAAAATCTTGCTCAGCAAGATTGCTACCATTCCTGTTGTGTCCACTGATTCTCCTACTCTCTTCTTGTTCCCATTCTTTCTTCCAGCATCCTACCTTCTTGTGGCAATGACGTCCCACACTACCTACTGTCACACACATTCAGCATTGTGCTAAGTACCGTTGAATTGTAATAATCAATAGTAATAATTTACTGTGAACATTTACTGAATGTTGTCTCTGTGTTAGGCAGTATGCTAATTAATCATCTCAGGAGCATGCCTCACTTAATCCTCAAAGCACCCCTGAGTTGCGTGCCATTTTCATCTACGTGTTACAGTCTGAGGTCAATGAGAAAAATGACATCTCCAAAGTTAGATACTAGTGAGTACCGAGGCAGGAGTCAAACCCGTCTTCCGACTTCTGAGCTGTCCATTTAACTGCTTCCCTCCCTTAAGAAAACAACTCATTATGCTACAGTGGAGTAGAGCCTGCAAGAGGGAAGAAGTAGGTGTAGAAGAGATTGTACTTGAATGAAAGGATGTGGTAACTTTGAGACCGAAGCGAAATGAAGGCTGTATAGATGTAGTGTTGTATGGGAAAGTTAATACTTATTTGGGGAATACTAATTGGTTGATGATAGCTAAACCATACTAGTTGTGCTAGGATATTAAGATGAAAGCAAAGGCTGATGATAGGACCAGCTGAATAATCAGATTTTTTCCCACATTACCTTACTATATGAAAGTCTGTCTCGATGTGGAAAGCTAAACATGAATACCCATGGCATGAATGTAAAGCAAATTCATGGAAGTAGAATGGCCTTCTCAGTCAACAATCAAAGCTTCTCTGTACAGCTGTGATAAAATTTTAGATTATAAATGTGAGTACTGTGACTAATTTTTAATCAGGCAGACCTTGTTTAAAAGTGTAGAAAAGAAAGTACGATGGGTTGGGGACCGTCACCTTTTGTTCATACTAACCCAAGCCTACCAAAATTAAATTATTGGTATTGCGTAGACTACAGTTTTAGTAATGTTCTTAGGTGTTTATTTTCATAGGAAACATACAGAGTCTGCATATGTGGAGATTCCTCCATGTGCAGTTTACGTCATTAAAGTCAGAGTTACTGGGTAACATGACGGAAGATACAAGAAGAAAATGTAGGCTGCTATGAATAGGAAGATCAGATAGAGTACATGTGGTACAAGCAACATACAACCCCAGCCAGAATATTAGGTTTTAATTCCTTTTGCTAGCTTGCTGCAGTAACCAACAACCCTGACATTTCAGTCCTGTACACAGTGGTTATTCAAGAAGGTGGCCATGAGAACAGCCCATCCTGTGGGTAGGAGTATTTGACCACTGACATTGTTTAGATTTGCCTGCATGTTGTGGTGATAAAAAATAATTTGAGAATGTTTTAACATCTTTAAAAACAGTGTACGCTCTATTTGCCTGTGCTGGAGCACACTACTGCCACCATACCCCTCTCCCCAACACAGAGTCCAAAGCTTACTGCCCTCGTAACTTCCATGCTGGCTGCCGGTATGCTCCATGTGTCTCCTTTAAGATCCAGGCTGAAGGAGTAGCCTCTGTCTGGAATGTGCAGTTTTTATAAGAGGGAAAATAACAAGACTCCTGGCAAAAACAGATAGTGGTGCTTAAAGCTTCTGCTAGAAGCTAGCATAATGTCACTTCCAGTTATATTTCTCTGGCTAAATCTGATGTCAGTGAGGCGAGGAAGTAGACCGCTCTTACAGAGAGGTACTTCAGGTCACTCAGCAACAGACAGTGAAAATCCTCTTAGGAGGAGGCAGCAGCTAATTGGGAACAATAATATCTACCACCATTGATTACCTTGTATTTAGGTGACTGAACAGTTTAAATTAATTCCAGTGATATAAAGAGTCCTACTTTTGAAATAAAGAGGAACTGTATCTTTTCAGGTACCTCTATATTATGAGTATAAATATTCACTGTGGGCCAGAAACCTTTTAAAATGTAACATTAGCTATCCTTCTAAACATCTATTGAAGTATAAGGCCTGTGTACAGTGGGTTGGCTACAGATAAGTAGTTCATTACTGAAAAGATCTTTAAAGTTTATTCATTAAAACTTACGTCATTATCAAGAGCAGTCTGCTGTCATGAGTAATCAAAGAACCTCCAAGAACATCACCTAACTTCAGGAAAGCTTGATGGATTTGTTAAAGTGAGTTGGTCAATTATGATAATTTGGAGAGTCAGCAGCTCACTCATTAATGATTTTAATAATTATGGTACAAGAGTAGATCACATCTGTTGGAAACTTCATCTCCCATTGCCTTATTTCCACTTGTGCATTTAGTTTGTGTTCCTGGAGGAAGAACCTCAGAGGGCTCTGTGCTGTTTCCTAACCTGACTTCTCTGCCGATAGTATACGATTGGTGCCTCACAGCAGTGGGCAGCTGTGGACGTGACCTGGGGCTTACACATGATCTGGAAAATAATGGAAGACTAAGAAAAGACCACCGTCCTTCCTGCTTTCAGATATTGGGATTAACTGAATTCTGTTAATCCTGCTGGCACTGATGACGTTCTATGTTTTGAGATAATTGACTTAAAATCTATTTCCCAAATCATTTTTTCATAAATACAGTTAGTAAGCAAAGACTAAATGTGAAACATTATAAAGTAATATTTTACTTAAAGCTTAAAGGTAAATTGTATACCATTTACCTTTTATCTATTGATTGGAGGGATTTTAACACTATAAAGTGTTGTCTGCAAGCTCAACTGTCATGTATGTGCAATTATTCTTGAAGTTAGGTGATGACACTCTTGGAGGTTCTTTGATTAATCATGACGGCAGATTGCTCTTGATAATGAAGTAAGGTTTAATGAATAAGCTTTAAAGACTTTTTCAGTAATGGACTACTTATCCCTAGCCAACCCACTGCACACAGGCCTTATATTTCAGTAGGTGTTTAGAAGGATGGCTAATGTTACAACATTTTAAAAGGTTTATAGTGAACAGTGAATAGTTACACTGATAATACAAAAAGAGCTAAGCTATGTGAAAAGAGGTATCTGTTTCCTGATTGTAGGCTATTAGATAGTCCCATTAACAGCTTGGTCCACCAACCCCTATCCTCCACCCCCTGCCCACCTGTAGTTGAGCTGAGTGAGGCTAGGTAATTTTAAAAGCTATATTGTTTAGCAATCCCTGTTGACCAGTAAATTGGTTGAATATAAATGCGTTTGATAAAAGCATGTGATTATATCAGATGAACGTAAAGAACTGCTTTTACTATAGAAATTTCTATGGCAAATCAGAGCTTAAGTTGCTAACTCAAACAGTATGTAATAGTTGAGTCTGATGTTTAGGATCTCTTTCTACGGAGGGTACCTAAAAGATTTCCACATGCCGTACATGTGGAAATTTTCTCATAAGTATTACAACTAGAGATGAAAAGAAAATGCAAGTATAATCTGCTAACCTTGAAATTTATTTAATTATAATTCGTGGTTTTTTTGGTGTGTGTGAGGAGTGTAGGATTAGTGTATATTTGTTAGAACTTCATCTTAAAAGATAATTTTCTTAGGATAATTTTAATAATATTCCTGGATGTTTTTCTCTCTTCTGTTAGACTGCGACCTTAAGCGCACAGACCGGGCCTTTCTCAGCCACCTAATAAGCCTTCCAAATGTTTAAGAAATTATGGTTTTATGGACAGATAAAGAAAATATACTACATACGGAACCTAAAAGCTGTTGCTATATTAAGTTTTCGAAATGGAAACTCTGTGGGGTAGAATCCTTCTCTTCACATTTATATAGTTACTGCATTCTTTGTAACTAAACCATTTTATGTACAGTAAGAAAAATACGGCAGTTATAATACCTCTCACTGAAATGTTTTGTCTCAATTATAAAATGCTCTAGATTGAATGGAATTCTATACTTGCTGTTCAAACTTGCTATGCAAATATGCAGTATATTAAATATTAAGTTTGCTACATGGATTATTCTACTATAGATCTTTATACTAGGAACCCTGTTCACAAGTGTTTAATTAAATTGGTAAAAATTAGTGCTGGAATTTGTAATTTTAATTAAAATTATAAAGTTAAAAGAACTACAACATGAAACACTTTAATGGAAATAGAAGGTGGTTTTGTAACTTTTTCTGATTACATCTCTAAACATTTAAACATTACATAAATTTAAACAAGGTTTATTTAACCAAAAGATCATTTTCTATGGTAATCCAAAAAGCATTGTAAACACTCAAAATAAGCAAGCCAGTAATCACTTTAGAAGACTATGTACTGGTTTAGATTTGTGGAAGAAAACTTCTGGAATGTTTCCATTTGAATTTACTATAATCTCTTGGGTTTTTTCTCTTTTCATTTTCTTTTTTCATCCTCTAGTATAAACACATCTTTTTTTAAGCGGTATGATTAAGAAGAGCTCATGCCTACAAAGTTTACCAAATTAGCTATTACCGAAAGAATAACACATGATTTTTGTTTTTATTGTTCAAGACACAGTTTGTTTTTATTAGTAATGACAGGTGGTATAGTTGGTGGTTTTGTTATTTGGAACCTAACCAATACCACTTGGTTGTATTCTGGGAGGGAAAAAAAAGAGTTTCTGTTTAGATAGCTAACAAATGGGTTTGTTATAATTTCCCCACATACAGGGTTTTGAGATACTTGTTTTACACTTAACTTCAACCAATAAATTGCCTTAATTCCTGATAGGATTTGGCTCTTTGTCCCCACCCAGATCTCATCTCGCATTGTGAGGAGAGAGCTGATGGGAGGTGATTGGGTCATAGGGGCCGTTTCCCCCATGCTTTTCTTCTGATAGTGAGTTCTCAGGAGATCTGATTGTTTGTACATGTCTGGTGCCTCCCCTGCACGCTCATTCTCCTGCCTTGTGAAGAAGGTACTTGCTTCGGCCTTTGTCTTCCGTCATGATTGTAAGTTTCCTGAGGCCTCCCCAGACGTGCAGATCTGTGAGTCAGTTAAACCTTTTATTTATAAATTACCCAGTCTCAGGTAGTATCTTTCTAGCAGTGTGAAAAGAAACTAATGCAATTCTGTTTTGAAAATGTAATTGACCCTTGAACAACATGGGAGTTGGGGCGCCAACCCCCTGCATAGTAAAAAATTCACATATAATTTTTGACTGCCTCAAAAATTTAACTACTGGTAGCTCGTTGGCTGGAAACCTTACCATAACCAACAGAAGATTAACACATTTTGCATGTTATATATATTATATACTATATTCTTACAATAAAGTAAGCTGGAGAAAACAGTATGTTAAAATTGTAATGAATGTCAGTTTGTATTCTGGCCCTGCTTCTACGTTGCCTTCCTCATCGTTCAGCACTGGTTCAATAGCATTCATATCTATCAAGCTATCTTTTATTTCCTCTGATGTGGTATCTGTTAGCTCTTGAAACCTTACCCCTGTACCCTGAATCGCTGTGTAAATCCTGTGAAGTCATGCTCAGCATCTGGACACAGTCGTCTCTTGCAGGAATATGTTTGAGGCTGGATGGATTAGTTTTTTCTGTAACTGTGATGACCTCTTCAGTGTTGTAATCCTACCAGACTTCCATGATGTTCTCGCTGTTGGGGTTCTCTTCCATAGCAATAACCATCTTTTCTGCAGAGTACTATGTGTAATTAGCCTCAAAGAGTCCTCATGACTTCTGTGTAATTAGCCTCAAAGGGTCCTCATGACTTCCTAATCTGGAGGCTGAGTTAGTTATGTTGCATTTGAGGGCAATTAGACTACTTTGATGCCTTCCGTCATGAGCTCATGAGGGTCGTGAGCTCATGGGGGTCGTGAGCTCATGGGGTTCTGGGTGGCCAGGGATGTTGTCCAATATCAAAAGAACTCTAAAAGTCAGTCTCTTACTGGCAGGGTACTTCCTAACTTCATGTACAGAACATTGACAGAACCAATCCAGAGAAAGCATTCTCTTCCAGGCTTGCTTTCTTAAACAACCAAAAGATTAGCAACTGGTGTTATCTTTACCCTTCAAGGCTTGGGGTTAGCATTTTTGTAGATAAGGGCAGTCCTGATCATCACCCTGACTGTATTTGCATAAAACAATGGCCTTTTCCTTCCTGTCTTAAATCTAGTGCTTGCTTCTCTTTCTTACATATAAATGTCCTTTATGGCATTTCCCCCCAGAATAGAGCACCTTTGTCTGCATTAAAAACCTGTTCAGGAAGATATTCTTTCTTCTCAAAGATTTTCTTAATGGTATCTGGGAACTTACTTGCTGCCTCTTCATTAGCAGAAGCTGCTTCTCCTGTTACCTTGACATTTTTTAAGCCAAACCAGTTTCCAAAATTATCAGACCACCCTTTGCTGGCATTAAGTTCTCCACCTTTAGCTCCTTCCCTTTGTTTTTCTTTAACTTTTTGTGTTGCACTTTTTCTTGAATCATATGACAGTCTAAAGGTATCCCCTTCCTGTAGCAATCCTGCACTTATACACAAGTTGCATTTTTTGTACAAGAAGGTATTTTGCAAAAAGCAGAAGGTTTGCATAGCTGCAGTGATGGCTTCACGAATTTCCTTTTCTTTCTTTACATTGTTCTTTATGCTCGACTCATTTATCTTCACATAGTGAGCAACCACAGTAGCAGACCTCAATTCATGGTGTATATCAAGCAATTCCACTTTTTCTTACATCCTGACTTTTGTTTCTTGGGAGCACTTCCATCATCACTAGTGGCACTTCATATGGGTCTCTTGGTTTTATTCAAGATACACACAGTGTCTCACTAAACACGGTGAAAAGTACGTGAGAACTGTGAAAGATCGCTTTTTCCTGTGATGTGGAACTCACTGGAGTTATGAGCTGTACATGTGGAGATGATTAGCACCACACTTGTACTCTAAGCAGATACAACATGAGCTCACCATAATACCATCAGGAGATGGTGAAATTATCTAGTACAGTATGAACTAAAGTTAATTTTATGCAGTTATGATCTGATACTGTGTCTTTACATTTGTTTTCATCTCTTGACTGTGAATGGTGCCAGGTACAGTCTGTATGCCTATGTTTTTATACAGTTTAATTTTTTATAATTTGTGGCATTTCATGGTAGTAAATAATAAAATAGACCTAGTATCTACTTATACTTTATGCATGCATGGCCTACTTAATTTTTGAAAATATTTCCAGGCTGCACAGTTTGTCGCAAATTTCCAAGAATATTTTTCAATATATTTATTGAAAAAGAATTCATGTATAAGTGGACCCATGCAGTTCAAAGCTGTGTTGTTCAAGGACAACTGTACTCGCTTCGTAGTTCCTTGAAGGAATCTGCTTTCATCAGTTTTCAGTATTTTCCCTGGCAGGTTCTCCAGCCCTACCTCCACGTAATGCTAGTGTTCTATTTCTAATAGCTCATGAGAAGCCCACAGTTGGCAAACGGTGAGTATTTGTAGTCTGCCAAGTATTAAGATAAACATCCAAGTAGAACACATGGAGTTAACCGTTACCTCCAAAGTTTAAAAATTCAAAAATCAAATTTTCATTCTTCTGTCAAAGCTCATTTCCCTTTCTAAGTCCTCCTTTTCTGTCACAGTTCTCAGTCCTATTCAGCTTTTTCAGTTTCCCTGTGTGCTATGAAGTTACATCTCCTTGCCTTTCATGATTCTGGTTTTTCTAGCGAGAATTCCCTGCTCTTTTCTATTTCTGATAATAGCCAAAATATGTTCTTTGTAAAACCTATGAAAGTGATTAAGATGTCTTTAATCTCCCTTGCCATATGTATATATGAAAAAGGTGGCATGTTTAATAAATGTTAGGGCATTTGGAGGAAAAATATGTAATATCTAAATCACAGGTCAGCAAACGGCCCTCAGGCCATATGAAGCCACCACCTGATTTGGTAAAGTTAGGTTTTATTGGAACATAGCCATGGTCATTTGTTTTGCTGCTAAAACCATGCGCACTGCAAAACATAAAAATGTACTCCATGGCCCATTGCAGAAAAATGCTTGCCAAACCCTGCTCTAAATGAACATGTGTTAACTAGAGTATACCAGGACTTTTGCCTAAGTTCCAACTTCTCTTTCTGTAGCAAGCCCGAACCAGAGGCAAGAAAGAGATATGTGGTACATTTTTCATTAAGATTTACTTTAATTTCTTTCTATATTAGTATAGTATTTTTAAAAAACACTTGGAACTTAGAGACATGGCATCAGGTAGTTTGTTTTAAATTCTTTTTACACTCCTGAACTTTGCCGTCCCTAATGCCAGAGAATCTGATGTTAACCTTCTGTGGCTAAAAACTGGAATTTTACTTACTTCCCGCAACTGTATAAGCAGCAATAATTTCCCAAACTTCACTTTGTAGCAATATTGAAGTAATGCTTCAGTTATATTTCTACTACCTTTCCCCCCAAAAGATTTCATTTAACCCCAAAAGGCTAACCTGGTACTCCCTTTTCTTCTATTTAGATTATAGTTTTAATACTTAGAAATTCTAAGCAATGTCTTAAAACTCATTTCAAAACATTTTCTCAATCATTTGTTACCCAAAAAAAAAAAAAAAAAAAAAAAATGTTGAGAATGGAACAGATGGTAAATAGTAAGAATGACTGTATCCTGATTTTGTGACCCTGTAAGTACCCCTCAACATAAAATCTGATCTGTAACTATGTACCTTCTTCTCAGCCAGAATTTCAGTTACGGTGTTCATCTACGAATGTCAACAGTCTTACGGAGAGAATTGATAAAGAAAAATGTAGTGTTAGAAGTAGTTAAGGGAGCTAAAGCTTTTACTAGAATAAATGTAGGCATCTGCAACTAAGGTTTGGGAGTGATCAAGGGAACTAAGGAATCAAAATAACCCACGTGCCAGCAATTGCTCCCTAAATCTGAGAGCCAACACTGGAATCCTAGCATTGGCATAAAAGTTAATTGTAGAGCTAAGGCTGTATTGGCAATGTATCAGAAAAAGGAAAGAGGGTTAATAAATATTGTTCAGCTTAAATAAACCTAACTCAAGGATCTGGCACCGTCTTCTAAAATTACAAGTGCATTCTGTCTTTGACTCAGCCATCCCACTCTGGTGACCTGCCATGCAAATACGTTTATGAAATTACAGGTTCAAGTTTGATTCTGCATTTTTTTTAACAGGAAAAGACTAGATAGAATTCAGTGGTCCAGCAATAAAGGACTAGATCAGAAACTCCAAAAGGCATTGCAAGTTAAGGCAGAGGAAAACATGTCACTTGGGCACACACATTATCAGCAAAATAATGTTGGATATGCACTGAAGGGTGAGCCTAAGAAGTTTCTAGCAAGGGAAGGCAAATGAGAGAAAACTTGTACATTACACAATTTTACAAATGTTAAAAAAATATCAGATCTTTTTTAAGTTACTTTACCTTTTATTGTAATACATGGAACAAGTGTAAGGGCTTGGACAGGTTGCCTTGTTTTAAGTCCCATTCCTGTGTTTTATAAATACAGTTTTTCAGAAACTGAGTCCTCATGGTTAGTTAGAACTCCTTTGATTCTTAGTTTCTTAATCTGTGAACAGGGTAAAGGTGATATATTAGAATAACAGTTAAGAAGTACATTTCTTGCAAAAATTGTGTCCACAAGGGAACAGCATTTTAGATTTTAACACTTGTACCCTATGAAAAGAATTCAATGTAGGAGGAAGGGATACTTGGAAACCTGTTCTCTGATGAAGTTTGTCAGAGTGAACACCATTATAGGCAAAGACAATTACAGGTAAAAGCTAACCAGAGGTAAACAGGAGCCTACATTTTAGACTGATGTGTGTCAAGCAGAATTTCATAGTGGCTTAGATATGTGGAGTAAATGTTTGTAAAGAATCAAAGATAACACTGAATTTTTGTGCTGAGAATTCTGACAAATGTTTTCTGTGATAAATTAGTCATGGTAGAGAATTTGTTTCATGGGGACAAGAAATTTCTGCCTCTAGGAGTATATCCTTTGAGTACAGAAAAATTAAAATTCTGGACAGGTAGAACTTGATTGAGCTTTGACTAGGTTACTAAATTAAAATTCTAAATGCATTGCTGATTGTATCATTATTTGCTCTACTATATCTCTGGATTTTTGAATATTTGAAAACTAGAGTGTATTTTATTTCTTACCTGAACCAAATGTGAAAAAAATGAGGTTTTGCATACTACATTTTTCTAGTAATTATGAATATAATATTAGTCTTTTTTCCCATGTGTTTTAAGTATTTATATAAAGCTTCACATGTAATGTTCACAACAGTTTTCTGTGGTTGAAATTTTATTGTGTTTTTTTCAGATGTAAATAAATGGCCTGGAGAGTTTATGACCTATCTCGTTACATACCTATGATACAAATGTAACTCAGAGTCTTCCTACCCTAGTATCCGTTGTCTTTTTAATGTCATGATATTGTAAGCTTATTGACAACATGCTTTTTACCTTTTCAGGATATGGCTTTAGTTGCCCCTGAAACTCCTTCAGAACAAGCCAGAAGAGTTTTTCAAACCTATGACCCAGAAGGTAAAAGATTTTATTAACATTAGCTCTGTGTTTTATGTCTTCACATATTTAAAATATATTGATACCTGCCTGATTTTATTCAAAAGATATATTGGATTATTTAATGAAATTTAAGTTGTGTTTCTTGAACATTTTAAAAGAAAAATAGTGAAAATGGGAACAAATGAAATAGCACACAAGTCCTTATCAAATTGGGTTTCTTGGAGTACTGAAGTTATAGTTACCGTAGTCTTGACCTCTGGTTAATCTTGACCCCAAACAGTGAAAAAATGCCACCTTTTGAACAAACTCTTTGAAAAGAGTTGGATAAGTCATTTTCTTCTTTACTTATCCAAACAAATATTAAATAAACAGATCTTCCAGGATAAAGACACAGAGGAAGATCATCTGAATCACTTTGGAGCCTGTGCTTAGCTATTCTACGTAACAAAGTGTAGTTTTTAGAAGTTCACATATATATCATTAAAATGTCCACTGAGTCACTGTCACTGGGGTTGTTTTGATCACTTTTGTGTCTATGGGCTTAGGTAACAGTTACAACTTTCTTATAGCTAACTCACTGACCTTTCAAGTATAACTTCGAAACTAATAGTCATACTTGTAAGTTCCCTTACAAAGTACCATGTAGAAATGGAAGTTGTTGGATCAGTGAAGTCCTCGTGGACACCTGAGTGGATTCACTTATCTTTATGAATACACCTTCTTCTATCTTGAAACTTTTTATACTTAGGGATCTGCTCTGTCCCTCTCTGAAAATCAAAGTCATGTGAATTCTAAGAATGTATCTTTTTTCTTACCACTTACTAGCAGAAAACTTTAGTTACTTTTAGGTCTGTTTTCTTAGGTATCAGTCTTAGAACAACTGCACCTATTTCTTAGAGGCATTATGAATATTAAATAAATAAGGGGGAAAGCACCTTGCCCAGTGTCACAAGCAGTTGTCCAAGGTAATAGTCATAATCTTATCCCAGTGTAACTACCATGGAACATTCCAAAACCAAACACATGGCTTTCGTGTAATCATTTTGTGTTTTGTTTTGTTTTACTAGTTAAGATTTTAGAAACACAGTTGAAACCGTGAGTGAATGAGTTTCTGAGAAAAGAAACATACAAGGAGAGGATCAGGAAATCTTAGAAGATAATACCTATTAAATAGTAAAGGCATGAAAAAAATGCCTTCACAGCAGACATAGGAGCCCTAAACTTTCAAAGGCCGATGTCATAAAACTGGTTTAAAAAGTTTCATCAATAATGCAAAGATACTGAAGCTAAGATTTTTAAAGTACCAGACAGTTGTCATAAACAGTAGCTTCATTTGGCTTTTTGTTATTACTAATGAAGTGGCAGGCCTATACTGTTTCTTTTACATAGTACCCAAGAAAAGTAGAATTTCTCATATTACCAATACTAAAACATAATTTATAATCAGTGGCAATTTTTAAAAATTGAGAGATGCATATGAAAATAAAGTTACTGTGCTTCTACTAGACAAAGAAAATTATTAAATGATTTTAATCTACAGGAGTTATGTGTGACAGCTTATCAGGACTGTAAATGAATTATTAAAGCAAGCAGAATTTATTCAGATAGCTTGGAAAATATGTCTCTGTATATGACTTAGGAAGAAGATAAAGTCCACTTTTCATCTAAAGATCGCTGTTCATGATTTAGCTATGTATAGTCAACTCTAGGAAGGAGAAGGATTAAAAGTACATTAATAGTTCCATTTTAGTCTTTTCAATCACTTACAAACTAATCTGCTAATTTTCTTTCCCCGAATGGTATGCTTTTGTTCAGAGATGTAAACAAATCACACCTTCTCAGAACACTTAGTATACAAAAAGTTCTTACAAGCATTTGGATAGTTACAGTTTTTATTTAGCAGAGGCAGGTATGGGGACAGGTATCATTTGTCACCGTCCTCAAACTGCTTGTAAAATAACTGACCTAGAAGGACACTGAACGTACCCAGGAGTATTTTTATATCTTTATCTCACTCTTAGCTCCCACCCCTGGTTGCTAAACCCAGGTATGTGACAGGTAGATGGATTTGCAGTCGTGCTGTTAACACTGTGCTGTGGGTCTCTTTTGAATTAAATAGGCGTGTACAGGCTAATCTCCATTTATAGCACTGCCTCTATAGGACCACGTCTTCCGTAGTCTAAGCAAGTGATTTAGTACCAATCATTTGGAACACAAACCTGGTCTGTATGTGGGGATCTATCTAAAAATAATGTGTGGCATTTGCGTGGAATGTTACAATTTATAAAGTACTTTACTTCCATGGCCTCATTAAAACCTTGCCACAAACCTAGGAGATAGGCAGGGATCATCATTGTTTTTGTTTTTTAGAGAACAGCCTTATGATGGTTTGAGTCACTTCTCCAGAGCCACATACCTAAATGTGAGAACCAAGACTAGATTTTAAATATTTCAGCAATCTTTCCCTTTCTCTCTACTACCAATATCTTCCTGAAAGGCTAAAGTCATAAAGAGGTACTTTTTAACCTTACTAAATTTAAGTTTCCTTTGAGCTTCTATTCTTAATGTAATGGAGTAAGGATTTGATATTCTCATTTCTAGTTGAGCAATTTCTGCCCATTTCAGAATCTTAAGGATCTAGGAGCCCAATATTTATTTTGATATCAAGCATACTTATAAAACAAGGTCAAAAATATAGTTTTAGAAGTGTTAATTTCTCATTTGGAATACTAGGAAAATTGTAGTTCGTGCAGGACCTTGATGTATCACTTCTAGTTAATTGGCACAGTTTAATGACTAATCTCAAATTCAGAAAGACTAGCATATGTACACAGCTTAAAGAGAATCAGGAAACAGGCCTATTCAAAGTGTTGCACATGAGCTTCAGAGAAAGTCCACAGTGTTTTTGTGTATCTTTTATGTGGGGAAAAAGTGTTTGGATATGTGCTTTGTATTCAGGTACATGTTTTATTAGAAATTTTTGTTAAATGATCAAATTTTTAAAAAGAGGTAAAGATATATTAATATGATCAAAAATACTGGACAACAGGAATTCTCTAGTGCCTCTAGATACTGGAAAAATGGCTCCATCTCTGTTATTCCTCACTAGCTGCGTGATGTTGGACAAGTTCCTACCTCAGTTTTTCATTTATAAAATGAACTTAATAGTAACCACTTTACATGATTAGTCAGTTCTCAGTACCTTAACCATGGTGGTGTTTTTAAAAAATATGTGGCACAGGGCTTATTCCATAATCTCCAAAGATATCGGGGTCTATATAGGTAGTATTTATTTGAAATTCTAATCACAGGTTTTCACATTATACATAATGGGTTTGTTTTCTTCTTTCTCCTTTATCCCCATCCCCTGTACAATTACATGTCAAGAAGCAACACCATTTTGACGCAAGGGATACATATTTGATTTTAAAAGATCCCTTTAAATATGATGCTGTTTAAGTTGCTAAAATATGTTGAGAGCCATCTTTTGTCTGATTTCAGCATGCTGCATTTTTTTAATCTTTAAGAATAATTGGACTGTTGTAGACTGAGCTTAATATACAGCACTTCCTAGACTTCCTCTAGAATTGCCTTGCCTTCTGTTCCTTTTAAGTAAATGCTCAGCCCTGTACGCATCCTGCATTCCTGTCACTGTCATCACTGTTTGTCAGGCAACCCCAGCTAACAGTTTTCTGTATACTGCTACTATGTCTTCTAAGTTTCCCATCACATAATAAAAGTGAATTTGCAGTACAAGCTATCAGTGAGCCACTTATTTCTGAGCTTGTAGGTGTAAGTTGCAAAGCTGGTTTTGATTGAACTGTGGTGCTTGGATGGTTGGAGCACTTTGCTTAAAGTTAGGTTGAGCCTGGATAATTAAAGGTAACAAATGTTATCGAACAGCTATGAGTCAAGCACTGTGCTAGGCCCTGGGGATCTGGACTCCCTGCCCTCCAGGAACTCATGACTCACTGGGGAGCAAGGTGGGCCAACCAGAAGTAATGCCAAAGAGGCCTGGAAAAGCTCAGCTCTGGTGCCTGTCTGGCTTTGCCTCAGGGAAAAGGTCACTTGCTTGTTTCAATAAGAGTATTTAAATTTTAGATCTATATTATTAAGGCTTTATTGGTATATTGCTACACAAATATAATACAATATTTAAAATAAAATCATTAATATTTGACTAAAGTGACATTAAATTCTGCTTAATTTTTAATTCCCCACAGTGAATGGAAAATGTCACAGGCTCCACAGGCTCCGTAGAAGCTGTTGCAAAAATCTGAGAAATCTTTTTCCAGCCTCTGTTAATTTTGAGTTTGTGAGATTTGCCTTTTCCTACGGTGTTTACTTTAGCTAGTATCTCTGTTAAAATGGAGACCTGCTGAGCTCTCCTGTTTGTTTCTTAATCTTTGAGAACAGAGATCATGATTGTTAAACATTTCCTTTGAAAGCCCAATTCAGGGTTCCTCGGTTGTGAAACAGTTCTCTTATCCAGGAAATTACATGCCTGACTCACTTTGACTCTCCTTCATCAGCACTCTTTTGCGTCAAGTGATTCCTCCCCACAACCTCTAAGGATTTGACACTTTTAGCAGTCTGGATTTTTAGCTGGTAAAAATCTTTGAAAATTTTAAACCAACAGCTTTTCTCCTCCTGTCAGCCACGGTCTGACAGCATCACAGTATGGACATGCCAGCCGGGTCCCATCCTAGCTACTCTGCCCCCTTTGCTTGCCCCGCCTCATAGTCCCCATATCTGTATTTATGTAGTTAATTTACCAATTCATACAAGTTCTATTTTTCCTTTTAGTTCTTCATAGATCTGCTTGACTAATCAACAAATGGTATTCTTTCAGATTTCCTTTGCTGTTGACTTTCAGGTCATCTTTTCATCTTTGTGCCTCCGTTTCCCTGTTCTCTAGAGAGTCAGTTGATTAAATGCCAGATGCCTTAGATTTCATCTGCTTTTATACTTAACGATTCTGGTATGTTTCTAAAGAATGATTTTGTAGGTATGATTAGCATGTCAAAGTAAGTATTCTACAAAGGAAAATAATTCTGAAATCATTTAATCTGGGGTGTATCAAAAGTCTTTTAATTATTGAGAAAATTGTATTACATCTTCAGTTTTAAAATACTAAATGTACAACATGTAGAGTCACTGACCAGGTGCAGTTACAGTTACACTTCAGAATATCTGTGTTTATGAATTGTAAATCTCAGAGCTACCTTAAACATGTTTAAGCTTGAGGTTAATCATACCTGAGCATGTTGTTAAGAAGGTGACATTGTTGTTTTTGTTGTCATTTGTGCCTTTATACAGCCAATTAGCTCTTTCCTGGGGTGGGAGCTGAGTTACAGGTTATGGTTTCTACAGAAGGGCTGCCAGCCATGATAAAATATATGCTGTCAGTACTCCTGAAGAACGTTGTACACATTGAGCATCCCTAACCTGAAAAGTTGATCCTCCAAAATTTTGAGTGCCAATATGACACTTTGGAGCATTTCAGATTTCAGACCACATTAGGGATGCTCAACCATTATATATTTGCAAATATTCAAAAGCCAGAAGAAATCTGAAATCCAAAATACTTCTAGACCCAAGGATTTTGGATGAGGGAGACTCCATCTGTAATGTCAAATGCATATAGCCTATAAACCCAGAAACCTAATTATTCCTGTCTGCTAGTGGCCACGTAAAGCCCGTTTCACATTCAGAGATGCTGAGCCTTTAGCTGTGACTTAACTAAGCAAAATCAGTGATCAGACTCTTCATAGCTAAGCCCACAGAGCTTGAATGTTTTTACAAGTGCTTTCAACCAAGGTCTTTATTCTCAATACCTCAAATTATTGGTAACTTGACAAATTGGAATTACTCTAACCCTTCACTTAAAAAATTGTACATTTTTAATTATCCTAAATGACTCGAAACCTTTTAGTCAAGGCTAGTCTGTCTTCAAATGGATAAACAGCTCCTTATGAGGTTTAAGTATAGAAAAGATCTTTCTACAGTCATAACTTCATTCCTTTCTGATACAGTGCACAATTCTACATCCTGAAGGAGCAGCTGCATACTTTATTCTGTAGTTTGATTATAGGAGCAGGGGTTTTGGACAGCTTGTTCTCCATGGCAAATTTTTTTTTTAATCATCTAATCCCTGAAAGATATTGGAAGCTGATTTAAAGCTGAGACAATCTTCAGGAATGAGTAAATGGATAGGGGAACTTGGGCACTGTACATGTAAGGAATAAACAACTTACTTGTTTAAAACTACTATCATTTCAAACTATCCCACAAGGATTTTGTGTGTGTCATGGTCTATTGTATCATCAGAGTATGGACCTTCTTCCATAAAATCGTCATCATCAGCATTAATTTAACACTGCATTTCAGTTTTTTTAACCTATAGCTTTCAGTAAAATCACCAAGTCTGTTTTAGAATATGTTTGCTCTTACCTGTCAGTTGTCTAAATTGCAATGTCCTTCAAGGAGCTAAATATCATTGTGACAAAGGGAATTTGTTGGTAAGGAATTGTTTAATTGAAATTTTTAATGAGAATGTAAAGGTTTACTTTGTTTATTGAAAGATACACCTAATTACTAAAGATTTTAAGTAGAGAAATATTTTACCCACTTAACATTGTAACACTGTTTAAAGATCAAATAATTTGACTGTAAACTTTCCTTGGAGTTCTCAAGTAGAAGTTAGATGATCTTTTTATTTGAAACTAACCTAGAAAATCTTTGCCTATATTTCCAAGAAAACTAATAGAGTATCTAATAAAAATAGGCACTGTGCCTAAAATAAACGTAACATACTATTCCTTAACTCTTCGTATTTTTCATGCGATTTTTTTTCCTGGAATCTGATCAGCAGTAGTAGGATTTCTTGAGGTAAATTCTTATTTCAAGTTGTTTCTGATTTTTCCACCCCTAGATAATGGATTCATACCCGATTCACTTCTGGAAGATGTGATGAAAGCACTGGACCTTGTTTCAGATCCTGAATAGTAAGCTGTTCATTTAGCCAACTCAGAAAGATTCAATTAAGTTGAAGACATATTGTACATTTTTGCCTTTAAAAATCTATATCTGCATATATGAAACTAGCAATTTACATAAAGAAAAGATTTAGAAAGAAAACGGACTAATCCAGTGTTACAGCAGAGTTGACATACTTACTGAGCTTCCTTTCCAAGCCAGCAGTTACTGTCCTGCTTTTTCAAAAGTGCTAAAAGTGTCTTTCTGTAAACTTCAAAAAGTTTTTTCTCTGCAAAGACTTCCCCACATCCTAACATTTCATGTGACGGTAGGAGCTTCAGTAAAGTGGTGACTGTTCTGTGTGCTATAGGTAACTGCCAGCTGCCCTGCTCGGCCTGACCTTCCCTCTTAAATAGAGATGATCAAAGATACCTAACATTTCTAAATAATTACATTAACTGACCTGAAAGTTTTGAGAATGACTGCAGTAAATTATGGCCTATCATTTTTCAGCATGTCCTTAGGATCCTGTCATTGTCTTCATTCTCACTGTTATGTTTTATAGCTTGTTACATCTACAGCTTCCTACGTAGATTAAGATCTTCAGTTATTATCTATGAAAAAATAAGAATCTATATTATTCCTTTTTTCAGCATAGTTTTTTCTTCAAGTTTTTTTAAGAATGAAAAAACTTTAGCCTATTAAACGTAATGAAACTTAGCTTATGAAACATAATGAAAGTCTTCAGCAAAAGCAACAGGAAACATTGGTGGACACAGTTTTATAATTTGGTCCTATTCTGTTTTTAAATGAGTTCAGTCATGCTCTCTTTGAAAGTATGCGATACATATCTAAACAGTTATAAGTTAGTCACATCTGAATTAATCTGTCTCAACCTTACTACCTAGAGCTGTACTTTCATCCATTCTCAATAGTTAGAAATATTAATATTTGTAGTTTTCAATTTAAAGAGGAGAAATTCAGAGTGTCGAAGTAGCCCAACAAATGTTATGATAATAATTATTATACTTCTAACCGTATTTCCAAGTGGAGACACTGCTGTAATTACAAAAGAAAATTAAGTAATTTTTGTTACTGACCAGCTTTATGACAAGGAAGAGAAAGAACAAGTTGGGAGGTTTTTCCCCCCCCAAATTCTTACATAGCTATATATCATCTGCCTAATTTTCCTTGTTTTATCTGATAGAAAACATACCTTGAATCATAAAGTTAGTACAATTGATTTAATGAGGTAGTTTTTCTTGAAGTATCTGAAAGATTGGACTGAGTTATTCACTCTGTACTTTGGCCTAGTTAGAATTACAATACGGGATGGCCCATAAAATAACTGGGCCACCGTAAGCATTAAATGAATTAAATATATTATGACCCTGCCTTCATTTGTTTCATCATAACTTCCTGGCCTTACTGACACCCATTAAAATGCCGAATCTTTTGTATAGTATACTGTACGAGAATGATGGCCACAGGCACACGAGAGCATCTCACAGGACCAGTACTACTTGGCAGGCAGCAGGACTGTGATGCAGCCTGGCCCAGGGGTTTGCAGGACAGACAGCTACGTCAGTGCAGATGCAGCTTTCAGAAACCTTAAAACAAAGCTTAGCCTCACAAGAATAGCTTCAACTCCTTTTGTGAGAGGCACACCTAGTAACTGACCCAGGCCGAATACAGATAAAAGAGAGGAAGATGGATCTCCCAAGTTTCAAATGGTGTCTAGACTCATCTTTGAGGCAAACTCAAAGGGGAGAATTTGCCCCTGAGGAAGTTGGTTGACTAGAACCACCTGAAACCCCCAAACACAACACTGCATGTTGTATAATAAGGTAGATTTAACTTGGCCTTTATCATTTGAGATAGGATGGAAAGTAAAACTTTGAAGACTGTTTGCATTTTTAAAGCCATTAAACTGCAGTCTGCTTTGCTCTGCCTTCTTTCTGGTAACATACCACCACCTGTCCCCAGCCTTGGTACACTTACATGGTAAGGGCTGGTACTCACTTTAGGCTGCTTTTGGACCAATGTAGTATCTATCACTCACTGTCATTCAGGACATACTAGTTCTTTGAGAATTAATGCAGCTCTTTAACCCTCAAGTTACATCATCTGTGAATTTTAAGCTTCTATCTCATTTAGTTCTTAAAAGCAAATTTTTTAAGAGTTGTTTTCTATTATCTGATGTACCACTGCCTTTGACCCTGTTTCTTTTTCTCCTTGGTCTTAAAATGAACTTTTTGTTTGTTAAATTCAGGCATACCTATAAAGCAAAGAGAATTTGCCTTTGGGAAGTAACAAGCCTGAGTTTATAAACCTTGTTTTTTAAATTACATTACCTAATAAGGAACAATATTCCAAAGTCGTCGTAATTTAAATTTTAAATAGTAACAGATTAGTTTAAAAATAACCAAGTTTTGGCAAATTAGATGTCATTCCTTTGTATTTGTCATTAAGCCTCTAAAAAGAACAGCTCTTAGTATTTTTGGCATTTGAATGTGTGGTAGTACCAGTAATTTAATCATGAAAGAAAAGCAGCTTTTTTTTTCCTCTGGTATCCAGTGTTTTTCTTTTTTTCTCCCCATAGCATAAATCTCATGAAGAATAAATTAGATCCAGAAGGCTTAGGAATCATACTGTTGGGCCCATTTCTTCAAGAATTCTTTCCTGATCAGGTAACATAGTTGAGAAAATATATTTATTGTTGTTCTGTTGGGGTGATTACCTGTGATTGTTTGCAGCATTTTCTCTGTTTGTGTACAATGTCCTAACATGCAGATATGAGTCTAAGAAAGCACCGTTACTTGGAAACTTTCCCCGACAGCGGCAATGTGTGTTCAAATATGGTAACGTAGTGCCTTGACAGGGAGGGTAGTGGAAGATGGCGCAGACGCCAGTCCATACACGTAATGATGTGGAGAGAACAGTTCAAAAGTTTGTGGAGTAAAAATATTCTCTTTCCCCACTCCCACCTCCATTTTTCTTCTCTCGGGAAACTGTTAGTAGATTGGCATGTTTGTCTTTAGACCTTTTGAAATACTGTGAGAGAAAGTCAGGGTGGCTGTGGGTAGTAGGAGCCCCTGCCTAGAGAAGCCAGGTTGCAGGAGAGTTTCAGTTGTGTGGAAGAAAACTTGAGTGGGTCTGCGCTGTTTCACACTGGGATATGTCTTCCCCTGGGCTTCCATAGGAGCTCAGTTACCTGGAATAGCAGAAGAATCTGTGCCGTCCTTAATGTTTTTCAGTTATGTCTGCATCATTGGCAAGCCGATTCTATATCCAACATGCATCCTTTTGTCTTTGCTCTCTACGTGAAACATTTTACCACTAAATCAAATTACTTAACTAGATAATGTATATCATGGTCATTTTATCAGATATCAGCATAATTTCCATTGGAGTTCATGGTTTCAATAGACGTTCCAATTTCTATTTTACCTCTATTGAGAGAGAGATTGACAAAAATTTTAAAAGCTAGAGGGAAAATTTCAAAATATAATTACTAAAATTCAAGATGCAGTTAAGATTGTTAAAATGCAAGATAAAAGTGTTAATGAAATTCTTAAAAAGGTAGGATTCAAAAAGTAACTGAGGGTATCACATATCTCGACTACTGGACTTTTTTAAACTTTGGTAAAGGCTTCATGAAACATTTGTTTTCCAACATTAGACCCTTGAGTGTGATACCCTCTTTTTTTACATTCTGACTACTCGATTTTGTTTTTATATTGGACTCTGATGTTCTAAATAGCTGGATAAAGAATTATAGCATTTTAAACTTTGAGATAAAATTTTATTTCAAGGCTGGTATCAGAACATTTGATAGAAATATTGATTCTTAGTTATGAATATAATAGATAATATTCCTGTTAAAAACAGCAAAAAAGTGGGAATATTTATAAGCTTTTCAAGACCATTCATTTATGATAAGAATAGCAGAAGCAGCTCCCATGCGCTAATAAGCACATATTCTTCATCAGGCACTGTGTGCCCTCTAAATTCGATACTAATATTTCCTCATTTTGACAATGAGGAAACTGAGGATTAGAGAACTTAAAACGGTTAAGGTCATACACTAATATTTTAGTAGCTGATTCAGAAATCCAACATAGTCTGTCTAACCCCATAGTCTACGCACTTTACCACTGTGCCACACTACCTTTTGTTGGTATTTCTGTATTTTATGCCAGTTAATTACTGGAAATAATAGAAAATAGATATTATATTCAGTTACAGGAAAATGGTTATTTTTTAAGTTTAAATAATTTTACTTTGATAGTCAAGAGCCAAATTATGTAACTAATTGCATTGACTCATGAAAGCATTTTCAGTGGAATATAAACAAAAAAAATAAGTTTTGGCTTTAGTTGGGAATATAAGACATGAAAAGTTAAAGTCTTTCAAAATAGCAATAGAAAAGATGATACAAAGTACTGTATGATTCATTCTCAAATTATTTAGACAATTTTTGTTATAAAGGTTAAGTTTCAATGTAGTAAAGAACCAACTAGTGTGTTCCGGAAAAACTTTACAGAAAAAGTAAGATTTACAGTGGTCTGGAAAAGGAAGGAGACGAGGGCATTTTAGAGAGGAGTTAAAAAAAAAAAAAAAAAAAAAATCATGAATGTACCAAAGACCAACAAAAGATCTTTTCATGAGCAAACGAGTCATGCTTGTCCAAAACAGAATTCAGAAAGGTGAGTAGTTGGAGATAAGCCTGAAAAGGTAGATTAAGCCCTGTACTGTTTGAAGACTCTTGATTGCTGGTCACAGAACCCCAACCTGGATTGGAGTAAGTGAGAGGGAAATACACAAAGGGAAGGAGTAGCTCAGGTGAATTGAAGAGGCAAGCGCTGGGGAGGTGCTTATGGAGCCCTTGAACAGCACTGGGAGCATCGCCACCTCCTATCACCTCCCTCTAAAGTGGCTACATTCTCACAGCCTTTCTCTAGGAGCTGAAGCTCCAGTTGCTAACAGCTGCCTTCCCTTAATTTCAGTTGGAACAAATTCGAAGGAAGGCCACATGTCCACCCTTGTATCCATCAGATATGGCCAGGAAGACGGCGGCTGTCTATTCAGGCACTGAGGGAAATCACTGGGAGCCAGGCCAGTGATGGCCTTGAATGTTAGGTTAAGAGGGTTGAACCTGGTCTTTAGCTCATTAAAAAGCAAGGTTAAGATAGTGGGAATAACACCACCCATTTTTCTACAAAAGTTTAGTCTATTCGTGATATATAGGCTATCCTTTCTTTATTGGATATTATTAAAGTTGCCTTGAGCAGTGTGCGTTTTTTTCTCACAGTATTCTTTTTCACTAATTGTTAACAATATTCAAATACAGTATTGGATATTTTTTGGAAAGGAAACCACTAATTCAATATTGTGTGCCAAACTGGAAGTATGGGCACATGCTGAAAGTGTATTTAGTCTGAGTAAAAGTGATGCTACTGCTTTTCTCTGTTCATTGAGAGGAACAAATTATTTACATAGAAAAAGAGATGTTTTAGAAGCTTGTCTTTTGAAAAAAAAAAATATAGTGATACATGCATAATTAAAAACATAAAATAAGTGTGGAAGAGCTTATAATAGAAATCAACCTTCCCTGCTTCGCAGCATCTTCTTCAGAGGCAGCTCTCACCTTCAGGGCTTCCTGGTAGTTAACTCCATGAATCTAAATTTCTTGTTTTGTCAAATGAGTCCTCAATCAAAGGATAAGGATTTGAAAAACAAGCATTTTACTTTCAGTTGATTTGAAATTGCCTGATATCAATATATAAAGTTTTAATAGTACTTTATTTATAATAGGGCTCCAGTGGTCCGGAGTCTTTTACTGTCTACCACTACAATGGATTGAAGCAGTCAAACTATAATGAAAAGGTATGATAATTCACGTAGTCATCGGTCTTCAGCTGGGTTGATGAAATAAGTACAGTATGTGAGTATATAACAATGTTCAATTCTCTACAATTGCTACCTAAGATTATTCCAGGTGTCTCTTTACTATGATGACACATTTTAGAATTGGTCATCTTTCAATTTGACTAGTACATATTAGCCTACATTGGAGATGGACATTGGACTTCAGAGCAGTAGCTTCACCGTGACTAAAACATGCAGACTGCTACCCTTGGCAATGTAGCGTGTTTCCAAAGCAACGTTACAGTTAGTCTGGTGAAAGATGCTACTGATCCATTTAAAGAAAGGAACGTAACATTGAAATTTTTGACTGGAAAAAATAACCTTAGGAGCTAGCACTTATTGAGCATTTACCTGGAATTGTATTAAATATTTTAAGTTTCATACCACCTTATGAAGTAATTGTTGTCTGTATATTCCAATTTTACAGGTCAAGTAGCCAGGAAATGACAGAGCTGGGAGTAGAACTTAGTCCAGCTCAGAGCCCATACTCCTACCCATTATGCTTTGCAGCTTTCCTTTGCAAACCATTGACAAAGCACATAGGTGGTTGACTGCCAAGTGTACTTACCTGGCTTAAAGCAAGAGTTCACTTGCATTGATTTCCCCTTTTTGAGTGTCTGTTATCTTTGCATTTATTCAAGTATCAGTTACAGTAGATATAGCTAATATGAAAGAAGTAAGGTCCAACATTCCTTTTTAATTTGCTCTACCCATGCTGGCTTCATGTATCTAAATTGTGGAAGGTTACAGAAAAAAGGTAGGGTAAATTAAGTACGTCATTTTAATTAGACCAAATCTAAAAGACTAAAATTTATATATAAGCAAAGAATATACATTGTCAACAAGAACACTCGGATGCTGTTTTCTACTGTGTGAATGAGTGCTTCATCTAGAATTTGACGTTTGCACAGCTTTGTAATAGGAGGTACTTTATAATCACTAATTATTCACCCACACAATCCCTGCAAGATAGGTCAAATATTATCCATATTTTACAGATGAAGCATCTGAGACAGGGAGATTAAGTGACTCACCCAGGGTCACACAGCAAGTCATTGGCAGAGCAGGGATTGGAACTGAGTTCCTGATTCCCACTCCTGTCCTTGGTCTGCTTGGCCATGCTGCCTGTATATAGTAAGCTTTCAAGTCATGCTTGTGACGAGCTTCTGACACTAAAAAAGATTAGAAAACAAAACAGATGAACTGTGAAAATGACAGTAATATACAACAGCTATAAAGCAAAGTATGGATGTCACTAAGTCACAGAAATGTGTTTTGAAGTTACTCAGGAGCTAAAAATATAAGGAGGTCCTATTAAAAAGGAAACAGACAAAAGGCAAATGCTGGCAAAGTGGGATGGAGTCTGAGTCACCCGGCATCCGAGGCTTGTTGAGGCCGTGGAGGTGGGTCATGGTACTTTGTCCAAGCACTTCTGCTCTATTACATGAGCATGAGAAGTTCTTTGTGAAAACCAGGGCCTGTTGTATTTAATAACTTGAATTATATTCTTTGTGTGTAACTTTTCAGGAAAGGCACTTTTGCTTTGGGGACTGAAAAGCCAGGGTTGTAGTTTTAATGTACATTTATTTCATCAGCACTAGAAACTAATATATTAACTAAAGATGCCAAAAATGCATTTGACATTAAAATATATCTTTAGAGCTTTCATAGAAAGGAGTAGATTTATGACACAAAATTATCTGATCTAGTAATCCATTCCTATATTTAATGTGTTTTAGAGGCAACTACCATTTAAGGATAAGAAAGTTGTTTCTTTTGACTCCTTAATTAAATAGCTTATGGCACTTATTTTGGAAGAACGTAATTACACTCAGCCGTATCAGCCAGTGAATGTGTAAAAATAATTTTACGTACTTTGGAAAAAGACAGTCTATATCTGTTTCTTTTCACTTAGCGTCGAATCACTGAGGAGTGCCTTAATGTCCACAGTGAGCCCTTGGTAACGAGTTAGGGGTTTTGTTGGTATGTTATCTCCAAGATACTTTTTTAACATGTTTCATTGTAGATTAATCAGAACAAAATTTTTCTTGGTATTCACCTGCCAGGATATATTTATGTGATCATTGCCACCGCATATATAGTATCTGACATCCTTTTTAATTTTTTCTCCATGATTTTTCATGCTGTACAAAATGCACTCATGAATTGCATTTCAGAAATACTTACTTAATACCATAATAGCAAATTTTGATGACAAACATGCCAATTGTTTTCAGCTCTAGAAATTCAGTACTTAAATTAGAAGGAGAAAGTGACCTAACACATAATAGCTATATTCCTTTCATAGCTCTCCATTTCATGGGGCAACATGAGCATCTGAGTACCTCAGTATTAAAGTGTAGGACCTATATAAATTATATGTAAATATGATCATTAAACATTTCTTTCAAATGCTATAGATCCTTTGAAGAATGTTTTTACTTAGAAACAGTCCGTATGTGTTTTATGATTCTTAAAAATCACCTGGCCAGCTAGCAATTAAATATCATTTACAAGTTTACTTTCATATTAACTGGTAAACAGATATTCTTGCTCATAATTTCTAACAAAATAAAATTAGATATAAAGTTCCATTTGAAACAATATGTAATACCTTATTTGCTAAGCTTTTCATTCCACGTAAGAATTTGCTAAGACTGTTGATTGACCTTGGTATTTTGTTCAACAGGTTATGTACGTAGAAGGGACGGCAGTTGTAATGGGTTTTGAAGATCCCATGCTGCAGACAGATGATACTCCTATTAAACGCTGTCTCCAAACCAAATGGCCATACATTGAGTTACTCTGGACCACAGATCGCTCTCCTTCACTAAATTAATTTGCTTAAGTATTTATAAGGAAGATCTTAATAACAGATGTTGAAAGAGGGAGTCAAGACTGGCAATTGGCTGAATTAAGCTGGTATCATTGGTTAACTGTAAATAACAATTAAAAACACATTTTTAGTGTTTCAGATATGTTTAAATTATGTGCCCTAAAGCTTTATGTTAAAGATTATCCTATTTTAACCCTTGGTATGAAATCTACTAGCAAAATTAAGCTTTAATCAAAAAGTTCATCACTTTTGCAGTCAGATATACGGTCATTTACTTACCAAATTACAAATGCAATAATATAGCATTTGTATATTGAGTATCAGAGTTACTATTTATAAACTACTTTTATTTCACTGAGGCACATTTTATTGTTTGAATGATTCCGGCTTGTAATATATCAGCCTCTACATTGAAATGCAGAAGAGTTCATTTTTCTAATATCTGTTTTTCATTGGAAATATTGACAAATAACAAATTGTCAGCCTGGATCTTTTGACAATTGACTTAACTCTGGTATGTTCACAAAAAAATAGAAACTCTAAGAGACCATTACCATTTATTCACAGATGTATAGGGGTGTATTCTAAAAACTGATAGAAAAGAGAATGTCTGATAGTCAACACTGTTAACTTTTACTGTATAATTGCCAAATACACCTTTCCAAATTTGCCCTAACAGCCCCATAAGCCAGCTTTCTTGTATATTTATAACCACGATAAATGCATGAGAACATCTGTTATTACATCAGTATACTGCATTATTTATTATGATCCTAGTTGATGGCCTAAATAAACGCCTTTTTCTTTAACTGTACCTTTGCATTTTTTTACCTTAGTGGCTCAAAAGAAACAATTGTACTTTTAAACGTTTCTACCTAGCAACCCTGAGACCACAGAGCACTACAAATGCCTAATGAAATCATACAGGACCTCAAGACCAGGCCTTATGCTTACCTAAGAGATCTGCTAACTGAGCCAGCCAGAAGCACGGGAACCCACATGGCAGCTGTCTAGACCAGTGAGCAAAGATGCAGAAGCCTGTTTACTTCAGAGAGAGATTTGCAGTATTCTGATAGGTTTGTGGCTCAGCAGTTTGAAATCGCAATAGCCAGAAATACTTTTTTTCCTCCACTTGTAAAGCAGAAATTATGTAGTACCCTCTTCTACATTTCAGAACTTAACATTGCCTTCAACAGTATATTTCATTTGTGAATTTCTGTTTGGGCTTTGTTTTCTTTCATACGCACACAATTACCACATAATTAAGCATACAAAAAGGCATGAGATTTTATATATAACTTTTGGTGACACTCTGTTCAGGAGTATGATACTACCTACTAAACTTAGAGCTATAAAATGTCAATATTTTAATCTCATCTTGGCTGTTTCCAAATGTGTATAAAACATATTGTGCTAGAATCTGTTTTCTAAAACTCTGGTTTAATAATCCCAAATTCCTTAAGGATTACACAAAAGCATAGATTTTCTCATAAACATCAAGCCTACAAAATAGAATGGTTCTCTTGCCATTGCTACATAACAAATCATCCCAAAACTTCATGGCATAAAACAATCACTGTATTAAATTTACAAATTCTTTGCTGAGGAGTCTAAACAGGGCAAGGTGGGGATACGTGGCTTGTCTGCTTCAGTCAGCAACTGGAAGCTAGAATTATTATCATCTGAAGCTGTCTCTAATCACATGGCAGGCATGCCTGGACCTTAGCTTGATCTCATTGATTGCTGTAGAACACTACATTAAACAGCCATGGGGACATTTCCTTCCCACATGCATGTGGGCTGCTTACCAAATTAGATTATATGCTGGCAATAAAGTAAGTCTACAAAATCCCAAAAGCTTAGAAATTAAGTGACCACTAAATCAATAACCAAAGAGTCAAAGAGAAATTGCAATGAAAACATAATTTTTACTTGAGTGTTAATGAAAATATGACAGCCAAAAAAAATGAAATGTATAACACTAAATAAATACTGTATATTAGAAAAGTAAAACATTTGGAAATTGGGAACCTAAGCTTTTATCTCAATAACAAACCCAAAATAAGATGAAGTAAATCAAAAAAGGAGTATCCACATATAAAAGAATGAATTTGGATCCAAACCTCACACCATTTGCAAATAGTAACTTAAAATGATTGGTTATATCTCTGGTTATAAAAGCTAAAATTATAAAATCCCTAGAAGACAACAAAGGAGTAAATCTTCATGACCTTAGGTTAGGCAATGGTTTCTTAAAACACAAATGACAACAAGGATAAACTGGACTTAAAAACTTGTGTGTCAAAGGACACCCTCAAGAAAGTAAAATGACAACCCATAAATGGGAAAAACATTAGCAAAATAGTTGAAGAAATTTGAATACAGTATACATAAAGAACCCATAACCAAAAAAAAAGAAAAAAAAAAAACCATTTTAAATGGACAAATGATTTGAAGAGACATTTCCCCCAAAGAAGATATACAAATGGCCAATACATGAAAAGATGTCCAACCTACTTGGTCCTTAGAAAAATATCAATGAAAACCATGAAATATCACATTGTAGTCATTAGGATGGCTAAAATAAAAAAGATATACAAAAGCAAGTGTTGGTGAAGATGGGGAGAAATTGGAATGCTCACACATCTCTGGCAGGGATGTAAAGTGGTGAAGACACTTCAGAAAACTGCTTTGTAGTTCCTCAAAAAAATACAGAGATGGCACATGCCTCACTAATTCCAACTCCTAGGTATATCACCAAGAGAAATGATGAAAATATACTCACACAAAACTTTTTGTGAATGTTCATATTTGTATTATTCATAATAATCACAAAGTAGAAATAACCTGTTGATCAACTAATAGATGGATATGTAAATATAGACGGTCTCCAACTGACAATGATTCAACTTAGCAATTTTTCAATTCTTACAATGGGTATATCAGGGTATTAAATGCATTTTTGACTTACAATGGATTAATCAGGACATAACGCCACTGTAAGTCAAAGAGCATCTGTATATATATACACAATGGAACTTAAAATATTTGAGATTTAAAAAGAATGAATTATTGACACAGGCTACAACATAGAAGACCCTTGAAAATATGCTACGTGGAAGAAGCCAGTCACAAAAGGCTGTGTACATGATTCTATTTATGTGAAATGTCCAGAATAGGCAAACATAGTGGATTTGCAGTTGCCAGGAGCTGGAGAGGGGACAGAGTAGGAAAACAGGATTGAGGAGTGACTGCTACTGTTTATGGAATTTCTTTTGGAAGTGATGCAATGTTCTAAGATTATGGTGAGGGTTGTACAACTCTGAATATACTTAAAAAACACTTAATTGTGAGAATAAAAGGTAGATGGAGAAACCAATGAAATAGAAAATTGATTATATAATAGAAAAAAGCCAGCAAATCCAAAAGGTAGGTCTCTGGGGAAAAATCAATAAAACGAATAAATCTAACAAGACTGATCAAGAAAAATGAGAAAGCATTAGCATCAGGATCAAAAAGGAAACAAATTATCTGGATATTAAAATCACTGGAGAATATAATGAGCTATCTTATGCTGAATTAAATTTAACAGTTTAAATAGACAATTTGAAAAACAGAAGCAGAACTGACACAAGAAATCCTGTATCTGTTAAAGAAATTTAATCAGTAATTTAAAAACTTCCCTCAAAGAAAACTCCCTGGCCTGGGTGACTTCACTAGAAAATACTTTCAAATACTTAAGGAAAAAAATAATACCCATCTTAAACAAATGTTTCCAGGAAGTAGAAGGAATAACTTCATGATTCATCTTATGAATGCAGAGTGACCCTGATATACTACTAAAACCTCACAAGGACATTAAAAAAATAAAAAATAGACAAATACTCCCCATGATCATAGGAACAAAAATCCTATACAAATATGAAACATGAATAAATTGTATATACATGTATGTGTGTATAATATATCATGACTAAGTGGGGATTGTGGCAGAAGTGAAAAGTTGGTTTAGTATTAAAAATAAGCATTTTTCACATTAACAGAGAAAACTCATGATTCAACAGAGGCAGAAAAAACATTTTGATATGATTTAAAACTTGTTCATGATTTTTAAAAATCTCAGTAAACAGACTAGAAGGGAGCTTTTTCAATATGATAAAGAGTATTTAGAAAAAACACATTCCTAATGGTGAAATATTAAATGCTTTCTCCCCAAGTTCAGGATTATGACAACTGTCCTTTTACCCATTCTTCACAGCACTGTCCTCTGGAAGTCCTGGCCAGTACAGTAAGGCAATTAAAAGAAATAAAATATCAAATGATTGGAAAGAAAAAAGTTAATGGCTGAAGGTGTGATATCTCATTGTAGTTTTAATTTGCATTTCCTTGCTGGCTAATTAAGTGCCATTTCAATGCTTACAGATCATGTGGATCTCTTTTTTTTGTAAAATACTACATGTGAGTCTCTTGCCTATTTCTACATTTGGTTGCCTTTTTATTTTTGATTGGTAGGAGTTCTTTATATATTCTGAATGTAAGTCCTTTGTCTCATATATATAAAATGAAGATATCTTTTTCTGGTCTCTGTATTGCCTTTTTACTCTCTTAATGTTGTATTTTGATGAACAAATTCTCAGTACGTTTCTATTTATCATTCTTTTATGAATAGTATTTTTTGTGTATCTTTTTAAAGAAATCTGACTACTGCAAAGTCACAAATTATTATCCTAATTTTTAGAAACTTATGGTTTTACTTTTCACATTAGGTCTATTATCCATTTTAAATTAAATTTCTGTGTATGAAATAAGACAGGTCTAAGGCCCATTATTTTCAAATAAACACTGATTAACAATCAACAAAACTAACCTATTTCATTGTAGTAGAGCCTTTGTTAAAAATCAGATGTGTTTGCAAGTCTGTTCCTGAACCGTTTTGTTCCACTGGTTCATCTCTCCTTGTACACACATCACATTTAATTATTTCAGCTATATAAAATCTTGAAATCTGAGACATTAATTCCTCCAAGTTTGTTTTTCTGCTTCAAGATTATTTTGGCTACTTTCAGTTCCTTTCACTGTCTATATAAATTGAAGAATCAGATCATCAAATCCACAAAAAAAAAAAAAAAAAAAAAAAACCCTAATGAGATTCTAATTAAGATTTCATTGAATTTAAATCTCAATTTGGGAAGAATTGACTGTGATATTGACTCTTCCAATCTATGAATGCGGTATATTACTCCATTTATTTATTGCTTTGACCAATGCTTTCTAGTTTTCAGTATAGAAAGTTGCAGGTCATGGCTGGGTGTGGTGGCTCAAGCCTGTAATCCCAGCACTGTGGGAGGCCGAGGCGGGTGGATCACGAGGTCAAGAGATCGAGACCATCCCGGTCAACATGGTGAAACCCCGTCTCTACTAAAAATACAAAAAATTAGCTGGGCATGGTGGTGCGTGCCTGTAATCCCAGCTACTCAGGAGGCTGAGGCAGGAGAATTGCCTGAACCCAGGAGGCGGAGGTTGCGGTGAGCCAAGATCACGCCATTGCACTCCAGCCTGGGTAACAAGAGCAAAACTCCGTCTCAAAAAAAAAAAAAGAAAGTTGCAGGTCATTCATTGGATTTATTCCTACTCAGGGTTTCCATTAAACTGCCACTGAGGTGCCTGTTTCTTAGTGAACACCTGAAGTGGGGGCCTCAGTGGCAGTTTAGCAAGCAAGGGCATGGATTTAGAGTAATCGTGCCTGCAATGAGCCACGATTACACCACTGCACCCCAGCCTCGGCAACAGAGCAAGACCCTGTCTCAAAAAAAAAAGTTACATGCAAATTTAAAAGAACTGTGGTGTCAAGAGGTGGTTTCAGGGACACAACACCATAAAGTGTCCCCTCACACAATCACAGGGCAGGGTGCAATAAAGAGACACCTGATGGGCAGGAAGCATAAAGTGATGGGGACATGACAGTCAAAGAAATAGAAAAACACAAGACATAAAACCAAGGCCATCAAAAACACGTCACAGTACAATAAACATCAGCATTAACTCCCCCAGTTTGTCAAGTATTACTTTCTCAGTCTTAAGTTTATCAGTATAGATACCATTTCTTACAGTGCCTCTGAGTTAGTAACTAGGTTTGCCCCATGGCCTTTCCACAGTCCCATGGCATGAGTGTCCCTGTTTTATAAGTGGCACACCTGAAGTGCAGAAAATGAATGAATGCCCAGAACCACACAATCAGAACATGGCAGCTAAGACACAAGGCCAGCTGGACAGTCCCCATACTCTGCCCCCTGAGTTCCCGTGAACCACAGTGTGGTGCCAAGCCCTGAGGACAGTCAACGTCACCCACACTTTCAAAGATCAGGCAACTTTGCAAGGTGCGAAGCAATGAAGACCAGACCAGAGGTGAGAGACTCACCTCTGACCAGCTCCTTCCTAGTATGAATTTGGGTGGCTCACTGAACACTTCCATAAATAGAATGGAGTTGAAAATAACATCCATCTTTATTCTTTCACGAGAATTAATTGAACATGCCTGTACATACTAAATAAGAAGCTAAGCATAAATTATTCTAGCACATATTAGCTGGTCAGCAAATGTTTGTCTATTCCTCATGAAGCAGATAGAATGGAGAAGACATGATGTTGCCACATGTACCTAGGAGACACTTCCAACTGCACACAAAATTTACACCAGCTCAGTCTATGGAAAATCAGTATCAATAGAAAAATATATACATGGCTCACTGACGTGTAACATAGTACAGTTATATAACTCACGTCAGATTATATAACTGAATTTTCTAAGCATGAAAAAGATCTGCTATGAAGGAATTTTGATCTGAGTATAAAACCAACAGAACAAATATTTTTTCACTATGTTCTGAACCAGCGTTAATACCAAACATCTATACTGAAGAACACCAAATCATTCTATCAACACATTGCTTATATACTTATGCACAATAAATTTTTCCTCCCTGTCAATTGCACATCTTGTTCACACTAACTAATGTTGCATATTAAATCAATTGACTAATTCTAAACAAATATTTTGAATCGCAAAGCAAATGTGAACAACTTCCATCTGCCTTGTGAAATTAAAACATTTTGTCTATAAATACATCTATTTATTATACCATGTATAAGTTATACATAGTAAAATTTAATAGAAGAAATATGTCCCATTAAAAATCATACTGTTCTGGAAAAACAAAACAATGTAGTAGTGTTTCTATTTACTTACTGTCACACCTTTTTAATCTGCTTATTTTTACAATTTCAAGAAAGTTGGTACTGTCTTGTCTTAGCTGGCAGGGTCCTGAAATCCTAATTGAAATATACAGCATTTCTTTGCAAGGGCCTAGGGCTAGAAGTTAGCATAGTGGACGACTGAGGTCAGAGTGGATCTCTGGCAGACAGAGGTCCTAGCTACCCAGCCTTGGACAAATGAGTTCCAAAATAAAATACTCAAGCTCTCCAACAATCCAACATTTTAGGGAATGGGGCAAAGAGGGCAACAGTTTCCAGCATATTTCTAAAAATGGGTTTGTGGTCTCACAGTGTTAACAAGCTCTGCAATAAGTTTGGAGCCTCTCAGATGCAGCAACCTGATCTCTTTACATCTGTAATTCTAGTAACACTTCATGAAACAAAACTGGAACTCAGTAGCGGCATGTTGAAAGGTTATTTAACATCCCTTTTTAACCATTATAATCTTCATTCACTGAAGAAGGAGATTTTCATGAACTGATTTTTCTATCAAACTCTGGGGATATGAGTTTTCCTGTCCTGGGTAAACGTAACAGCTGGAATAACCCTGGATAGGAGATGAGCAGGGAATGAAAGTGACATACTAAGACGCAACGGACTCCAGCCCCACTGTGCTCCAAAATGACAATATTGAGTGATTCCAATGAATCTTCATTGGCAAGATTTTTTTTTATTGTACTTTAAGTTCTGGGGTACATGTGCAGATCTTGCAGATTGTTGCATAGGTACACACATGACATGGTGGTTTTCAGGGTGGGCTGCAAGACTGGGTCAAAACCTCTGGCAATGAGATAGGGAAGATTGTTTTAGGTGAAAGGGTGCTGTCTCTCTCCTAGTATCGAGCCACACCTTGAGGCTTTAGTTCTGGCTGCACAGGGGTTTGATCACAGTGGAACAGGATGACATGGGGCCCATGGCACACTTCCACAGAGGACTGGAGGTGAGCGTGAGCCTGGCTGGTACCCAGATGTCTCAGGAGGCTGCCAAGGAAAGGAAGTGAGGATTGGCAGGAAAGGAAGAGGGAGAAGGCCAAATGCAAACACCTAGTTTCAATATTTTTAAGAAGAAAGGGTATCAAAACCAGGACAGGCAAGATCAAGGGTAGTTAGGAGTCAAAACCAGACAGCCCCAAAGAAGTGGAATTCGAGATGGGGGAATTTCCAAACAGCAGGGAGGAGGGGTCTATCTAGAAAGGAAGGCCAAGGGTATTTGGTAGAGACCATGCTGCATCCGCACCACACAGATGAGACAGTAAAACCCAGAGGTGAAGGCCCCAGGTTCCACACTAGGAAGTAGCACGCTGGACCTACTTGTCCTTGAGCCCAGCGCAAGGTGAAACTGATGAATAGAGAGTCCACAGTCTTCATGGCAGACGAGATTATGATTTTTCCTTCTGCATTCAGTTCCCTGCCAACTGGACATGCAATATTCTAACTGGGACCAAGCACAGTGGCTTATGCCTAGAATCCCAGGACTTTGGGAGGCTAAGGTGGGCAGATGGCTTGAGGCTAGGAGTTCGAGATTAACCTAGGCAACATGGTGAAACCCTATCTCTATTAAAATTACAAAAATTAGCCGCCAAAATGGCGGTGCATGCCTGTAATCCCAGCTACTTGGGAGGCTGAGGCAGGAGAATCACTTGACTCTGGGAGGCAGAGACTGCAGTAAGTTGAGGTCGCGCCACTGCACTCCAACCAGCCTGGGTGACAGAGCGAGACTGTCTTAAAAAAAAAAAAAAAAAAAAAAAAGGAAGAAAGAAAAAATAGAAAAGAAAAAGATCCTAATTGGTTCTTCTGGTTGAGCTCTGCTTCTTGGTTCACCAACCAGGGTTCTACCCACCTTTCTTTGTGTAAGAAAATCAGAGGGGAAAGAAGAGGAGCAGAGAGGGCCTCTGGGGTTGTCACCTTTCTGCAAGTGTAATATTCATGGTGAGAGACCATGCCCGCCCTATACATCCTGGGTTTGGGAGACAGTGGGTTGCCTCCCTTCCCTGAAACTAAGAGGGATGCATCAAAAGAAACACTTTGTGAGATAGTGGGTGTTTGCAAGAATAAAAGACCTTCTTAGACAACAGATGAGGGGGTCTGCCCTGCTGAACAGGAAGGAAGAGAATTGGAGAAGGCATGGCATGGCAGTGGGGCAGCCTGCATTTCCACCTTCTAGGGCCCCACGGAAGGGAGCCATGCTTGCTGATCTCCAGGTGGTCCAGCTGGGACAGCAGCCAACCAGGAGTCTAGTATTTCACATGTTGAAAACCTGTGCAGAAGGGAGGCCCTTCAGCACATCCTAAAGAACTTGCCCGGGTACCCACTTGAGAGAGCAGCATTTGGGAATCCACTGAACAGAGAACACCGATGGTGGCACATTATTAGCCAGAAAAGAAGAAGAAACCTCCCAGGAGAGGTCTGCAAGGCTTTCCCATCCCAGAAAGAAGGTGCATCGCCTTCCCTGTCCTCCCTCCTCACCCTGGCACATCAGAAGATCAATGAACGATGGGTGTAAGAGGTGGTTTCCTGGATCCACCGCAAGCACTTCCCCCATCCTCCATCCCAGCAGCCAATTTCCCCTTCAGGCCTGTACTAACCGAGGCAGGGTGGGAAATGGGGGAAGCTGAGGCTGACAATTTGAAACCGATTCTTCAGATTATGGTGATTTTAATGACTGCTCAGTGAGCTGAAAGTTAGGGAACCTTAGCATCATCTTCAATCTCTCTCTCCATCCCACAGTCAAACCACCAAAAGTGATTCTCAGTTCTCCCTTCAAAAGATATCCACGATCCGTCCACTTCTCACCATCACACTGCTTCCATTGTGGTACAAGCCACCGTAGCTATCACCTGAATGACTATAAAAAGCCCCCCCCACTTATATTCTGGCTTTCCACTTTGTCCCGCTATGTCTGTTTATAACACAGCAGACAGAATGATCCTATTAAACACAAGTCAGATCGTGTCACTCTCCTGTTCAAAACCCTCTTGGGCTTGTCTTACACATGATCTTCACCCACCCTCATTTCTTCTCAGATTCCATTTCCAGGAACCACCCCACAAAGACATCCATAGGTTCCAACTACAACTGGCCTCTCTGCTGTTCTTCAAATCACCAGGCACGCTGCGTCAGGGCCTTTGCACTTGCTTTCCCTCTTTTTGCAACTTTTTCCTTTTTTTTTTTTGGAGACAGTCTCATTCTGTCACCCAGGCTGGAGTGCAGTGGTGAGATCTCAGCTCACTACTAACTCTGCCTCCCGAATTCAAGCGATTCTCATGCCTCAGTTTCCTGAGTAGCTGGGATTACGGGCACCTGCCACCACATCCACCTATTGAAACTCTTTGTTCAGCTATTCCAAGGCTCTTCCCTTTACCTGCTTCAGATGACTTAAATGTTGCCTTCCAAAGAAGTCTACCCCTGGCCATGCAATTTAAAATTGAACTCCCCACATCTCCATTTCCTTCTTTTTTGTTTTTTCCTACTTAACCCTCATCTACATCTGGCATGTTTTGTTAACTGTGGTAGAATATACATTTATGCTCACAACTGTTTGTTTCCCCAGCCAATCAGGAGTGTTCATATGACCTGCTTTGACCAATGAAATGCGAGAGTAAGTGATGCATGCTCCTCCTAAGCAGATGCTGCAAAGCCATCCTATGGCTGTGTCACCTCTCTTTTCCCTCTGCTGTGAGACCAGCACATCCCAGGAAGGGCTTTCTCCCTGACCGTGAAAGTGACAGGATGAGAGCTGCAGCTAGCCTGCAAGGGCCTGGTCACGTCAACTCTCATTGCTTTATTTAGGCTACACCATCTATGTGCACGTGGCCAGTCCTCATAGTGGGTAAGAGTCAGTAAGAGACCAAATTACTGGTTGTCTGTTGGGAAAAGAATCAGAAAAAAGCAAGTTCTACATCGTCAAAAGGACATTCACAGCAAGCTAATGATGTTGGGCGTTTTCACCATTCTCTAAGTCAAAGAATATTTCTGGCAGTGGCTCAGTGGCTCTTGCCTATAATCCCAGCACTTTGGGAGGCTGAGGCATGTGGAACATTTGAGGTCAGGAGTTCGAGACCAGCCTCATCAACATGGTAAAACCCTGTTTCTACTAAAAATAAAAATTAAAAGTTAGCCAGACATGATGGAGAGTGCCCATAACCCCAGCTACTTGGGAGGCTGAGGCAGGGGAATCACTTGAACCTGGGAGGCGGGGGTTGCAGTGAGCAGAGATCACTCCACGGCACTCCAGCCTGTGTGATAGAGGGAGGCTGTCTCAAAAAACAAAATAACACAAAAAAAGAGTATTTCCAGAATATAACTAATTCCAAGCTAACTCATCTACTCATTGTTTATTAACTGTATTTTCCATCAGGATGTAGACTCACTGAAAGCAAGGACGTTTGCTCATTTTGTTCACTACTGTATCATCTGTGTTTAACAGACAGTGGAAGTTCCATAAGTATTTGTGGAATGAATTGCTCCTGAGAAGAAGTGGTCAAAAGATGGGTAAAGGAAATTTGATAAAGCATGGTTTAAGTCAGTGATCAGGGAAAAAAAATAAACTTAGCATTTTTGCCACCAGAGTTGCAGTCACACAATCAACAAGTTATCCGTGTGACTGTGGCATAGCAAATGCCGCATTAAGGTTTGCTATTATGCCTGTTATCATTATTTGTTATGCTGTAATTGAAATTATGGCATGAACATCAATGGTATTTTGAGAATGGAGAGGTCTTTGTCAAGGCTGAGTCACTGTGATGGTGGGAAGTTCCAGATGGCCTTGTTTGCACAGCTGACAGCTGGCCCTGGCTGCTGGCTGGGAGTTCAGCTGGGGTTGCACCTAGGGTCCTCAGTTCTTCTTCACATGGACTTCCCCACATCACAGAAGCTGGATTCTAGAAGGATTCAAAAGGACAAGTCCTGAAGTGTGAGAGCCAAGCGCACCTTCACTTGCATCATGTTTGCTGATGTTCTGTTGGCCAAGGTTACACACATAGCCAAGCTCAGAGTCAGTGAGGGAGGTGACCATGCCAGGACATGAGCACCAAGGAGTACGGGTCACTGGGGGCTGCCAAAGTCACACACACGCCATCTTGGGGAGTGTCTACACCACAGATTCAACATCCAAAATCTCAAACTCATCTCGTTACCCGACTGTGAACTAATTCAGGAGATCTTTTCACAGAGACAACTTTGCAAAAGCCAGATTTGTAAAAGACAATGTCAATTTCTCGATTTTTCTTAGAAAATATGCCAAGATCTGGGCTGGGCATGTTGGCTCATGGGATTACATGCCTGTAATCCCAGCACTTTGGGAGACCGAAGCAGACAGATCACTTGAGATCAGAAGTTTGAGAACAGCCTGGCCAACATGGTGAAATGCTGCCTCTCTTAAAAATAAAAAAAGTTAGCCAGGTGTGGTGGTGCACGCCTATAGTCTCAGGTACTCAGGAGGCTGAGGTGGGAGAATCGCTTGAAGCTGGGAGGCAGAGGTTGCAGTGAGCCAAGATCATGACACAGTCTGGGCCACAGAACAGCACTCTTGAAAAGAAAGGGGAGGGGATGGGCGGGAAATGAAAGAAAAAAGAAAGGAGGAAGGAGAGAAAAGGAAAGGAAAGGAAAAAAGAAAAGGAGGAAGGAATGGAAAAAAGGAAGAAAGGGAAGGAAGAAAAGGAAGAAAAAGAAGGAAATGAAAGAAAAGAAAAAGAAAATATGCCAAGATCAAAACTCAGTACCATCTACGTGCATGTGACAGGTGAGGGGCAGTAAGAGACCAGATTACAGGCTGTTTGGTGAGCAAATAAATAGCAGAAAGGAAACTGTGTGGTCAAAAGGACACTCACAGCAAGCCAGTGATGCTGGGTGTTCACCGTTCTCTAAGTTAAGGAATGTTTCCATCTCACTCACTGAAACTGGCAATTAGAGTCAATGCAACGAATCTCCAGTACAACAGACCAAGAAACCAGGTTTCACCTTCAAAATTTCTGTCAAGATTTAATATGACCTCATGCAATGATGATGTTAGAATTAAATACCACCAGCTAACCAGGGACACACATCTTCTATTAGTTCAAATTTAAATCAGTGGCTTCTGGAAGAAATTCAAGGATACTGGTTTCAGCCACAAAATATGCACGTAATGGCCTCACAGTTGATTGGTTACCTGAATAGCTAATCACATTCAAAGCTGGAAGCTGCTTCTTTGCAGCAGCTGTAGTGAGCGATACTTCTGCACACGCTTCCAATTCCTAAAAGGACTGGATGCTATTTGGGTGCGAAATTTGAAAATCAGTGTTCAGAAACATCCGTCTGGCATCACGTATCAGAACGGTAGGAAAAGAAAGACCAAAGATGGAAAAATACACTAATGGTGAGGCCCCTGACTAGGGAAGGGAAGAAGGAAGGTGAAAAAGCTCAGGAAAGAAAGATCAACAGGACAGGGGCTTGAGGGTCTCATTGGATATGGGGTACACAGAGAAGGACAGAAAGATGATTCCAATTGGTTTTATTTCAGTGGTTGAAAAATGGAATTAAAGGAAAAAAACCATCTAGAATCAGAAGGAGGATGAGTTACTTGAGGGGCACATTCAGTTTCAAATACAGTTATTCATTCAACTTTTTTTTTTTTTTTGCTTAGCTAACACTAAGTGAGCAACAGAGGCCGCTGGAATGTCTCCTAGCACAGTTCTGCTACATGCTTTCAGAACAAATGGCACATTCCATTATTTTAGGAAGGAAGTTCCTGCCTATTTTGGTTATTGGGCACTGACTGCCCAACCTAATTTATATTTTATACCTTTCATTGATATTTGACTTTTAAACCTCATTTGCTAATGCAGTCTTTACCAACTAAATGAAGTTTTTTAGGATGCATGGAGTTGATTATAAGCTCCAGCAAAGCCTCAATTGTAGCTCATTGTCTTTTAGGCTATTTCAGATTCCTTTGCTGCATCTGAGTGAAAAAAACACAGCAAAACAAAAAATTTCACCCACTCTCAAAGACTTGAACACAAAACAATTGTCATGTTTATCAAAACCTGATACACTTTTCAAACTAACATTATTAGTTCAATAGACAAAGCAAACTGCAAACAAGCCAAGCATGTTTTGGATAAGACATCAATTTGCAATCACTAAGAAATTATAGGAAAATGAGGTATCGTTTGTCTCTTTGCTCAGCGCCTTAAAAAAAGAAACATGAAATAGCTTAAATTACAATCACTGAGCAAACAGAAAGAAAACAGCTTTAGGGTCTTATGAGCACCACTAAACAAGGAAACCATCTATCACTACAACGAAGCAGTGTCACTGATATTTTCATTTCTATCTTTAATAATTGTTGGTACCATAGTTAAGATGAAAAAGACGACTTAAGATGAAAAAAGAAAACTTGGAATACTCCATTGAGACACTTGAGAATAGGACCAGAATCTCGGATTTCGCGATACTCTTAAAATTGCAGCAATTTGCTCTCTGCAGTTTTGGTATCACTGTCCTCATTACCCCTTCACACCAAAACTGTAGTGACAAAATAGAAGGAATCCAAAGGGAAAAACAAAAAAACAAAACCAGAAGTGCTCCAAGCCTTCGACATAAAAGATCAGTGTAAGTTCCATCCCTGTCTGGTGTTGTGCAGCAATAAAACAGACAAAAGGCTAAAAACTGTCTGTTACAGCAATTAAGAGCTTTACAAGGTTAAGTCTTATTGTAGGTCTCCAAGGCCTGTTTCTATGGGAACTGCAAATCATCAACACATGACTTTGAAACATAGACAGTTTCTCCCAGGGAACATCACCAGATACTTACGGTAGGGTTGAGTTGGAGGAAAGTCTTCATGGCTAAATTGTTACCTACAGGCTCATCTTTACTCTCATATTTCCTAGGGTTAAGGTTAATTTTTTTTTTTTTTTGGAGACGGAGGCTCGCTGTGTAGCTCAGGCAGGAGTGCTGTGGAGCGATCTTGGCTCTCTGCAACGTCCGCCTCCCGGGTTCAAGCAATTCTCCCTGCCTCAGCCTCCTGAGTAGCTGGGATTACAGGAATCTGCCACCATGCCCAGCTAATTTTTGCATTTTTTAGTAGAGATGGGGTTTCACCATGTTGGCCAGGCTGGTCTCAAACTCCTGACCTCAGGTGGTCCACCCACCTCAGCCTCCCAAAGTACTGGGATTACAGGTGTGAGCCACCATACCTAGACAAGTAATACTTCTTCTTCCCATCCTGTCCTTATCCTTGACCTATAATAATTAGCAGAGTGGGATACAGCTTCAAAAAGAGATCAATGGAGCAGAATGGAAGGTACAGAAATGTGTTCGTGTATGTGTACATGTGTATACGCATGTCTGTGTCAGTATGTGTTTAATATGTGAATTTTAAATCAAAGGGAAAAGGGTGGATTTGTGTGTCCACCTGTATCCATGAGAAAAAAACTTAGTTAAATCCCTACCTCATATCTTATTCTAAAGTACATCCCCAATGCATTTGATACCGAAAAATTCTGATGAAGTTACAAGTGACTTTTTATATGGTCTTGGGAGGGAAAAAGACTAAGCATCACATAAAATAGGAAAATGATTGTATTAACACATAAATGATACAACGTCTGTATGTAGAAAACCCCAACTTTTTTTAATGACAAACCAGGAAAAAACTTACATGTATGTGGCTAAGAGTTTACATCACAACCCTACTGCAACAGGAGAACAGACTAAACATTATAAAAGGACATTCACCAATCTAAAAATACCATTCTGGCGGGGCACGGTGGCTCATGCCTGTAATCCCAGCACTTTGGGAGGCTGAGGCAGGTGTATCACCTGAAGTCAAGAGTTTGAAACCAGTCTGGCCAACATGGTGAAACCCCGTCTCTACTAAAAATAAAAAACTAGCCAGGCATGGTGATGGGCACCAGTAATCCCAGCTACTTGGGAGGCTAAGGCAGGAAAACTGCTTGATGCCGGGAGGCAAAGGTTGCAGTGAGCTGAGATTGCAATACTGCACTTCAACCTGGGTGACAGAGCGAGACTCCATATCAAAATAAATGAATAAATAAAATTTTAAAACATTTATAACACCATCCTAAGCCTTTGTTTTCCTCCTTTTTTATTTTTCCTTAAAAGACAGGGTCTTGCTCCATCACCCAGGCTGGAGTACCGTGCTTCAGCCATGGCTCACTGCAGTCTCAAACTGCTGGGCACAAGTGATCCTCCTGCCTGAGCCTCTTGAGTAGCTAGGACTGCAGGTGTGTGCCACCACACTCAGAGAATTCTTTGTAGGTTCCGGGTCTCACTGCATTATCCAAGCTGGTCTTTAACTCATGGCCTCAAGCAATTGAAGACCTGACCTCCCAAACTCCCAGGATTACAGGCATGAGCTTAGCGGGTTTCCCTCCTGAAAACTGAGATGAATAATGCATAGAAAAAACTTAGTGTTGGCCCTGCACTGGGGTCCTCAATAAAGTAATTTCACTTATTACAGTGTGGGTAAATCCATGTGTACACAAGGGGTCTGTCTATATGAACCAATCTCCCAGCTGACCCAACAACGTCTAGTTTTAGACTGAGAGCCCAGTAACCCAGGACGGTCCTCAGTGCCAGGCAAACTGCCACAGTTGGTCACTCTACAACACTCGTACACAGCCGAGGACCTGGCAAAACATATACCAAGGCATTAATAGTATTGAATTTTTTTTATGCTTAGTTGTATATTTTAATTTTTCTGAGTATATGTGTTGATTTTAAGACAATAAAAATACATTTCTCTCCATTGGATCTTAAAAAATGGGATACAGCTCAGCAACTATTAACACATGTAGAAAATCTTCCCAAATAATGACTGAGTCAAATATTAGCAAGACAGCTGATATAAGAAAATCTTCTGACCCCCAAGACATGACACGGTATTAATTTGCCAGCACTCCAGAAATTCTCCCTGGGAGTATGTTCTGCACTTTCATGCCTTGACAATTATCACTGGAAATACAATATAAGTGGTTTAATGACTGGTGAGTCACGATGTTATATTAGTATATGTTTTTGGTGCCATCAGTAAAATGGAAGATTCTCCATGAATCTGTTTCATTCAGTACAATTACACGTACGATGTCACAACTTCAAAGACCTACTGACATGTTTCAATTCTGTCTACTGACTGCCAGGATTATGGGATTATGGAGGCGAGTTGGCAGCGTAGTGACAGATGTGATTTATACTTGCATTGAGATTTTTAAACTTTTTTATATATTTTAGTTTCTTAAAATATGAAGTGTTCCCAATTTAAATATACACGTGGAACTGGGAAAAAGGGGAGTTGCCGAAGAACTATGGTGAGGAACGAAGGATGTCTGGCTGTTCTCTCAGGGTGCAGCTCACAGGAGCTGGCAGCTGTGTGCAGGACAGATGTCGCATGCAAGACAAACTGCAGGGCAGCCAGCCTTGTCCTGTGACTAGGAAAAGCTTCTCGGTCCACACAAACGTTCACAGAACCAGTGAGATCGTCTCTCAGTTCCTTATTTTGTGCCAGAAGCTGTCAATGGCTTGACTAAAGTCTTTCCAGTGACTGCGTTTTTGCATGCTTTCGTATGAGCCCTAGAATGTCCTAGTTGTAAAAACACATAATTTATTGGTGGGACGTGGTAGCTCACGGCTATAATCCCAGCACTTTGGGAGGCTGAGATGGGCAGATTACCTGAGGTCATGAGTTCGAGACCAGCTTGACCAACATGATGAAATGCCATCTCTACTAAAATACAAAAATTAGCCAGGCATGGTGGTATACGCCTGTAATCTCAGCTACTCCATGGGCTGAGACAGGAGAATCGCTTGAACCCCGGAGGCGGAGGATGCAGCGAGCCACTGTACTCTAGCAAGGGCCATAAGAGCGGAGCTCTGTCTTAAAAAAAAAAAAAAAAAAAAAAAAAAAACAACTTATTCTATAACACTATTTTTTTATTTTTTATCTTTTGGTAAGACAGCCTCTAATACGCTAGCTCTATGTCTTAGAGCTAAGCTACACACACACACACGCACACACACGCAGATGCTGTCCAGAACCTCATAAGAACAGATGTAGCTCAGCCATATTCAGAACCCAGGCCCTCTGATTTCAACGGCTCACCTACAATACAAGAGACAAAGCCATCGTTCCAGATGTATTCAAAATTTCATTGCTTTTTCTTGTGAGATAGGGTCTCCCCCTGTCGCCCAGGCTGGAGGACAGTGGCACAATCACAGCCCACTCCAGCATCAACCTATCTGGGGCCTAGGTGATCCTCCTGCCTCAGCCTCCTGAGCAGCTGGGACTACAAGTGGGCACCACCACGCCCTATTAATTTTTTTTTTTTTTTTTTTGGTAGAGATGGCATTTTACCATGTTGGTCAGGCTGCTCTCAACCTCCTGGGCTCGAGTAATTCACCTACCTCATCCTCCCAAATCCCATCTTTTGAATCCAGCACAGTTTTCATTTATCTATTATTGCCTTGGGCTCCTCTAGAGCACTGCCTTTGCTTCTTACTGTTGTCCTCCATTACGGAGACCACATCAAACATCAGTGAACACATTACTGCTACATAAACTCCTCCTCTCTGTCTTTGCTGGAGACAAAGGATTTCTTTTCAGCAACTACAGCTAATCAAAAACAAATTGAGCTTCAGGCTTTATTGCTTTCAAAAATAGAACATAACAAGGCCAGTGGCTCACGCCTGTAATCCCAGCACTTTGGGAGCCTAGGGCGGGTGGATCACTGGAGGTCAGGAGTTTGAGACCAGCCTGGCCAACATGGTGAAACTCCACCTCTACTAAAAGTACAAAAAGTAGCCAGGCATGGTGGTACATGGCTATAACCCCAGCTACCTGGGTGGCTGAGGCAGGAGAATTGCTTGAACCCAGGAGGCAGAAGTTGTGGCGAGCCGGATTGTGCCATAGCACTCCAGCCTGGGCGAGAGAATGAGACTCTGTCTCAAAGGAAAAAAAAAAAAAAAAAAAAGGCCAAGCCATACACCAAAGAAGAGTCCTTTTCTATTGCCAAAACTCTGTCTCCCAGGTTGTCCCTTTTACTCACTCCCTCACCCAGCCTTGGGTCCCCTCCAAATGCAAATGAAAAAGAATGCCAGCAGGTAGAATATTTTGTAAGACTTTCTACAAAACTTTATGTCCACCATTATGATTTTTATAGAAGCTGCCTGAGATGTATGTGAAAAAACCACCTAAAGAAGATACAGCCTTCTGTTCACAGCACCACAGCAGAGAGTAAGTCACTCCAGTCCTCGAAGATGCATACAGGCTGGCAGCAAGCAGAGTTCTCCATGAACCGGTGGTAGAAAGTCTGAAGGAAATAAGCAGTCACAGGGGATCAATCAGTCCATAAAACGTGTGCCCACAGGGACGGTCTGGGGCTCAGGCCCAACTCAAGAACCCAAGACGGAGTAACGCATGAGTCCAGGAGCACGGCAGTTGACCCCTTGTTAAAAAGACTCACAAACTCAGCTCATTAACTCAGAGCCAGCTTCCAACTTTTCAGGGTTTCTGAGTGTTGGCAGTTGTGTCAACATTCTTTTGAGGGTCAGCTAGGCATGGTGGCTCATGCCCAAAAGCCTAGCACTTTGGGAGGTTGAGTCAGGAGGATTGCTTGAACCCAGGAGTTTGAGACCAGCCTGGGCAAATAGCAAGACCCTGTGTATGCTTAAAAAAAAAAAAAAAAAAAAAAAAAAATTAGCGGGCCATGGTGTCACACCCTTGTAATCCCAACTACTCAGAGGCTAAGCTGGGAGGATTGCTTGAGCCCAGGAGGTTGAGACGGCAGTGAAGCACGATCACACCACTGTACTCAAGCCTAGGTGACAGAATGAGACCTTATCTCAAAACAATAAAAGATTATTTTGAGGTTCCAAGTACTTAATCTTTGCTCTCTCACTCCATTCATTCCCAGGTATTTCCTTTCTCTTACACTATGCAGCTGTAAGACCCAGCTGCCCCATGATGAGTTCCTCACCAACCTTCCTGCCTTCTGCTTCCTCCTGTGCCCTCTCACACCTGGTACCCCTGTCTTCGGAAACTATTACTGGCTTTACAGTCATTACATGATATTTACTGTCTTGATCACATCAGATTGATTATGGGCTTTAGAGATATTCCCTATGTACTCTTTACCCTCATCATCAAACAGCCTTAGTCTCCAATTACAAACAGCAGCAGCAGCTCCCCTTCTCTTCATCCTATGAACCACGCCTCCTGCAGGCCTGCCACAGAGCCCACAGTGAGTGGATGGTGAGAAGACTTGGAACTGTTTCATTCCAGGCCACAGGGAGCATCACAGCAGCACAGAGGAAACTCCATTTTTCAGACTGCAAGCACGCAGCAGCTGCACCCACCAGAGCTGTGTAAAACGACCACACATAGTACGTTCACTGGGCAAAGAGATGCTTCTTGCCCACAGAGAATAAAGCTAATAAGGAGAACCCAGGCGGAAGTTCATCTAGGTAGACAAAGACAGAAAGATGCAAAGTTCATTTGAAGAGAGGATAGCATTTTGCAGAACATACTGGGGGGAAAAAACCTTTTCCTAAAAATCAACAGGTAAAGATTCATGACTTACACGCTTGCTAAAAGCAATTACATCAGAAAAGACCAGTCTCTGTGCTTAGTCATGTGGACTTTGGAGGTGAAAAATAAAAGATGTCATAGCACAGCTGGTACAGAATAAAGCCCAGGACTGGAAAAAATACTCCATGCAAGAGTCTGAGCCCAGCGCATGGGTGAATGCCCTCACAGGTTCACGAATGAGGAAGAACCAAAGATAGTTACAGCCATCCAGCAGATGCTCCTTATTGCTTTGAGAGGGGAGATCTAGAAAAATGAAATTGCATATGGGTCCCATTTGGGATATGAACTCCGTCATTCTCAGGAAATCCTTCCACTGCATTTGTCAGAAGCTCTCCCTGCTATGCTTTGGCTGGGTCCCCACTCAAGTCTCATCTTGAATTATAGCTCCCATAATTCCCACATGTTGTGGGAGGGACCCAGCCGGAGACGATGGAATCATGGGGGCAGTTTCCCCCATACTGTTCTCGTGGTAGCAAATAAGCCTCATGATAGCTGATGGCTTTATAACGGGTTTCCCCTTTCACTTGGTTCTCATTCTCTCTCTTGCTTGCCGCCATGTAAGACGTGTATTTCACCTTCTGCCATGATTGTGAGGCCTCCCCAGCCATGTGGAACTGTGAGTCCATTAAACCTCTTTTTCTCTATAAAGTACTCAGTCTCGGGTATGTCTTTAGCAGTGTGTGAAAATGAATTAATACACTTTCCAACCGGTGAGAGCTGAGCAGTCCCTCCCTGTCACTGACTCCCTCTAGAAGCCTGATTACCCAACCAGCACATTTTATCTCAAATCACAGAAATCCCTGAACCCATCACATTCACCCTTTGTGTAGAGAGAGCACTAGTGATGTGTGTTTGCGTATTTATAGCATCTATATGTATTGATATGTATTTGGTCCCCTTTTTGAAGTAAAAGGTTACACCAGATACTATGAGGAAACAAAGTTTATGTAGTGCACTGTTGCCATCAGAGAGCTAACAATCTAGTCAGGTGAAAGAAGATGAAAAGTCATAAATTAAAACAATGCAGTAATTAAGAGCAAGCTCAGGACTGGTGGTCACAGCTTGAGGAATTGAAGGGAAGACCCTTACTGGGATTAGATGTTCTTCTGCAATTCCTTCCCTACATTCAGGAAGCGGTGTTAATTTTTCTTACTGGGTCCTTGGGGCTAGTCCCTTCACCTACTCATAAAATTGGAGGTTGAGTACCAGGCCTGAGCTATGGATGTTCTACTCCAAGAGACTGGAAAGGGTGTTAGGGAAAAAAGCTGCCTGACCACTGCAGACCCAGGAAGCAGCATCTTTAAATGAGAACCCAGTAGGACAGCCTATCCAGAATGCAATCCCAGGCTAGGACTGGAGAAAGAGAGAGAAAATACAGGTGTGAGGGAGGCCACCAGCTAGAAGCCAAGGAAACCAGGGTCAGTGAAAAGGTTTGAACCAGGGGGTGGGCACAGAGTCTGGGAACATTCTCTAAGTCAAAGAAAACAGGTGCAGTGAGTAGCTTTTATTAAAGATAATTGCACCCTTGGGTTTTGGTAGGATGAATTATACAAGGAGCTCACTGAATTCAGACACCACTTCCCACCAACAAGAGGGGGATGGTGCTTGACCAGGCACGGGGGTCACACCTGTAATCCCAGCACTTTGGGAGGCTGAGGTGGGTGGATCACCTGAGGTCAGGAGTTTGAGACTAGCCTGGACAACATGGTGAAACCCCGTCTCTACTAAAAATACAAAAACTAGCCAGGCATAATGGCTGGTGCCTATAATCCCAGCTACTTGGGAGGCTAAGGCAGAATGGCTTGAACCCGGGAGGTGGAGGTTGCAGTGATATGAGATCACACCATTGCACTCCAGCCTGGGCAACAGAGCGACACTCCATCTCAAAAAAAAAAAAATAAAAAAAAAAAAAAAAAAGAGAGGAATGGTGCTTCTCCCAGTTTATGCAGTGCAGACCCTAACGTCCCCTAGAACATTTCTGAGGTGGAAGAAACTTTTCTTCTCCTAGCTCTTTGACCCAGTGGTTGATTTTAAAGCCACTGTGTTCCCAGAACCTCTTCTAATGCATACATAAGGCTTCAAGGTAGAGAAGGGAGTCTGGAGTCTTGGATGAGCAATAGTAGAAAGCTTAGGGTGTAAAGACCTTGAAGATAACATCTGTTGTTTTGTTGCAGAGTCAGAAGTTGTGGTCTTCCAGCAGCTGGCTTGGGCAAAATGTGCATTTTATCTGGAGCCAAGCCCAGACTCACAAATCTCCCCCCAGTCCCCTAGGGCCCAGCACTAGTTGTTGAATTCCTTATATGTATATGACGACAGCTTAATACTGACCAGCTGTTGGGGTAACAGTGGTGCCAGGGGTGGCGGAGGACCAGTAGAAGTGGAAGAGTGATGGATACCAAAGGGAGTGTTTTGGCCAGTGAACTGTGGTGAGTCATCACAACTGAATTCTGTTGGGAATACAAAGAGGATTTGTCTTTTTTTAGCAAGAGGTGCTATTCTGAAGTTATCATTTGAGTATGAATTGATCCATTCCATATGGCTGATGGTCTGTACACAATAGGTGGTGAACTGTGGAACTCGACTTGGAAGGTCTAGAACACTCTGCTGTTTGACAAGAGAATCATCAGAGCTAAGATGACAGATGACGGGCCCCATCCTCAGTCTACAGAATCTGAATATTCAGGTGTCAGATTATGGTGCATGTACATTTTTAAAACTTCTCAAGTGATTCCGAGTCACAGCCGAGGATGGAAACCTCCACTGTAGAACAATGCTTTCCCAAATGGAAAGACAAAATGATGGCTGATTTCTGATAGTATGTGGTCCATGAAGTTGAAGCCAGGTCATCTGTGGAAGTGTTTTATGCGTAGGAAATCTGTGGAGGCAGAAAACCATCTTCACAGACATGGTGGCAGTTGTGACACAGAGATTAGTGCGAGATAAATGTATCTTTGCCACAGGGCAAATGGGCAATGACTTCTACTTCCATTTGAGATGATTTCACGTCAGGAGGTGCAAGGGGAGAGAACAAATTTTAGTCTGTGCTCAGGTTATTTCCCAAAGAATATTATTGGATTATTAATATTTCTGTTGGAAGAGAACTGAGTCACAGTGAATATGTTTAGGCTTAGATGTTGATAATATTTTAAAATATATGATCAATCATAGGCAATCTTGTTCTGGTCCTAAGTATTTAATTCACTAAGTTAAATGAGGTTTTATCAATAGGATTTGGATCACTATCTTCTGACTGGATTTTAATAAACAGGCCAATGGCTCATAAAGGCTTTCCATCCAAACAAGAAGAGCTGCCAGTGGAAGTGAGGTTCTGCTGTGATCGCTACAGAAGGGGAGGGACAGGAGGAGGTGAAGTGGCCGCTATGAGAAAGCAGAGCCCTGTGAGAATGGCACTTCAGGGAACACATTGATAAAGAGATGCAACTCCTTTAGTAGATTTCTCCCTAGGGAAAGCAAGGAAAAACTGGTATGACAGCAGTCACTAAGCTAAGCACAAAGGGATTGTTAATATCATGTGCCACCTACATCACACCCATGAAGATATTCTCCTAGGGAGCTTCGGTGGAAGACTGGATCGTAGACAGTCCGTTGTTGTCACCACTTCCTTCTTTTACTACAATTTCCAATAAGATTATCACATTTCATTTCAAAGTTCCCAGTGCTGAGTGCTCAGTTTGATCAAGGGGTAGAAGATCCAATGGTCCAAATTCCTCTAACTACTCAGTCAATCCACAGACATGTCCACTAGATGGCAGCATGCTGAAAAGTCATGACTTAACACAAGGCCCCCAAAAGTCTCCTGGATCACATTTAATGCTTTAAACAAGCCCAGTGGTCAGTGGGTACAGTGCTATGACGCAAGTCAAGTACTTGGGCTTGGGCCTCTTTGGTTGGTACCTGGGGCCACACTCTCCCCCTGTTATGGTTTGGATCTTTGTACTCGCCAAATCACATGCTGAAATATTATTCCCAGCGTTGGAGGCAGGGCCTGCTGGAAGGTGATTGGATCATGGGGGCAAATCCCTCATGAATGGCTTGGCACCAACCCCTCTTCGTGGTCAGTCCTTGCTCAGTTCATCTGACATCTGTTTGTCTAGAAGAGTCTGAGGCCCGCCCCATCCCACTCTCACCATGTGATGTGCCTGCTCACTGTCACTTTTCGCCACCATTGGAAGCTTCCTGAGGCCCTCGCCAAAAGCAGATGCCGATGCCATACCTCCTGTACACCCTGCAGAACCGTGACCCAAGTAAACTTCCTTTCTTTATAAATTACCCAGCCCCAGGTATTTCTTTATAGCAATGTAAAAATTGCCTCACACACTCCCCATCCTCTCCCCTGCACTCTCCACCTTCTATGACGGCCTTCTTATTATAAGCCAGGGCCACCACACTGAAGAAACTTATCTGCTATCCAGATCTACACCATCTAAGTTTTGGGACCAAAGGACTCCCTGTGAGGATATCTTGTTGGCCCAGACATCTGTTGACCAAACCATCAGTCTTGGTGCTAAGTGGGTGCCCTCATCGGCCCAGAAGACCACCCCCAGCATTGGAGAGTAACAGACAGGCACAGAGAGTCAGCAACAGGGGTGTCGTCCTTCACCTAGGCTTTAGAGGGATGGCTGAAAGAACTGAGTACAGACGGACCCTCAATCTACAGGGACATCAATCTGGACAGAATCGTATTATTTCCTTATGTTGGAAAAAACTAGAAAGACCAATAGTGTCATTTGTAGAAAGCCTTTGTCATCTCTAGAGTATGTTAGTCTATGGGCTTGAATGAGAATAGAGGAATGTGTGTGAGGTCTCAAAGCACTGGAGCAAAGTATAGATTGTATAGGGCGAAGGGAAGTATGGAAACTCACATGGTTAAAACCTCATTCTGATGGGATATTGCCTTTAAATGCTTTGAAGCCTGTATCCCATGTTTTTTGTTTTTGAGACAGAGTCTTGCTCTGTCACCAGGCACCAGGCTGGAGTACAGTGGCGCAATCTTGGCTCACTGCAACCTCCGCCTCCCGGGTTCAAGCAATTCTTCTGCCTCAGCCTCCCGAGTAGCTGGGACTACAGGCACGCGCCACCACGCCCAGCTAATTTTTGTATTTTAGTAGAGATGGGGTTTCACCATGTTGGCCAGGATGGTCTCAATCTCTTGACCTCGTGATCCGCCCGCCTCGGCCTCCCACAGTGCTGGGATTACAGGCGTGAGCCACTGTGCTTGGCTCTGTATCCCATGTTTTTGAGGGAAAAAGCTTGCTTCATTTGTTTTCCCAGAAATCAAATGAAGATATTTCTGGAGAAAGCCTTAGTAATATGATGAATCACATCCACCTTTATGAGTTTCACAGGAGCATGCAGGAGTGGGAGACAGCCTCTCTCGGAGAATTTGGCAGAGAAGATACTGTTGTGACTCAATGCAGTGTGGTTAAGGTTACAGCCGTCTCTCCATTGAAAAGTGATCCCACCAGTCAGTGAAATCAGCAGCAACAGCAGACAGGTCATTGTTCTGCAGCTGAGGGAGGTCACCACACCCCAGGGACTTTGAAATCAGGAGTTCAAGTTTGGCTCCGCTGAGCAAACCAAACCAGCTATTTATAGGACTTATCAAACTTGAAGGAAATTGACCAGGCCTGAGAGAAACCAAGCTAGTAGTGATGGAATAGATCCCCCATCTGCTGTCTCCACTGTACCTCCCAAATTGTTCAGGGCAGGGGTTCTGTCTTGGCCTCTGCTGTGTCGTCAGTGCCTGGCACCTAACAACCTGTGCTCTGTAAACATTTGTTGACTAGGTGATGGATTTAATATATTTAAGTATATATGTATATTATAAAGTATAAATATATATTATATAGGTATATATAAGTATATATAAGTATTATATAAGTTATAATACATAAGTATATACAATTATATAATACATATATAAAAGTATATATAAGTATATATTATATACATATATGTATATAAGTATCATAAGTGTACGTTAGTATATAAGTATAATATACTTATAGATATTAAATATTCTTATACTTATATATTATATGTATATACTTATATATAATATATATTTAAGTATATTATACTTAAATATATATTATACTTATATATACTTTTATATGTAATATATATTTATATACTTAAGTATATATCCAAAGGAACAAACATTCTATTCTAAAGACACATGCATGGGTATGTTCATTGCAGTGCTATTCACAATAGCAAAGACACAGAATCCACCTGAATACCCATCAATGATAGACTGGATAAACAAACTGTGGTACACAGACATCGTAGAATACTATGTATTCATAAAAAGGAATGAGATCACATCTTTGCAGGGCTGTTATCCTTAGCAAACAACGCGGGAACAGAGAAACAAATACAACGTGTTCTCACTTATAAGTGTGAGCTAAATGATGAGAACACATGGACGCAGAGGGGAATACACACTGGGGCCTTTTGGAGGGTGGGAGGGAGAGGCTTAATAGCTAGGTGGGGAAATAATCTGTACAACAAATCCCCATGACACAAGGTTATCTATGTAACCAACCTGTACCTGGACCCGAGTTAAATATAAAAGTTAAAAAAAAATTTTTTAAGTAAAAAACAAAAATGAAAAAAAAATTAATGCATTTTCAAATGGTTGAAAATGAATGGGGCTTTTTTGGAGGTGGTAGGGGAAAATTGGAATATTCTCAGGATGACTTTTTTTTTTTTTTGAGATGGAGTCTTGCTCTGTTGCCCAGGCAGGAGTGCAGGGGTACAATCTTGGCTCACGGCAACCTCTGCCTCCCGGGTTCAAACGATTCTCCTGCTCCAGCCTCCTGAGTAGCTGGGATTACAGGCATGAGCCACCACACCCGGCTATTTTTTTGTATTTTTAGTAAAGACGGGGTTTCGGCATGTTAGTCAGGATAGTCTCGATCTTCTGACCTCGTGATCTGCCTGCCTCTGCCTCCCAAAGTGCTGGGATACAGGTGTGAGCCACGGCGCCCAGCCTTTTAAAAATGAATTTATTTGTAAAATGGTCACCATCTGTGTAGTTTTGTTTTTCTTCTGCAACACCAGACTGAGAAATGGCTTATTTATTTAGCACCCGTACAAAGTTCAGAGGCATCATGGGATAAATATGGTAGAACGGGTGGCACCTAAACTATTCATTTTCAACAGCCCCTCCTTCCCTGCTAAGGGACAGAAGGTCCTAGGAGATCTTGCCAGACCGTTTAACCTGCCTGGATTTTAACTCCTTGAGGGTAGAGACTGCGCGTCTCATCGCCAGCACCCAGCATACTGCCTGACACAAACCAGAGTGTGTTCAGGGGATGCTTGTGGAATGCTAATGCCCTTGGTCTTTCTTGCCAAGCAAATGCATTGGAGCATGGGGGAATTTAAGGAGGCCTTTGACAACAGAAAGCTGGTAAAGTGGGCAAAGGTTACAATGGAATATCAGAAAAAAATAATCAGAGGAGAATTTAGAGTAGCAGCAGAGGATATTGACAAAGGGAGCAACACCTGAAGAGAATCACTAAGATATTGATTATGTGGAGGCAGGAACAAGACAAACAGCAAGCAAGAGAACTAGCCCCATAGGAAGTACTTATCCTACCCAGCTGTGGAATAAATTAGGGCAGATAGAAAAAGAGAGCAGGACAGTGGGTCTTCAGGGAAAAAAGAACAAGGAAGGTAGAACTCCCAATCTCAAAGAACCCGCACACCATACTTTCTCATTAACCACCTGAACAGAATGTCATAGCAAGAAGTAATCATTCAATAATCAGGGCCAGGCATGATGGCTCACACCTGTAATCCCAGCACTTTGGGAGACCGAGGCAGGTAGATCGCTTGAGGTCAGAAGTTCGAGACCAGCCTGGCCAACATGGCAAAACTCCGTCTCTACTAAAAATCAAAAACTTAGCTGGGCATGGTGGTATGCATCTATAATCCCAGCTACTTGGGAGGCTGAGGCAGGAGAATCTCAAACCTGGGAGGCAGAGGTTTCAGTAAGCTGAGATTGAGCCACTTCACTCCAGCCTAGGTGAGACAGTGAGACTTAATCCCCCCCAAAATTATCATAATCAGGAATTACTATCAGCTCTGATAATTTATCTGTTCACATTCCTTTAAATAACACCTATAATTATGTAGTTATAGCCACATTCTCCTTAATAAACTGCAAGATCATGCAATTAAAACCTCACAAGTCTCATATTTAAATTTTGCTTTTGTTATCTTAAAACTAAAATTGAGACACTAGTACTTTAAAATGAATATGCCCCAAACTAATCATTTGGATGCTGCTAAAAAAATCTCTAGTTCTTCCAAAAAACTCTCTAACTATAAATGTACCCATAATTAATGACTACTCCCATTCCCTGTAGAACAGTAAATCTTGGCTTTTCCAGGGATATCAACATTTTGAAGAGCTGATGAAAGGTAGGTACCCTGTCTCAGGAAAAGAAAAAACGTTTATATAACTTATTTCACTCTAAATGAGTTTTGCTGACATACACAAATTATACAAAAGATGCATACTTATGATTTTCATGAAAAAATTAAGGTATACTTCCTAAAATAAAAGTTGAATTTAGTGGCTGGGTGTGGTGGCTGATGCCTGTAATCCCAGCACTTTGGGAGGCCTAGGCAGGCGGATCACCTGAGGTTAGGAGTTCGAGGCCAGCCTGGCCAACATGGGGAACCCCTGTCTCTTCTAAAAATACAAAAATTAGCGGGGCAGGGTGGCACATGCCTGTAATTCCAGCTACTTGGGAGGATGAAGCAGGAGAATCGCTTGAATCCAGGAGGCAGACAGAGGTTGCAGTGAGCTGACATAGTGCCACTGCACTCCAGCCTGGGTGACAGAGCAAGACTATCTCTTTCAAAAAGGAACTTAAGACGTATAAAAAATAAAACATTCTGCTCACGTTTTGATGAGAAGTAGGATTATTCCAATACCACTCTGTGGTAGTCCCAGAATCAGAATTCCAAATCTCACTGTGTCAGAAAAGTCCAAAGCTTATATTTATGTGACATCCCCTGTAATTATTTGAGTCGGATTAATACCCTATCATTTCCTTTGTCAATGAAGTGACCTCAGGTAAGGTCTGCCTCTTTGATGTTGCCCTTGGAGGTAAAGGTTTTTAAAAGGGAGATGAGTTACCAGTGGAGACCTCACAATGTATGCTGTTAGGTGCCACAGACTTTCTCATCCCTTGACTGGCTAACGCTCCCATCCCCTCATTCCTAGTTCCCTCCACACCTGAGCCCTGGTCTGTTTCCAGTCAACAACCTTCCCCACACTGCTCTACATAAGTTCCTGTAGAACTGCCAAGGAACGCCCAAGCTCAGTGCAGCCGGGATGAACAGCAAGCCAAGTGTGAAGTCCAAACCATTTCCCCCCAGAAGCAACCTTGACATGCTGTGTTTGAGCTTTGAGTTGCACGGTTTCGCTGTTGAAGCCATTATGAACAAACCAAGCAGGCTGACTTTTTGAGCCTCATCATGTTAGTTCGCATCGTTCCATGCAACCCATAAAAGCTGACTTTGGGAGCACAGTCTCTCTAGAGCCTGGGCTGAGCTTGCTAGGATGTTTTTATATTCACCCTCGATGTGAGTTTCATCCTCATTCATTTTAATAGAGATCCAGATGTCTTTTATTCCTAAGGGAATAAATTTATGATTTATGTCTATCTACATCCCATGTCAGATACAGTAGTTAATATTAAAAGAAACAAAAATGGGAAAGAAAAACTTCTATTTTTAGCATTGTCAGACCAACTTCTTTTTGTTTTTTTTAGATGGAGTTTCGGTCCCTTGCCCAGGCTGGAGTACAGTGGCATAATCTCGGGTCAGACTACAAGTGCCTGCCACCATGCCTAGCTAATTACTATTATTTTGTATTTTTAGTAGAGATGTGTTTCGCCATGTTGGTCAGGCTAGTCTCGAACTCCTGACCTCAGGTGATCCACCCACTTTGGCCTCACAAAGCGACCTCTATTTTCTTAATATTTTGTTCTAGAAGCAGAGGGAAAAGGTGCCCCGTTTTGACCAAGAAAGCGAATGGGCAAGCTGAAAACTTAATGGGATGTCTCCGATTAGAGAGCAAACTCCTCTGCAGACTCTGCCTCCCCAGCTGGGTAAAAGCTGAGCTTTGTTGTGCTGCATCCCCACTGATTCTCGATTAGCTTTGGCCTTCTCTCCTGCATAGGCTAAGATCTCCAGGGAACATTAAACTGACTGTGGAAGGAATGTCCCTGGACATGTACAGACTCCGATAGAATGCAACTTCCTATGCATTTTAAAAGCCCAATCACATCACTATTGTCTTCACTCTTGGTGGCTAGCTATTGAGAAAGAAACGGTGCTTTCCTTAAATCTAGTGAGCAGTATGTGATAAACACAGGCAGGCTGATGTCTTCCCTCTCACATTATTATAATCTAGTGGTATTCTGTAGTCCCACGAAAAGAACAAATCTTCATCGCAGCAAGCACTCTGTTTGTGGTGGCCAACCTCCAAAACAGTATTGTTTGGCAAAAACAGGAGTGTTTTTAGCAACAAAATCCAAAGCAACGGTACAGGACAATCTGAAACCAGCACGCTGTGGGTCAATTAAGTGAGCATCTGTTACATCTGGCCCCAAACTACCAGCTCACAATCTTTATTGTCTTCGTATGTGAAGCAAACACATCACCCGATCTATGGGTATTTTATTTTACTGTATCTTTTGTTTTCTTATTATTTTTTTTTGGCACGTAAGTCAGAGATCCAAATTTATTTGCAAATGTTCTCTGGATATTTGAAGCCCCCTGGATAATTTACATTTTTTTCTTAAGTTTCTTGTGAGTTTGTTTTTTTTTAAACCTACTTCAATATTTAGAATGTATGTTCCTAAAATATAAGAAATTATTTGTAATCAGATGGTGTACTTTAGGGTGAAAGTATAAAAAACCTCAATTCAAAATGACTTATACAAATACAATAAAGAGTATTTATAACTCACATAACTGAAGAGTCCAGAAGCGAGGCAGAGATGAGGCGTGGTTCAATGACAAGGCTGACTCTACTAACCCGTGTTGCTCTCACGTTCCACGCTCCTCCTGATAGCTGCTGGCAGCTTTTGGGGTACGTACCTCCTCCTTCGCAACCAGGAGGAAGAGAACCTCACCTCTCACAATCTCTAGTTGCTATTTGAGTCTGAACCAGTCGTGGTGGTGATTTGAATGCCAGGCACTGATTGGTTCACGCCCGAAGCACTATCCTTATCCCTACCAATCATTGTGGCCAAAGGAACAGGGCACGTTGTTTGGCTTATGCCAATCAGAGCCCACCCATAGAGTTGATGGTGGGTTCATCCCACCTGGATGCTCTATAAAGGAGCAAGCAGAAAAGACGGAAAGGAGAGCTTCACCGTAGAAATGAGAAAGAGAGGTGATGGACTCTACAAAACCAGCTAGTAAATGCCAAATGCACCATTTTCCTTTAAAAAAAAGAAAAAAAGAAAAACCTGCTTTTGCTTTTAGAATTTTAATAAGGAAACACTACAGATATATACTTTAAGCATCATACAGTGTTTTCAGTGGAAAGAGAAAGCTAGAAATAGAATAGTATTTATCAACCCTAAAAGAACAATTTTATCAATATTATAACGATTAGGAATCCTAGTGTTCTGGGATCCAAGTTCTTGGCTTCATTTGTTTTTATTACTTTTTTGAGACAGAATCTCGCTCTGTAGCCCAGGCTGGAGTGCAGTGGTGTGATCCCATCTCACTACAACCTCCACTTCCCAGGTTCAAGCAATTCTCTTGTCTCAGTCTCCTGAGTAGCTGGGATTACAGGCGCATGCCACCACATCTGGATAATTTTGTATTTTTAGTAGAGACAGGGTCTCCTCATGTTGGCCAGGCGGGTCACAACCTCCTGACTTCAGGGGATCTGCCCTCCTTGCCTCCCAAAGTCCTGGGATTACAGGCACGAGCCACTGTGCCCTACCTATTTATTTGTATGTATTTGAGACAGAGTCTCACTCTGTCATCCAGGCTGGAGTGCAGTGGTGCAATCATGGTTCACTGCAGCATCAATCTCTGAGGCTCAAGCAGTCCTCCTGCCTTCGCCTCCCAGGTAGCGAGGACTACCGATACGTACCACCAAGCCCAGATATTTGTTTTTTATTTTTAGTAGAGGCAAGGTCTTGCTTCGTTGCCTAGGCTGTGTCCCTGGATTTAAATGGTACTTCCATCAGTTACCAATTGCATGACGTTGCATGAGTCAGCAAACATCTCTTTTTTAGTACATGAGAATAACCACACTACCTATATCATAAGGAATGCATTCAGTAATGCAGGCATTATTGTAAAATAATAAGTGCTCCATGATTTTTATCAATCCATTAGAATATGACCTCGCTATGGATGAGGACTTCATCTGCCTTCTTCACTGCCAGAACTTCAATGCCTGGCACCGTGTGGCTGGTGTATAATAATGACTGATAAACACTTGCGGGGAGAATGAATGAAACTTCTTTTCTCCATCTCTAACTCTCAAAATGAGAATAAAGAAGACGAAAGAGTTAAGGCACTCAGAGAGCAGGCGCAACTGCAGCAAGTTCTTGGTGGAAGGCCAGCATTAAAATCCAGCAGAAATGGGGTTTGGAGTTGTGGATCTGCTGTGAGTGCGATTGGAATAGTGCAGCTGACAAGATCTGGAAGAGAAGACGTAGTGAGTGGTGTTTGTTCAATCTCCCAGCATGGGCAGGCTTTTTTTTTTTTTTCCTTTTTTTTTTTTCCTGAGAAGCAAAGGATCAAGATGGATCATCTGGTTCAGTAACATAATCTTAAAGTGAAAAATCTGTGAGTTTCTCTGTGGGAAAAGAGAGAGAGAGGACTCAAAGGAAAAAGACAATAGAGGATTTAATCCAAACCATCTAAAAGCAAATGTTGTTTTCAGGGATTTTCAGAGATTCTCTGCAAAAGGAGAAAGAAGCTGACTACCAAGGAAGAGAGGGATGCAACCGTGGAGAGGTTTTGTATGTGGCGACTGCGCATTCATCTTAAAAGACACCTACAGGACTTTCTCATTTGCACAGATAAACACACTACGTTTTCAGATGGTCCTGCCCTCCCCTAAGTCTCCCTTTATCCCCAGGCTTCGGCCAACATGTGGCAGAATATTGACTACAAGAATGCAAGCCAGGCGTGGTGGCTCAAGCCTATAATCCCTGCAAGTTACTTCACTCCATCAAGCCAAGGGCTTATCCTTTTAAAAACAGAATAATTTAAAACATATTAAATGATAGTATATATATAAAGGATAAAATAAAACATCAAGCTCATGACTAATAAATATTAGCAACCCCTTAGTATAAAAGGGTCACCTATTCTTTCTTCACTTTGGACCTTTCACAGAAATAATTGCTTTGGTAAATATGTTTCTTGACATGTAAAATCTAATGCAAGAGTCAGCTGACTTATTTACTGAGATTATGTTCTGTATTTCAAACCAACTCTGGGTTGAGCATTCCAAATCTGAAAATCTGAAATCCAAAATGCTCCAATGAGAATTTTTTTAAGTATTCTGTTAGTACTCAAAATATTTTATATTTTGGAGCCTTTCAGGTTTCAGATGTTCAGATCTGGGATGCTCAATCAATAAGTATAACGCAAATATTCCAAATTCTGAAAAAATCCAAAATCTAAGATATTTTAGTTAAGGAATACCTAACCTGTATGAAATAATGCCACATGGGTATATAAATGTTACTTCAAATTCAAAACACTTAAAGCTAAATTATTTTGCTAAACCAAGTCTCATATTAGAGTTTTACATTTCTAATGGGAGCACAATAATTCACTGATGTTTTCCAGACTCAAAGTCGTTAGCTTCTGGTAATGTCAAACTGGATATTTCAGACTAACACTCTGTGAACAAGTAGAAAATATTCACAAAGTATTTTTTTAATGTTCTTAAAGACCCTAAAGCATTTATAAGTCACTACAGGCTGGGAAATTAAGTATCTGGCTTTAGAATCCATGCTGTTAATGGTCATGCTCTATTGCCTCTCCAAGGATGAACAGCACTGGCTTCCAAACAGTATCACACCATGACTACACTGGCAGGATTTAGAGCTCAAGAGAGAAAGAAAGGCTTATGTGTTTTGAGTTCACCTGTCACTCCCATGAGTGAGATGCAGATGAGTAGGATCACACAGTGACTAAAAGCTAGACAGACCATCCTGACCTTACTATAAAAAGAGCTGCAATTTAGATCCCTTCTGTCTCTGGGATTACCGTCGTTACGATGATTTGGTGTGATAATATGTAGTGGCAAATAGTTCTTCAGGAATTTTGTAGGAAGTCACTCTAACATCTACTTTGAGTAAGTCCTCCTGGAAAATCAGTTGAAAAATGGGCTAAGTTCAATCCATTTGACTTATTTTTTTTCTCCTTCTGGTAATGCTACTCGGCATCTTTTTTCTTTTTATGAGTATTTTAACTTTCATCTTCTGGTTTGAATTTAACTTGTCATATTTCTATTTTTTTTTTTTTTTTGTACTTGGGACCAGAGGCCTTTGGGAAAAGGACCCAGTTTTTAATACAATAAAAACAAGGAGGACCAATTTAAGTCAATGAGTCATGTTTTAGGCAAACTCAGCAGAACACAAGAAATTCACTTCTGACTTTCAAGTTGTTCAAAGACTTCCGGCTCTAAAAACAGGCTAAGACATTCTTTCAAGGAGAAAATTAAAATGATCAAGGCCATCGTCATGGATAACTGAGGTAGACGCCATCATGGAGACTGTTATATGGTTAAGTAAGAGGCCTTTTTATGTAAGTTACACATATAACAAAATGCTGACGGCATGGGTGGCATATGGCATTTTGTGGGTGCAGTAAATGTCTTAACTTGTATATTAGTCTATTTTCATGCTGCTGATAAAGACATACTCAAGACTCGGTAATTTATAAAGAAAAAGAGGTTTAATGGACTCACAGTTCCACGTGGCTAGGGAGCCTCACAATCATGGCAGAAGGTGAAAGGCATGTCTTACATGGCAGCAGACAAGAGAGAATGAGAGTCAAGTGAAAGGGGAAACCCTTTATAAAACCATCAGCTCTCATAAGACTTATTCACTATTATGAGAGCAGTATGGGGGAAACTGACCCCATGATTTCATTATTTCCCACCACGTCCCTCCCACAACACATAGGAATTATGGGAGCTACAAGATGAGATTTGGGTGAGAACACGGTCAAACCACATCAACTTAGTTTGATGTTCTCAGATGAATTCTACTAAGGTTGAACTTTTCTAAATCAGTGGCCCCAGACAAGCCATAGAATTCCTTGTTCCCCTGGACTGGGTAAGGAGTGTTACAATCACATGCATATATTTTTTAAGTCATGCCATTAACAGTTTGTTTTATTCTCTGGCTTATCACATGGCTTTAGTCTTCTCTGATGAAAAAAATCTCATAAAGGCTTCTCCATCTTACCTCCAGCCCCATCATTCTCTCACACCACACCCTGTTAGTTTCAATCCTGGCATTTATCCATTTAATTACATTCTGCCCAGTTTGCTTGACTGTTTACCACCTAGCACCTCACTAGATCGTATGCTCCATGAAGGGAGAAACTACATCTTTTTAGATTAACACTGTGTCTCCAGTACTTGCATGGTGCCTAAGACAAAGTTGGTGCCCATATTTGTTAAAAGGATAAAAACAATGAGTAAGTAAATCAAAATCGGGAAGACAAGTGAGTTGAGTAGGACATAGTCTTTGCGTGGATGACAGTGACATCTAATCTGGACTTTGTTGTTAGTTGGGAAAATATTATTTTTATTTTTATGAGATACTTTCTCCCTCCCTCTCTCCCTGCCTTCCTTCCTTCTTTCTTTGCTTCCTTCTTCCCTCCCTCCCTCACTCCCTCCCTCTGTTCCTTCCTTCCTTTTCTTCCTTCCTCCCTCCCTGCCAGTATTCCTTCTTTCATTCCTTCCTTTCCTCCCTCCCTCCTTTCCTTTCTCTGTTTCTTCTTTCTTTCTTTTTCACCTAATGATTTGCAAAGATGTAACAAGGAAATAAAAATCATAATAAATGTGGGAGAGATCAAAGGAATATTTGAAAACTTTTTAATGAAAAATATTTTTAAAAATCCATGTGTAAGAATCATCAAAATTGTTGTAAGGCTAAATCATTTTTCACAAGAAAGACTTCTATTATTCATGGGAAATCCCACACACTTGAATAGGATCGTAGACACTAGAGGGCAGTCCTAGACACTCTTGTGTTTCTCCTAAAAGCAAAATAGGCATGGCAACTTAGCCTGGGCTTTTAAACATACTCTATCAATACATCAGATGCTCCCACTTTCATCTGCTCCTGCAATTGAAGGACATCCCCACCTATTTGTAGGAGGCCTTGGGTGTTTCATCCAAGTCCTGTAGCCTTTCCCAAGAGCTGAGTAAAGTGGTGTCTGGCTACTTTAGAAAACTATATGTTCCTGATTGTCCAGGAACCACATCCATTGCTGCTGTTACCTGGGGCCCATGAAGATGTCTGACGCCCTGTGTTCACAGAGGCCTACGCTTTCAAATCCTGGCATGTGCAGGGGTGGGAAGGATGCCCCATGTCCCCTCTTTCTCAAGGACAAGGTTGGTGCTGCTCTGAACCCTAGCACTTTCTGGAGACCTAGATTTTTGCAATAAAATAAAAACCTTAAATATTCCTGCGGCCCCCACTTTGCACTGGACTCAGACATGAGCCCCTTGGGGAATTGGAATTCCCAATTGCCAGACTCCTAATTTATGACTTAGATGCTCTCAAAAGTTTCCCTTAGTCATTTTGACCAATCGTGACTAAATGATCCATCACCAACCCATCACACGTGTGTAGGTCTTTTAGCATTCTGGAGTGAACTGGCCCTAACTGAAACCTGTAAATCACTCAAGGCCCTGATTACAAACTCAGCCTTCCCCATCCGCAAGGGCTGTGAATCCAAGGAAGATTTATCCTCACATGTCAATGCTTTGGAAGAATGTAGCTTTCCACAGTTACCTTCCCTTCGGAGGAAGAATTCTTTTACTTTTATTTTTGTTTAAAGCAGAGTTGTCTTTCAAGGCTTGTTCTAAAAAGAGATCAAATCGGAGATCTGGTTTTGACTAGTGGGAATTTTCCTTCAGCGAAACCAACTGTTGACTCTGCTTGAACTCCCGCCAATACAGGGGCCAGTGCTACGGCACTTTTAAGTTAAAAGTGGCTAATAAAATCATGAAGGAAAACCATAAAAGAGAATTACAAACTAAATTATCAAAAAGAAAAAAAGTTGTTTTACTATGGTGAAATTTACCCTCCAGGGACCGAACAGAAAGTTTGCAGACATAAGCTGATGTCAGCAGAGACATCTGACACATTTTAAAGTCTTTTCCCCTCCGTAAGTTTAACCATCCAGTTCTGTCTGACTCATCAGTTGTTTCTAATATTGCAGGGAAGCTGTGTTCAGTTGGCCAAAAGAAAAGCTGAGATAACCTCAATTATCCATTTTACAAGAAGAGACTGAAAAGCTACCTTCCATTTCTGGTGTGTTCATTTTTAAAGCTGATGGCGCCTCTGCGCATACATTGCATTTACATTGGCTTATTCTGTAAATAGTTAACATATTTGAAGTATGGTTATATTAACGACATCATTCCTCTTGATTTTAGCTCTTGATTTGAAGGCATGATCACATCTCATCACGTAAAGAAATAGATTGAAAGACAATCAGAAATTATAATTGTTCATTAAGTTATGCGTGTATTTGATTAAAAAGTATGCACTCAGTCGGGAGTGGTGGCTCATGCCTGTAACCCCAGCACTTTGGGAGGCCGAAGCTGGTGGATCACCTGAGGTCAGGAGTTTGAGACTAGCCTGGGCAATATAGTGAAACCCCACCTCTACTAAAAATACAAAAATTAGCTGGGCATGGTGGCAGGCGCCTGTAATCCCAGCTACTTGGGAGGCTGAGGCAGGAGAATTGCTTGAACCTGAGAGGCAAAGGTTGCAGTGAGTCGAAATCTTGCCACTCCAGCCTGAGCGACAGAGCCAGACTCCCTCTCAAAAAAAAAGAAAAAGTATGCACTAACTGGTTAAATGGTCCAGCATTTCTATTTTTAAGTACTTCATACACAGCTACAACTCAGACATCATTTTTTTCCCCTGTGGTACTCTTTACTTGTTTATTTTTAGAAAGTTTGGGCCAAATCTCTTCCATCTTTGACCTTTGGGTTCTTTTCTTTTCTTTTTAGGGAAAGAACTGTGTATACCTTTCCCAGTATGAAGCATACACACATGCTCACGTGGATGAGAAACAACTCCCAGACTTGCTTTTCTGACAAATCAATCAGTGCTAGTAGATATTTAAAATGTCAAACTTCTCATTCAGCATGAGATCTGTCACTGTCTATGTGTTTCTCTGACGATTCCCCAGATCTTACCAACTGGCATGGTTCCCACATGTCAGAATGATGAAATGTACAAGACGGTTATTCAGACTTATCCCTTCTCTGCAATTAACGCAGTTGGGTATTTTTTTTCCTGGCTTCTTGGAAGGTTTACTGCTCTCCCAGGCTTTTGGCCTGCCAGTAAGGTCAAAGAGCTTGGAGTTAGTTTGCTTTCCCTCCAAAATACCAAGGTGCAACCAAACCTTTTTCCATGACCTCTTGGAAAAGTACACAGGAGCTTCATGCCATCTCTCAAGGACTACTCATAGGCATGCCCAGAGCATAGCCCAGAATAGCTAACTGCCTCTAGAAAGGTGGCTTCTCATTATTATCATAGCTTTAAAACATGATTACTAGTAGCATGAGAAACTGGGTTTGGCATTTGATAGGGTTAAAACAGTACCCCTTACTTGTCCTGCAAACTGCATATTATGTCCTCATCTATAAAGTAGAAAGTGATCATATTAAGAATATAGGCTTATGTAAGTCAACAGCAAGTGTTTTAGAACACAGGAACAAGAATATACCTAATATGTGTTAGTAAACAGAATTTTTTCTTTAGCTCCTTTTTGTTTTTTGTTTTGTTGTTGTGTTTTTTTTTTTTGTTTGTGTTTTTTTGTTTTTTGTTTTTTTAGACAGAGTCTCACTACGTCACCCAGGCTGGAGTGCAGTGGTGCAATCTCAGCTCACTGCAACCTTCACTTTCCAGGTTCAAACAATTATCCTGTCTCAGCCTCCTGAGTAGCTGGGATTACAGGCATGTGACACCACACCCAGCTAATTTTCGTATTTTTAGCAGAGATGGTGTTTCACCATGTTGGCCAGGCTGGTCTCGAACTTATGGCCTCAAGTTGATCCACCCGCTTCTGCCTCCCAAAGTGCTGGGATTATAGGCACGAGCCACCATGCATAGCCTCCCACTCTATTTTTGAACAAAAAGACTAAAAAGGTTAAGAAATATGCCAGGGAAATCAGCAAATGGGTACGACAGGGGATACCCTGGTGACGTGTTTCCCTGTGCAAATCAAAGCATTGTGTCACATACAGCTAGTTCCACCTAGCAAGTCAGTACACAGCTCAGACGCATGTCTAGGATCGTGCAATCATCTTCCACCTATTTAGATGTTTCTCGTCCACCTCAGGCTAGCTTGCAACAGGACAGATTTTCAAATTTTGGCATGCCGGTGTCAGGAAATGATTGAGTTGAGGTTATTTTTCTAACCTCAGTGTCCAACACGGTTCTCAACATTCCTATTTGTATGCTACCTGTGAATTCCTCATTGAAAATTACTGCAGGGAACATCACTTTTATGAACAATAGTAATTTGATCAGAGTAGCACACTCTGAGTTCAACACGAATGAACTTTGAGGCTGAGAAGCAAGTCTTCTACCATCTACTCCTAAGCCTTTATCTGGGAAAGGAGTATTCAGTTAGGAAATAATATCCAGATAGGCGAATTGGCCAGAGAAATTTTTGATAGCTTATTTATGTTTATTCTTTTTACAGGGGCAAGACAATTAAAGATAGAACATTCAAATCAGTCTACCGAGTGGGTTCTGATGTAAGGGAGAGAAGAAGTCCAGCATTTCAGTAAGTTCAGAGATTTTTTTTCTCCTGGATAGGCTCTCAAGTCAGTGGAGAGACAGACCACTCCCTAAACTGCAATCTATATTGCTAATCCCATGCTAGTAACTCAAATCAATGAGCCCAGCATCTAACTCACCTTCTACTTCCTAAACCTGCCATCCTAGCCCCACTACTACCGTTCACTATTCTTCTTTTCTAGGTAAATACCTTGTGACACCTTGAATTCTTTCTTTCTGCCTGTCATCCACATTCTGACTTTTGTCCTTTTCTTTAGCATTTATGGCGTCCCCTCCCTTCTGTTAACCAGGTTGAGGTCCTCATCTCCCACTGCGTCTGGGCAACACCTACTTTGCTTTCCCTTCCTTCCAACAACTACCCCCCACTCCCCACCCCTAAACTTTTGGAACCCCTGTAGGTATGTCCTGTCTCTGCTCTAGAACTGGCTCCCTTTGCCTCAATAAATATTCTTGTTATTAAGATCCTTTTCCTGCCGAGACCCATCCAGCCCTATTTCCACCGCTCCCTAGCCCACCCCTTTTACTCCAGCCCCATGCACAACCATTTCATCTCTGTCTTTGCTAAGGATTAATACTTTTCCTCAACTTCTCCCCCAACAATGCCCAAATCTAAGCCCTCTATTCAAATTTCTGCCTAAATCATCATCTGCCACCAAATCCCCTTACAAGGCTTCAGAAACAACTTATCTCTTCTGTCTGTAAACTTCACTTCTCTTTAACCTCAGCCCCTTCTGGTTCATGCTGACCGTTTTGTTTCTTGTTAACAAATGACCGTGTGTTATGTAAAGGCATTTACCCTCCTTTTCTCTTCTCTGTCCTCACTCTGCTTGTGCCTCATCCCCCCCTACACAGGAGACATGGGAAGAGACTGACAACACGCGTGGATCAGAACCGCAGTAGAACTCCTGTAGACCGTGAAGTACACCTTCTACCCCTGCAGAAAGTAAACTGCAAATTCCGACATTCTTAACTTTGTCACAATTACACAGGATGGAGATTTATTATTAAGTCATTTAATATGCCCAAGATGCCTTTAAGAAAGATTTAAATAAAAACTCAAGGGGCGGGCACAATGGGTCACCCTGAAATCTCAGTACTTTGGGAGGCTGAGGTGGGAGGATTGCTTAAGTCCAGGAGTTCAAGACCAACTTGAATAACATAGATAGATGCCCCCAAAAAGAAAGAAAGAAGAAAAAGAAGAAGGAAGAAGAAAGGAATGAAGGAAGAAAAAAAGAAAGAGAAGAAAAAGAAAGAGAAAGAAAAAGAAAAAGAAAGAAAGAGGAGAAGGGGAGGAGGGGGAGGAGGAGGGGAGGAGAAAGAGGAGGGGGAGGAGGAGGGGGAGGAGGAGGGGAAGGAGGAGGAAGAGGAGGGGGAGGAGGAGGGGGAGGGAGGGAAGAAAGAAATTTGAAGTCAACTTGAGGTGTCAGGATGGCTGCAGGCCAGGAGCTCGAGACCAGCCTAGGCAACATGAGGAGACTCCATCTCAACAAAAATATTAGAAAATTAACCAGGTATGATGAGTCCTCTGTAGTACAGGAGGCTGAGGCAGGAGGATCACTTGGGCCCAGGAGTTTGAGGTTTCAGGGACCTATGATAGCGCCATTGCACTCCAGCCTGGGCGACAAAGAGAGCCACTATCTCAAAAGAAAAACACACACAAAAAAACAAAACAAAGCAAACCAACCAAACAAGAAGAAAAAACCACACACACACACACACACACACACACACACACACACACACCCTCCCCCCCACCCCCAACGCAAAAAACCGTCGAGGCTTTCTTGCTTATGAGTGAGCTCTGCCGGGAGGTGGGATGGACTTGGGGGAGGTTGGGGCATCTCAACTTTAACTCTCAGTCACAGGAGCGAAAACCAGGAGCGCTGAGGTCAGGCTGCAGAGGTGATGCAGAGATAATTGCCATGCCGCTCCTGGTGGTGGGGTTGGTTTTCACATTCTCCATCTAAGCCGCGCATTTGGGGGAAACTGGAGCAAGCCCTTGCTCCACGGAGTATTGCTTCTAAAGCAATAAATAGCTTGAGGTGAGAGAGGCGAAACTGATTGTCCCTAAGATGGGACTGCAATAGAAATCCGGGCAGCCCGAACAGGCACCCCGTGCGCCAGCCACCAGCGGGGCCGCGTGGGCGTCGCCGGCTGGGGACCCGCCGCGAGGAGGCGCCGCGAGAGCGCGGGTCCCCGCCCGCGGCCGGAGGAGGGCTACAGCGCCTGGGCCAGCCCCCGAGCCGGCCAGGCGGGCGGGCGCGCGCCAGCAGACGCTGGGCACTGTCACCGAGGGTGCGCCGCGTGCACCGACTGGGGAGGCGGACATCTGGGGACCGCCAGGCTCCGCCCGTGCTCCTTGCCCGGCCGGGGTCCTCGGCTCCTGCTCACGGATAGCAGCCACCGGGGCGGAGAGAGATGTCGCCCGGGGCCAGCCAGGGTCCCAGGGGAAGCCGGGCACCGCCGATCGCACCCGTCTGCTGCGCTGCGGCCGCGCTGGGGATGCTGCTGTGGTCCCCCGCCTCGCAGGCGTTCAACCTGGACGTGGAGAAGCTCACGGTGTACAGCGGCCCCGAGGGCAGCTACTTCGGCTATGCGGTAGACTTCTACATACCCGACGCCCGCACGTAAGTCGCCCGGCCCGAGGAGGTGCGCGCGGGGCGAACGCGATCCCGGGTCCCATCCCAGCCACTCCGCCGCGCAGTCCCCGCAGTCTGGGATCCCCGTCCCGCCGCCCTCCCAGGGTCCCGTCCCTCTCCAGACACCAGCCCCTTCTCTCCCCTGCCATGCTAGATGCGCCTTGCGAACTTTGAGCTAGAGACATGCCACTTGCATAGAACACGCAAGTCCTGGGTGTTCCCGGCACCAAGACGCATGCATCCTACAAAGGAGAGAACGGGACGCAGAAGACCCAAGCGGGTTAAAGCCGCGACCACAGCGCGGTCTGTTTATGCGTAGCCTGGAACGACGGCGTCTGGGCGCAAGAGCTGTCGGCTACCAGCAGCTGGGCTCTGTCCTTGGCTTCCTCTCACCCCACCCCCTTCTCTCTTCTCACTGCACACACAGAGCTCCACCTAGGGAAGTAAGAGCGTTTGCACTCTTGGAAACCAGGTTGCGGACGCCCATAGGTTTCCAAGAGGAAATCAAGATTGACAGTCGGTCCTCATCATAAATACGTTCCTGTCCCCCACGCCTGACCCAGCGTCCCTGGGTTTGAGGCTGCGGAGACTGCATTGCATGCGCACGCTTTTGTGACGCCCAAGGAGTGACTTTCTCCAACCCTTTTGCAGAGCGAGTGTCTTGGTGGGGGCACCCAAAGCCAACACCAGCCAGCCCAATATCGTGGAAGGAGGAGCCGTCTATTACTGTCCTTGGCCCGCGGAGGGGTCTGCACAGTGCAGGCAGATACCGTTTGACACCACCAGTAAGTGAGATTTGTCCTTCTAAGCTGCGGGCCTGGGTTTAGAAGAACCAGGGCCATTCCAGGGGCGAATTTCCACTGTCTTGGTGCGGTGCTCGTTTCGCCTGCTGGATGTGTCCGTGTTGTGGGTTGTGTGGGTCTCTAGAGAAAATCAGTTTTTTCAACTCTGAGTTAAGTGGAGGTAGATGTTTAGTGAACCCTAAAGAAGGGACACTATTTTGACCCTGAGTGTTTGGACGCATCCTGGCAATTCCTGTTTCCCTACTGTTCTGGGATGAGCATTTTCAGGGTGAGTGGATGTTTTGGAGAAACATGAAAGCTACGTTCTAACCTTGACTGTGGAGAGAATTTGCTTTTCAAGGACAGATCTAGAAAAAGAGAGATCCCTAGCGTTTCCAGTGCCCAAACTCCGGAGGCAGGACGTAGCTGCCGCAGACTCAGACATCGCTCCTTGTTGCTGTTTAATTCTTTACAGAAAGAAAGAATTGTCTTTCAAAATATTAGACATCGGATGTAAGCTAGTGCAGGCAGAGTGTGGATGGATTACATTCATTTCCAAAATCCCTAGACAGATGTTTCTTATTTAATTATATGGAAAATACATTTTAAACAATTCAGCCTGGTGGTTTCCTCTGGTGTTTTCTCTTTAGAGCCTGAGAAAATAATTTAAATGCAATGCTTTCAAAAACATTAACACTGAGTGCTTTAATTTGTACCACCAAAACTTTATGAAATCAAAAGGTATATGTTATCAGAAAGCAAATATCTCTTTCCAGAAAAATGTGAATATGCCAGCTTGAATATCAGTCTGATAATCTTTTAAAATACCCTTTGCACCACACAACTATTTTATGATTTCATACTTGATTTGAGTTTTTTAAATTGTTTGATTAGTGTGTATATAGAATTTACACAGAATATTTTCACAGAATTTTGATGAAATTGGCTGGGTAATAGTTACCTGTTACTATATCTAATTTTTATCTTTTATGTTAAAGGTGAAAACAATTTCAGTTCTATAAATATGAAAATCATTTCAAAGCAAAACATACTATACAAGCATTACCTTGAATTATTTCCTAATTACCCTAATTAGGAAAGTTTTTTTTTTTTTTTGTGAGACAGAGTCTCTCTGTTGCCCAGGCTGGAGTGCAGTGGTGTGATCTCGGCTCACTGCAAACTCTACCTCCCAGGTTCAAGCAATTCTGCCTCAGCCTCTCAAGTAGCTGGGACTACAGGCACGCACCACCATGCCCAGCTACTTTTTGTATTTTTAGTAGAGATGGGGTTTCACCATGTTGGCCAGGCTGGTCTTCAACTCCTGACCTTGTGATCCGCCCTTCTCGGCATCCCAAAATGTTGAGATCACAGGCATGAACCACCATGCCCAGCCTAGGAAAGTATTTTATAAAAGCATAAAAAAATTATATTTTTATCATGCCTACCTTTTATGGTCACAATAGCTTATCATTTTATTAAGTAATTATGTTATTTTATACCAGTTTTTATAAGCTGTTACTTTTAAATTTGAGTATTAGCAGCCAGGAAGATTAAACCTTTTGATGCTAATTTGTAACAGAAATCCTTTAATTAGTTGTTTTGTCAAGACTTGAGATACTTTCTAGCTACTATCCTCTGGGTTTAAGAATAAGCTTCCTAAACCAGAAGAATTAAACATTTAAACATGAAATTAATGCCATTTTAATAATTCATGCCCAAATCATTTGTATTTTTGAAAGTATTTTAAGCCCAGGCCAAATAAAGACACGAATCATTGACATTATTAGAATTTACGCTAAGGAAAAGAAGCATTTATGTTTTGAGACACAGTTGAATTTAATAAGCTTCTTGTATAGTCTCATATATATCAAATCAGGATCTGATTAGCATGTTTTTCTTTTGATAAAAGAAGAATCCGTGCCTGCTGAGATAAGTTACACCTGACTTACTTTGTAAGTATTCATCCCAATAGGTGTTACAGGCCAACAGATTAAAAACAAGTGAATACATATGTCAAATATGAATTTAAAAAAATTAACCACTCCTAGCTGAAAATTTTCAGTATTAAATTACAACAGGTAGGCCAGGAGTGGTAGCTCATGCCTGTAATCTCAGCACTTTGGGAGACAGAGGCAGGTGGATCACTTGAGATCAGGAGTTCGAGACCAGCCTGACCAACATGGTGAAACTCTATCTCTACTAAAAATACAAAATCAGCCTGGGGTAGGGGTGCATGCCTGTAATCCCAGCTACTTGGGAGGCTGAAGCAGGAGAATCGCTTGAACCCAGGAGGTGGAGGTTGCCTTGAACCGAGATTGTGTCACTGCACTCCAGTCTGGGCAAAAAAGTGAGACTCCATCTTTTAAAAAAAAAAAATTACAATAGATAATATTTTCCAAAGCTTATTCTAAAGCAATTGCTAGAAGTGTGAATTCACTCTCCCATAGAGAACTAATGCTAAAAGATGTGCTTTGGTTTCCAGAATAGCCCACAAGAATGTACTGAACCCTTATTGTACAGTTGAATAACATTGAATTATATTTGCAGTAAAACAGAAGGGGATAAACGAGAACAATTTCGGCAATTAAATAAATAGAAAAATAATGTTGAGAAAAGATCAGTGTTACTTGGAGAAATGCAATGGCCTCTTTTGTGTAGGTTAGATATCTGGATATCTCAAAGGGCGTTAGAGATTGATGCTGCTCATTCCAAACTGTGTCTTATTTTACTTCTAAATATACGGGAGTTTCCCTGATAAATAGATGAATGCATTACTCCTGCTATTATACTTATCAACTACAATCACAATAATTTCAGAATTCATAAATGGAACAAAGTGAGGGAAAGAAAGAGGGAGGCAAATAGATGTTCCTGAAATAATTGAACAGGAATTTTAGAAAAATAGAAAAGCAAGGCTACACAAAGCTTTTGAGAAATGAATGGTCCATGACAGAATGAACAAAGCTGATACCTGGGAAAGACAGGGGGTTCCACTAGGAGAGGAGAAAGGAATTGTTGAGAAAAGAAAGTTCCCCATGTTGGCCATCAGGGGGTACTGTGGCCCCAGAAACCTTGATTGCCAGTGGAAATGGCCTGAAAATGGGTGTGGGGAAAGAAGTCACAGCCCCACAGCCCAGGTGTTTGCTACCCAGTGGGTACCCACCCTCTATACCTCATCTGTGCCAATTGCTTTATCCTTATACCCTCAGAGAGTGGAACCGGCAGTGTCTGCCACTTGATGCAAAGCTCTGCAGGTAAAGAAGGCACAGCAGAAGCCATTGTATTTCCAACCTGAACATCAGTTTTGTGGACAATGTGGAATGTTAGAACCAAAGATGAAAGGTGGAAACAGACATCTCTGGGTCTGGGTCCTGCCGTCGGTGTTGCCAAAGGCGTCCCACTTAGAGATTGCTGCTATGTACCAGACACTATACATGCGTTGTTTCTGCTACATAAGACAAATCAAAACAACTATGTAAAACTCATTCTGTAAGTAAGGAAACTGATATCAAAGCGATACCTAAGACCATACAGTGGTAAGCGGTAGAAGCAAGACTGGAATAGAGGTCTGCCCAGTTCAAAGCCCGCTTCTTCACCTGCTTTCCTTCCAGAAATGGGAGACGATTGACCCTAGCAGACTGCAAGTTGAAGATTATAACGAAGAGCCAAGGAGCTCTGGAAGGCTCTATTGGCCTTCTACCCCCCACGCCGTTTCCCCACCCCAACAGTGGTTTACAAATTCCATTTTAAATGATTCTCCAGAGGAGAGTTGAAAGGGAAAGCCAGTTTTGGTAGAAGCACTGTAGAAGCAGGCTTTGTCTTGGTGGGAATGGTCAGTCGTACATGCCCCTGGTTTGCTCAAACTCCCACAGAATGCCCATTCACAGTCTCCGATAAGCTGCCTCCTGAGTTACTCTCTGCCCAGTGCCAGTAATATATGGTTCTCCCCCAAAAAGGAAGAAAATTTCACTGCTTAACTAAGTAGTGGCCCCAAATTGACATCCACATAAAGGAGTGTGATGTGTCAGGCATGAAAATGTGTACTGCAAATATTCATCTGTCAAGATGTCAGTGACTTTCCCGGTCTTTTACCCTATTTGTGCTACGACGTCTGAAATCAAGACATCCTAAGTAAATTTCACCTTTCAATGAAATTGTTTCAACTTGTTCATGTCCCTGGGGTGTCTACAATTGGGTGATCTGCTCTGGTAACCAAGTAAATTCTCTCAGCTTAGATTTTGAGGGAGACAGCCCTATAATTGAGTCCCAGAATCCAGTTGAGATCCTGTTCCTCATTTATTTAAGGTCAATTGCCATTTTCTAAAAACTGCCTTTCGTTGTTGTTTTTCATGAAATAATCATTATTGACTTTTTATCTTACCATATAACTTGATTTTTTAACACTTCTCACAAATACAAGCACAGAGGAAGCTTGCAATAGCCCAGCACTTCAAATGCATGAATACTATAGGCATATGTAGTGAGGGAGGTGCAGAGAGTAGATCATTTTCCTGCTCTGTACAAAATAAAGGGGTTCCACAAAAGAGCACTTCTCTCATCTCCCTTCTGTCTTTCCCTCTTTACTTCAACAGAAGAAAATTCTTCCCATCACCAAGTTGATTTCTTTCACTTTTGTCTCAGGAACTCTTTAAACTATGCCCCATGTCTTAAACACTTTAAAACATCACATCTGCCTAATTCATGCCTCTCACTTCTGTGTCTACTCCAAGGTTTCCTTTCTTCTTTTGCTACATTTTCCAAACCAATATGTGGGTTAATTAAGGATTGTTAGATTGCAACCCTTCGGCAAAAGGGAGAATGAGGCCGGGCGCGGTGGCTCACACCTGTAATCCCAGAACTTTGGGAGGCCGAGGCAGGCAGATCATGAGGTCAGGAGTTTGAGACTAGTCTGGCCAATAAGGTAAAACTCTGTCTCTACTAAAAAATACAAAAGTTAGCCAATGTGGAGGCACACAGCCTACTCGGGAGGCTGAGGCAGAAGAACTGCTTGAACCCGGGAGGCAGAGGTTGCAGTGAGCTGAGATTGCCCACTACACTCCAGCCCGGGCGACAGAGTGAGACTCCCTCTCTTAAAAAGGGCGGGGGGCATGGGGTGGAGAATGAATTAGACAATGAAAAGGACTCTCACCTTTGGAAAAATTGCAACAGAGTTCCGGAGTATAGCACACAAGTATTTGATTGTTTGAAACGCTCAAGTAAAACGTTTGAGGAGAAAGGTAATGTGTGCTAATTAATGATGAAAATCATCATAGCTCTAATAATGACAGAGAAGCAATGTAGCCGGGAACCAGTCACCATTAGGAACACACATAAAAAGCAGACCGGAAGAGGTAGGAGGTGCCATTGAGATTTAGATGTCATCTGAGAAAGACTACTAGAATTTGCCTGGCCTCAACTTAGTATCTCTGTGTTAAAAAGAAAAGAAGAGAAAAGAAAAGAAAACTTAAAATGGAAGACAGTTTGGTTAGGATATTTCAAAGCTCTGATGACAAGATTTTCGTTGGAATTGCCGGAGACCGGAAGCCTTTGTTTTGGGGGGGTCTGTTTTATTTTGTGTTGAGTGATCCCACAATGAGAAGCAGCTTAAAGCATCTGGTTCTGCGACTGGCAGAGGGTTGTTTTTTGATAGTGCTGGCTGTGCCCTTTTTCTCATGTGAGGGTTGGGAAACATATTGGCCACATAAGTCTTGCCTTTCCAGCTTCCCCAGAAAGAAATCAGTTTTTGTTCAGGAACAAAGAAGAGAAAAATGCAGGTTAGAGTTGCCCAAGTAAATGACAGAGGAAATAACATGCATGTTACAGGACTCAAAGACAGGAGAAATCTGTGCTCTAATAAGTTTAATTGGAAGGTTACAAAGGTGGGGGAAGAGCAAAGCCCAAAGACAACTTCCTCTTTTTAAGACTTAACAATGAGACTAAGTTTTGCTACTCAGAAAAAAGGTAGTGTGTGTACACACACACACACACACACACCCCACAATATTGGCAGAAATCTTTCTCTGCTAAGGGCTGATCCAGTTGGGTCATCAGAGGTGGTTTAGCTGGATGTCTTATTTATTATTCTAGAAGCAATTCATGATGGCCCTTATGCCTGGATATGTTGGCATGACAGAGGGAACCGTCACCCCTAAATTTCTCTCAGTTGGCTCATACTTCCACGCAATAGAACACAACTGAACCTTGCTGTGAGAAGGGAGGAGGCAGGGGTCTCTACAGCCCATAGCAACCGAGGAAGCAATTAGAAAAAGGAAGTCCTTGAAACTCCAACTAGAAATGGGAAACAGATCTGCCATATGACTAGTGGAGCAGTATGAGCATTAGGCGCCCGTTGCTTAATCTGCAATATTCTTTCAAGAAGCTGGAAGTCTGTGTGAGGGAACAGGCTTCCAGGTTCTTGGCAGAAGAATATTCCATGTAGCCTCTGCAGCGTGCTGGGAGAAATGGCTTGAAATTATTCTGAAAGAGAAAATGCACCTTGACGTGTAGGCTGACACGTTGAGATGTGCACATTCAAACTTTACCTGTTGGTGCATAAGGAGTCCTGTATCTGTGAATTGCATTGGTGGAGAGAATTGCCAACCACCTTATAAACAAGCTCAGCTCAGGGGTAGGTTTTTTTTTCTTTTTTCTTTTTATTTTTGAGCTGGAGTCTTGTTCTGTCACCCAGGCTGGAGTGCAGAGGCACAATCTTGGCTCACTGCAACCTCTGCCTACTGGGTTAAAATGATTCTCCTGCCTCAGCCTCCCAAGTAGCTGGGATTACAGGTACCCGCTGCCATGCCCAGCTAGTTTCTTCTTCTTTTTTTTTTGTTTTGTATTTTTAGTAGAGATGGGGTTTCACCATGTTGGCAGGATGGTCCTGAGCTCCTGACGTCAAGTGATCCACTGGCCTCGGCCTCCCAAAGTGTTGGGATTACAGGTGTGAGCCACCACGCCTGGCCGTTGAACATGGATTTTTGAGGAACATAGTTGAAAGACTAACTATTAGTTTTATTTAACAACACTTATTTGTCCTTTAATCAGCAAGCATGTTTAAAGCATTTTAAAATAATACTTATTTTTCAAAATTCAGCTTAATACATGTTTATAAAGAACAATTTATTGTAAAAAGCAAGGTGTTCCTCCACAATGAAATTGTAAAATAGATTAAAGTATTTCAATTCTAAGTTACATGATAAGGAGATTTAATATATGCAAGCTAATTGTGACTAAGTGATTTATATTTAAAACCAAATACATCTAATGCACCAGCTATGCACTGCTATAGAATTCAGGTAGGCAGCTGTTAGAAGAATGTCACTAGATGGTCTGGAAGGAGTGGAGCTCCACCTTAACCCTGCTGAAAGGCCAGAGTTAAGTCTGTGGTGTTTAGCGAATCAGCCCTAAGGTCTGCAAGTTGAGAAAATATCCTAGACCCATAAGCACTGGAGAAAGTGATTCTTTACCCTTTTTTTTCTTTTTCTTTTTTGGTAAAATTAAGGTATAGAATACAAAAATAAGTATTTAAGAAGCGATTTCCAGGCATTGGGAGTGGAAGACATGAGTTGACTGCGAAGGGAATTCACTAGGGGGAGGCTGATGGAACTTTCTGCATCTTGATGGTGGTGGATACATGACTGCCTGTATTTATCAAAATCCATGTTGCTGTACATCACCAAAAGTGGGTTTCATAAATATAGAAGAAAGGAAATAATCTGTATTAATATAATAATATGTAAATATATGTACAAGTACAAACAAAAAGATGAAGAGGAAAAAACCTTTATGGAGATTGCAACAGAGTTACATGTGTGATACGACAATTAAATGTGGTTTTGTGGCTGTTGCTCTGAGCCCGTGGACAGTAAGCTCTTAGACTATGCGGTCTGACGTAACAGTACCTGGGGGTGTAAAGACACATATCCCTGAGAAGCATAGGCCATTGCTCCTAAATAAGGCTGAATGATTAGTGAGATCATCATGTAGGAACCTCTTTAAGATTCTTTAACTAGAGGATACCATGTTCTGAATATGTCTGATAAGAGGAGAGTGCATGCAAACATCAAGAGCTGCACAGTGTCATTCCTATATCCTTATGAAATCCAGGCACACAGTCTCCTCACTGGCAGTCACTGAAAAGAGCTCACTTTAAACACATGACTGTAGTTATCAAAATTAGTATAATGGCACTGCAGGGCACTTGGAAACATTTGGTCCATTGTCTTCTTCAGCTCTGCTATTTGACATATGGACGCAGATTCGAATATGATATTGCAAAAAACCCTGTATCGATCTGCTCTGATTTCTAGGACATACTGACACCACAGGGAAGGGCACACACCACTGCTACAGGAATAGGTTTATTCAAGAACCTGACGCGGCCCACACTAGATGCAGCATCTCACCCCAGGTACAGCAGTGGAGGCCAGCCTCCTGTGGCCAGCTTGTAGCTCTAGTCCAGCTGTCTCCGTTGTCAATGCCTATAATTTCCCCAGATGTCTCCGGCCTATGCCTGCCCCCTCTTGCTGCACTGGTTACACAGCTGATCTCTTTATGACAGTGCTGCACAGCACAGAACAGCTTGTCTCTCTAGAGCTCAGCAAACAACTCCTGCATACACGCGTGTTTCCCCACGCCCTAAACCGTGTTCTGCTGCCTCCTTCTCAGCTGCCCAGGACATCTTACCTTCCAGAATGATTTTCTAGAACTTCTGGCTTCTCTCCTCCTACAATTCCCATCAGGATACATGTTTCAGAATTAATTCTAAAGTAACTACAAATTCTTTTTTAAAAATAAAGAAATGGGGCACAACACTAAAAAATATAATGTTTTTGAACAACCTATAAGCGGATAGTCAATCAAATTAGGGCATAAAAGCATATGATTAAATATTATATGACCATTAAAAATGAAGTCTACAAAGAATCAAGATTAACATGGGAAGATGCTTTCATTTCAATGCTAAATAAAAAACACGAAATTCAAAATTGTGTCCACAACTTCTTGAAGAGTGTAAGAAGGAAACTGTAATGAGAGGCTATCTTTGGGAATTGTGATTAAAACAGGTTTTTTCTCATGCATTTTTTTCTTGTTTTCAAAACCATAAATATTTATTTATGATCAGGAAAAATAATGAAAAAACGAAACATGCAAAAAATTCTAAATGCAATGATTGAGTTCACTGAAGTGCTGTAAAGAATAACAATAAAAGATGGGAATTAACGCTCTGGATTAGAAGATGGCAATCTTAGCTGCTGTCCTCTTGTCTTGGGAGTTGATGGTTGACTGGTTTAGAAATGCATTCATTTACGTAAGGTATCTAGGTTCTAAAATACTAAAGATGAAAGGTATTTTCAGTAACAATATGTGTAAAAATAAGAAGATGCAGTGTGGAGTCTCACCTGTTTTCATTTTAAATTGTCTCTAAATCAAGAGAAATATTGATTTGTTCCCACACGGCAGTTTTGAGAGCTGTTTGTATATAGAACAGATTTTAAGTGCGTCTGAGTAAGATGAGCTTGCCAGAAGTTAATTCACAATCTATTTATACTGCAATCAGTTCACAAAACTTGTTATAAGAGCCCACTGGAAAGAAATCAAGAGTGACCATAGGTCTGCATAATCCCATACACCTTAAAATATGGAAGGCATTGGATAGAGTCAAGACATCCAGATAAACTCATGAAGCAGTGTTAAAAATCACAGCATATATTGGTGTTTAGTTCTTACTCTGTTATGTACAATAAGAAGATTTTTTCCTTTAAAACATTATATATGTGCCAAGGATGAGTTATAAAATCTATTTAGAGCATTTCTTCTGGGGTGCACCATTCTACTCAGTCCCAAGTAAGGTTTATAAATGTTCTGTAAAGGTGTGTCTGTTTACTAAGTAAAGAGTATGTCAACACACTTGCCAACAATCTCAGTTGAGCAGAGAAAAGTGAGAAGTTTTGGGGTGGAGAACTGACAGAATGAAAGCTGGAGCAGCGTTCCTGAAAATCTCTTGCACATTATTCTTTTGTATGAAAAGGAACAAAAAAGGTTTCATGTCAAATGAGTTTGCAAATGGCTGCATCTGCTCCCTTTCTATGAGATTTACACATTGCATTCATAGGATGGGACATTTGTTGACATTCACTATTTCTCCTAACATTTATGAGGCCAAAGCACACCCAAATGGCTGTGGAAACAAACAACCCTGTATCTTTAGCTTAACACATCTAAGGTTTATTACCTGCTCACACTGTTACGTTCAGTGTGATTTGATAGGGAGACTTGGCTGGTTCAAACCACACAGGAACCCAGCCTCATGGATTTTCCTTATTGACATAGATGTCTGAGATCACCCTAATTGGAAGAGGGGTGTGCCCAGTCACACACTGTCTGTTACAGCTTCCACCTGGAATTGACATCTATTATTTCACACGTTTTGCAGGCCACACCATGCCTAGGAGGCTTGCCATGCCAACTTGTTTAACTATGGAAAACTTCACTAATCTGCACCTATCAAAATTGTATCTACCATCTTTAAAAGAGCATGAGAAAGGAAATGCGTTCAAACACATTGTCTTTGGGAAATGTCATAATAAAAAAACCTGTCTTTTTTTTATTATGCAGGGTATGTTTTTAGGAATCTCAAATAGTTCAAATACGCAGTTATTTGGGGCTGCAGTCTCAACCCCTCCACTCATGAACAGACACATGGCAAGGAGACAATGTTTTTGTCAACAGATTCAAAGACAGGAGTGAGACTTGTATACCAACACTCAGTTCCTAACGTGTTCCATCCGGTCTCCATTGGATTTTTTTTCCTTTTATCTACTCCTGTGATATATTATCCATTCTTTACCACAAAGACTACCTGGGAAGACTGGATGACCTTCTTCCTTTTACTCCAGTTCCTCAGGTGATGTGTTATTAAATCATAATATATTTTTCCCCAGGAATCACCCTTGGGTTAATTTTAACACATCTTTACTTATAAAAGTGTCATCTAAGGGGGCAAAAGAGAGTTGAAAATAAAGCTTTAGCAAATGGTCAAATTTTCAGGGACTGCTCTTGGCAACGTTGCACTGACAGATGTTGCTCCCGACGTGGGAGTATGTGCGTGAACAAAGCCTAAGGTCTTGCCCCCTTGGATGGGGTTTGTAGTAACAGTCAGCAACAAGCGTAGAAAAAGTAAGCAAAGATCAAGAAGACAGAGAAGTGTGTGTGTGTGGTGGGGGGGGCTGCATATTTGGTTTAGCTTGGGCAGGCCATTTGCTTTCCATTGCTACTATGACAAATTACTACATGCTTAGTGGCTTTAAACAATACAAACTGATTATTGGTTGGTTATCTTTTTTTTTTTTTTTGGAGACAGAATCTCACTCTGTCACCCAGGCTGGAGTGCAGTGGCACAATCTTGACCCACTGCAACCTCCACCCCCCAGGTTCAAGTGATTCTCCCACCTCAGCCACACAAGTAGCTGAAATTACAGGCTCCCACCACCATGCCTGGCTAATTTTTTGTATTTTTAGTAGAGATTGGGTTTTACCATGTTGGCCAGGCTAGTCTCGAACTCGTGACCTCAGGTGATCCACCCGACTTGGCCTCCCAAAGTGCTGAAATTACAGGCATGAGCCACTGCACCCAGCCTTGATTATCTTATAGTTCTTGAGGCCAAAGTCTAAAATGGGTCTCCCTGGGCTAGCATCAACGTGTTGGCAGAGCTGCACTCCTGGAAGCTCTTGGGAGAACCTACTGCCTTGCCTTTTCCAGCTACTGCAGGTCACCCACATTCCTTGGCTCAGGGCTCTTTTCCATTTTCAAAACTAGCAACGTCTTCTTGCACTGCCGTATCTCTGGATCTCCTTTATTAACCCCTTCTTCCACCTGATAGTGCCCTTATCATTACACCAGGCCCACCTGTCTGATCCAAGATAATCTCCCTATTTGGAGACCTTTTCTGCATCTATTGAGATAATCATGTGGTTTTGTCATTGGTTCTGTTTATGTGATGGATTATGTTTATTGATTTGTGTATGTTGAACCAGACTTACATCCCAGGGATGAAGCCAACTTGATTGTGATGGATAAGCTTTTTGATGTGCTGCTGGATTCATTTGCCAGTATTTTATTGAGGATTTTCTCATCAATGTTCATCAGGGATATTGGCCTGAAATTTTCTTTTTTTGTTGTGTCTCTGCCAGATGTTGGTATCAGGATGATTCCGGCCTCATAAAATGAGTTAGGGAGGAATCCCTCTTTTTCTATTGTTTGGTATAGTTTCAGAAGGAATGGTACCAGCTCCCCTTCATATCTCTGGTAGAATTCAGCTCTGAATCCATCTGGTCCCGAGCTTTTTTTGGTTGGTAGGCTATTATTACTGCCTCAGTTTCAGAACTTGTTATTGGTCTATTCAGGGATTTGACTTCTTCCTGATTTAGTCTTGGGAGGGTGTATGTGTACAGAAATTCGTTCATTTCTTCTAGATTTTCTAGTTTATTTGCATAGAGGTGTTTCTAGTATTCTCTGATGGTAGTTTGTATTTCTGTGGGATCAGTGGTGATATCCCCTTTATCATTTTTTATTGTGTCTATTTGATTCTTCTCTCTTTTCTTCTTTATTAGTCTGGCTAGTGGTCTATATATTTTGTTGATCTTTTCAAAAAACCAGCTCCTGGGTTCATTGATTTTTTGAAGGGTTTTTCATGTCTGGATTTCCTTCAGTTCTGCTCTGATCTTAGTTATTTCTTATCTTCTGCTAGCTTTTGAATTTGTTTGCTCTTGCTTCTCTAGTTCTTTTCATTGCGATGTTAGGGTGTCAATTTTAGATCTTTCCTGCTTTCTTGGTTGGGCATTTAGTGCTATAAATTTCCGTCTAAACACTGCTTTGGCTGTGTCACAGAGATTCTGGTACATTGTGTCTTTGTTCTCATTGGTTTCAAAGAACTTATTTATTTCTGCCTTAATTTCATTATTTACCCAGGAGTCATTCAGGAGCAGATTGTCCCTTTCCATGTAGTTGTGTGGCTTTGAGTGAGTTTCTTAATCCTGAGTTCTAATTTGATTGCACTGTGGTCTGAGAGACTGTTGGTTATGATTTCCATTCTTTTGCATTTGTTGAAGAGTGTTGTACTTCTAATCATGTGGTCAGTTTTAGAATAAGTGTCATGTGGTGCTGAGAAGAATATATATTCTGTTGATTTGGGGTGGAGAGTTCTGTAGATATCTATTAGGTCAGCTTGGTCCAGAGCTCAGTTCAAGTCCTGAATTTCCTTGTTAATTTTCTGTCTTGTTGATCTGTCTACTATTGATAGCAGGGTGTTAAAATCTCCCACTATTATTGTGTGGGAGTCTAAGTCTCTTTGTAGGTCTTTAAGAACTTGCTTTATAAATCTGGGTGCTCCTGTATTGGGTGCATATATATTTAGGATAGTTAGGTCTTCTTGTTGCATTGATCCCTTTACCATTATGTAATGCCCTTTATCTTTTTTGATCTTTGTTGGTTTAAAACCTGTTTTATCAGAGACTAGGATGGCAACCCCTATTTTTTTTTCTTCTTTCCATTTACTTGTTAAATATTCCACCAACTCTTTATTTTGAGTCTATGTGTGTCTTTGCATATGAGATGGGTTTCCTGAATAACCCATACCAATGGGTCTTGACCCTTTATGCAATTTGCCAGTCTGTGTCTTTTAATTGGGGCATTTAGCCCATTTACATTGAGAGCCAAATCATAAGTAAACCCCTATTCACAAATGCTGCAAAGAGAAACAAACACCCAGGAAAACAACTTACAAGGAATGTGAAGAACCTCTTCAAGGAGAACTACAAACCACTGCTCAAGGAAATAAGAGAGGACACAAACACATGGAAAAACATCCCATGCTCATGGATAGGATGAATCAATATTATTAAAATGGCCGTATTGCCCAATTTATAGATTCAATGCTATCGTCATCAAGCTACCACTGACTTTCTTCACAGAATTAGAAAAAAATACTTTATACAGTATTTCGTATGGAACCAAAAGAGCCTGTACAGCCAGGACAATCCTAAGCAAAAAGAATAAAGCTGGAGGCATCATGTTACCTGACTCAAATTGTACTATAAGGCTATAGTAAGCAAAATAGCATGGTACCAAAACAGATTTATAGACCAATGGAACATAACAGAGGCCTCAGAAATAACACCACACATCTACAACCATCTGATGTTTGACAAACCTGACAAAAACAAGCAATGGGGAAAGGATTCCCTGTTTAATAAATGGCTTTGAGAAAACTGGCTAGCCTTATGCAGAAAACTGAAACTGGACCTTTTCCTTACACCTTATACAAAAATTAACTCAAGACGGATTAAAGACTTAAAAATAAGACCCAAAACCATAAAAATCTGAGAAGAAAACCTAGGCAATGCCATTCAGGACATAGGCATGGGCAAAGACTTCATGACTAAAACACCAAAAGCAAAGGCAACAAAAGCCAAAATTGAAAAATTGGACCTAATTAAACTTAAGAGCTTCTGCACAGCAAAAGAAACTGTCAACAGAGTGAACAGGCAACCTACAGAATGGGAGAAAATTTTTGCAATCTGTCCATCTGACAAAGGACTAATATTCAGAATCTACAAAGAACATAAACAAATTTACAAGAAAAATACAAACCACCCCCCTCAAAAAGTGGGTGAAGGATATGAACAGACACTTCTCAAAAGAAGAAATTTATGTGGCCTACAAACCTATGAAAAAAAGCTCATCATCACTGGTCATTAGAGAAATGCAAATCAAAACCAAAATGAGATATCATCTCATGCCAGTTAGAATGGCAATCATTACAAAGTCAGGAAACAACAGATGCTGGAGAGGATGTGGAGAAATAGGAATGCTTTTACACTGTTGGTGGGAGTGTAAATTAGTTCAGCCATTGTGGAAGACAGTGTGGTGATTCCTCAAGGATCTAGAACCAGAAATACCATTTGACTCAGCAGTCCCAATACTGGGTATATACCCAAAATATTATAAATAATTCTACCATAAAGGTACATGCACACATGTTTGTTGCAGCACTGTTCACAATAGCAAAGACTTGAAACCAATCCAAATGTCCATCAATGATAGACTGGACAAAGCAAATGTGGCGCATATACAGCATGGAATACTATGCGGCCATAAAAAAGGATGAGTTCATGTCCTTTGCAGGGACAGGGATGAAGCTGGAAACTGTCATTCTCAACAAACTAACACAAGAACAGAAAACCAAATCCCACATGTTCTCATGCTGTACTGGAGCGAGCATAGAAAGTCAACACCAAGACAAAAGTATGCCAAATTGCAGGGTCTTTATTGCCGGCAGCCACAGAGGACTCACATCTCTCCAACCCGTGGCCCCAAGCTCAGGCGGAGCAGGGTTTTTAAGCTGAAAAACCACATCCTGGTTTTAGGAAAAAGAGGGTGAGGGGATGCAGGGCAAGCAACTTTACAGAAACTATTTCTGGCAGTTTCTAATAAGCAAAGGCAAGCAGCTTTACATAGCAAGCTTCCTGGAATTAGGGGAAATTCTAAGTGGTCCCTGGTGGAGAGCTACAAGTCAAACATTACAAGAGAAAATGTTTTCTTCTCTTACTTTTCAATCAGCATTTTGCAGAGCAAGCTAGCTGTTTTTATTTACAGAAGCCAAGGTCAGCAGTTATTGCAAGGAAAACGGGCAGCAAGCAGTTATCACAAAGGAAACGGGGCAGCAGTTACAACTTACTTTTGGAAAAACCGTTTTTCTTGGTGCTTGCAGGGTACAGGGTTTAAGATGGCATTGCTTAGGTTCTAACTCTGGGTTAGCTATGGCACACTCACACATAAGTGGGACTTGAACAGTGAGAACACATGGACACAGAGAGGGGAACATCACACACCGGGGCATGTCAGGGGGAGGGGGTTAGGGGAGGGATAGCATGAGGAGAAATACCTAATGTTGATGACAGGTTCATGGGTTCAGCAAATGACCGTGGCATGGTATACCTATGTAACAAATCTGCACATTCTGCATATGTATCTCAGAACTGAAAGTATAATTAAATTATTATAATTAAATATGAATTTATAATTACTTTATTACAAATAATTTAAATTGAATTTTTTAAAAAAGAAAATTAGGCCAGAGAGAAAGATGGTATAGCACCTTCATGGCCAGAGTCAGGATTTGGGATTTTATTCTAAGAGTGGTGGGCAGCCAGTGGTGGGTTTTGAGTATGAAAGTAACATAATTTGATTTATGTTTTTTAAAATATCAGTTTTGGCCAGGCACAGTGGCTCACATCTGTAATCCCAGCACTTAGGGAGACCAAGGCAGGAGGATCACTTGACACCAAGATTTTGAGACCAGTCTGGGCAACGTAGCAAGATCCTATCTCTACAAAAAATGTAAAAAAAATTAGCAGGTGCAATAGTGTGCACCTGTAGTGCAGCTACTAGCGAGGCTGATGTGGGGGGACCACTTGAGCCCAGGAGTTGGAGGATGCAGTGAGCTATAATTTTGTCACTGCACTCCAGCCTAAGAGAGTGAGTGACAGGAGAAAAAAAAAAGATCAGCTTAGCTTTTGTTGAAGAATAGATTATAGACAAGGTGGAACAGAAGCAAGCAAGGAGACTACGTAGAAGGCTGTTTCTTTTCCAATAACAGAGAAGTATGGCTGGGATTGCGTGGTAGTAGTTAGACTTGAGGAACGGTTGGTTTGAGGGTTTATTTGGAAATGCAGTTAGCAGGTTATCATTATGGATCAGGTGAGGAGTGCGAAAGAAAGAGGAAATTTTGGCTTAAGTAATTGAAGGAACAGGACTTAGTAAGGAGCATGTCTTGGAGGAAATACCTAGGGTTGAGTCCAGATATGTGAAATTTGAGATGCTTATTAGACCTCCCAGCAGATGTCAAATGGGCAGTTGGATAAATAAACCCAGAGCTCAGGCAAGATGTATGAGTACAGAGACAATATTGAAGGCCATGACTTAGGGAGTGAGTGTGGATGAAGAGAGGAGGCAAGAGGAAAAGAGGCCAAGAGACAAGAATAGAAAAGAGATGAGAACAAGGTTGAGATGGAGTCCTGGGGCACCATGACATTTACAGAAATCCTGGGGGTGTGAGGAGGAAGCGTACAAAACATGAAGAAGAAGTCACCATGTGGGTAAAAGAAAGCCATGAAGCCAATAAAGGAAGTCTTGTCAGGTGGAGTGAGATGAGGATGGAAATCGGAAACATTTGATTTGACAACTGAAGGTTCCTGATGACTGAAAAATCCAGTTGCAATGGAGTGTGTCAAGAGAGAATGGGAGATGACAACGGGGGACAGCAAGTATGTGTAGCCATTTTTAAAGGAGTTTTGCTATAAATGAGACCAGAAAAATTTAATAGTTAAGAAGGTACTGCAGCTTGATTATAGTCTAATAGGAATTATCGAGTTCAGCTGACTGTGAGAGAGAGCCCATACTCAGGAACAAATTTATGAGTGGAGGGGAGTGGGGGAGATTCTTATACAAATGGAAGAATTGGCCTTAGAATAACAGAACTGCAGTTCATCTGCAATGTCAGGAGGGCAGGCAGAGCCAGGAAGCAACTGAGAATGGATTACTGGATTGGATGGCAGGAGGAAGAAAATGAGATCTCATTACTTGCATAGTCTCCTTGAAATAAGAAGCAAAGTCACCATCTGAGGTTGAGGAGGTCAAAGAGAAGATTGGGAGAAAAGGAAATTCAAAGAGTAGCGACAGAGTGGCAGAATAAGTTGAGTCATGAATTAATAGAATTACCAGGCAGTGAGTTGGGTAAGTAATGTTTTGTCTCTGCTTAGCCTATAGCATGGTTCTAACTGCTTTGGGTAGGATTTAAGGTGATTTCCCATAGAATAATTCCCTCTGGAGGGTTAATCTTCCCTAAGGATAAATTACAGACACAGAGGGTTTGATGCTGCAGTATACTATTTTGTGTAACATTGGGAATGGTGACTTTTTTTAAAAAACACAATATGATCTGTTCTGTGAGGTGAAAGGTTGGGACCCTTTACTATATCTTTTGGCAGCCGGCATGAGATTCTTAGGAATTATAGGACCATGTAACAGGAGGTAGTGTAAATACATTTTCTAGTGTTGCTGGGAGGCAAGTTTATACAGCCTTCATCCTGAAACCCAATCATATCCTGTATTTGAAAGCACTCCTTTGAGGTCATCTTGAAGAAATTTATGTCAGTGAGTCACCTTCCTGAGGATGCCCATGCTGAGAGGTTTTCATTACTTCTTGAAGCAAATAGATGATTGGGTACTCAACAGGAGCATGCTGTGTTGCTGAGTATCAGAAGTTGACATTGAAGCCATATTGAGAGGTCTCATTTCCCCAGCTGTACCTATGACTAAGATATATGATCCTCAGTCATTATTCCAAGTGTGAAAAAATCTAGAGGTGAGAGAATGTATGAAAGATTCCAGTATGAAGAAAGCTGCAAGAAAACCACTGTGGCTGAGAATGACAAAGATGACACCGGCACGGGAAGGGTTTTCTAAACCTGGTTTTGCCTTTGAGAAACAGCTCTGGGTTCAGGATAGAGAATGGATTTGAAGGTAGCAATGCTGGAGGAAGGGAGATGGGACAGAAGCTGTCACAGCAACGGAGGCTAAGGGAAATGATGACCATAACTAGGGACATGGCGACCTGGATGGAAAGAAGTAGATGGATTTGGGAGATATTAGAAGGAAGCATCAACAAGAATTGAGGACTCATTGAAATTTGGGAGTGCAAGATTGGTGATCGGCAAGAATCCATTCCAAGGTTCTGGCTTGGTTAATGGGGTTACCATTGTATTAGGTAAAAATTATGAACAAGACAGATATCCTCAGATCTCACAATATTCAACTTTGATGGGATACTAGTGCCTGGCAGTTCTAATCCAGGCTTAAGGGCTGTAACAGCAGAAAGTGAAGAAGGCTTCAGGTGTGCAAAATAAAGGCTCCTGTGCTTGAATAAATGGGGGGCTTTTGTGTGTCAGGGGAGGCTTTTCAGACAGCACCACATGAAAGGTCAGAGTTCAAGAGTGAGTGTGTGTGTGTGTGTGTGTGTGTGTGTGTGTGTGTGTTTGAGCATGCCTATGTGTGCATGTGTGCATGCCTGTCTCTGGGATGGACAGATGAGAGGAAAAAGTGCTCCAGCCTGTGTGGATGTAGGGAAGTGAGTTGTAGAAGATGAGGTCAAAGTTCTCTCGATCGATACAATTCACTGTAACCAGCTCTGTGTTTCACACTGTTGCACCATACTTGGGAGTTTTGTTTTTGTTTTTAATCTGATCTGCCACAGGTAGCTTTTCATTTCCCTTAGAAGAGATAAGTCTTTCATTTCTCAACTCCCAATTTCCTTCGCATTGTATCTAAAATATTACTTGCATGGTATAATCCATAGGTATTTCCTGACGAAATCATACATACTACTTAGTCAACTTACATATGAAAAATATTCCAAATGATAGTATGTGATGTGGAAAAGCCATTTATATTTACTACCAAACAAAAGTCTGAAGAACACTGGCTAGGCACTATGGGTTATTCAAGACAGGAAGTTAGAAATGTGATCTCTCTTCTGAAGGAAGGCAGTCTAGACATGAAAATAATTACAGCAGAAAATTTATATTCTCATCCAGACCAGAAAAACTACATAATAGGCAGATTGTAATACAATCTGTACTGTTGCTATTACAAGCACATATTTATGAAAATGGTTAAAACTCTAAAAGCATGCATTTAACTCACTTAGCTTTGTTATCATAGTATTTGGTTATATATGAAACTGAATATTTAAATAGTGATATGAACAAATAATTTAAAAGTGAAGTTTCATGATTTCCAGGAAAGAATAGTTTATTTCTCTATAAACTGGAGAAATAGGCTAGAAGCTTCTTAAATTCTGAATGAGTTTACCAATCTGAACAGTGACTAACTCTAGGGAATTGAATTCTAATGGCCTTTCACTTGCTACTTTATACAATTCTTTATGCCAGTTTTGTTACTTTGTACTCTTTGAAAATTTTGAAACAACAATCTGAAATAATTTCAATTTGAAAAGATAGAGTGTTGAGCTCTACATTTTAAAATGAGCTTTTAAGGAGTGATTTGAACAGGTTGGCAGACAAGGAAAAAAGGAATTTCACAAAAGAAATGTCTGAAAAAAGGTCTTAGAATGAGATGCAACAGGGAACAGAAAGAAAGTTCACCCAGGCAGGGCGCAGTGGCTCACACCTGTAATCCCAAAACTAAGGAGGCCGAGGCAGGTGGATCATAAAGTCAAGTGTTCGAGACCAGCCCCGCCAACATAGTGAAACCCTGTCTTTACTTAAATTACAAATAATTAGCTGGGCACAGTGGCAGGTGCCTGTAACCTCAGCTACCTGGGAGGCTGAGGGAGGAGAGGTTGGGAGGTGGAGGTTGCAGTGAGCTGAGATCATGCCATTGCACTCCAACCCAGGTGACAGTGCAAGACTCCATCTCAAAAAAAAAAAAAAAAAAAGAAAGAAAGAAAGAAAGAAAGAAAGTTAACCCCAAACAGAAAGGAAGGCAACTACCCAGAGCTCAGGCTGTGGGGTCAAGATCATCAGGTGTGGAGGGCAGGGTATTTATATTTGATCTACTAGATAAAGACAAGAAAATTATTTAATGTGAGTGTAAACATGCACGTTTTTATAGTACACATATGTGATATAAATCATAAAATACTCATTTAATCAAAATAACACATCTCCCAAACATCATAAGGAAAAGTGAATTAGTGTGATATTCTTTAAAGGTTTTTCAGAGTGGTTTTGGAGTATTGGGAGACAGGCATTTGGAAGATTAATTTTCTGTGACATAAAAATCAATCCAGGTCCTTTTCCTGGATTTGTTTATTTTAGACAAGGAGTTCTCTGGCCATGGATATTTTGCATATGAGTATTCCCTGTTCTCAGATGCAGGTTTCCAATTAGAAGGTTTTACAGCATCAATTTGACTATGAGAAAGATTATAAACAGCTGGTTAAGGATTTCTTTTACCCTTTTCCTGATTAAAAATGTCTGGATAGCTCCAGCAACAGCTTTGGGAAAATCTCCAAGGAGACGAACTTAAAAAGTGATGACTGAAGGTTATAGGGAAACCTACTGTTTTCTATATGGGGTCGAATGCTTTATAAATAGTTTTCAAAAATTACCCTGTCTGCCAAAATGTGTGGTCAGACCTGTGTCAGGTGCAACTCTTCTCTTCCCTCTCCCAGGGTGATCTCTCTTCATTTCTAATAATTCCTCTCATTTCACTCGGCTAAAAGATTAGAAAAATCTGCTTATAGCCCACGTGTGCACCATATTCCACATCCCCTCACTCCTGCTCTGAAATGCGTATTCCCATGAAACAAAAAGATCCAAAAGCTAGTAGGCCTGCCACCCACTGGGATTTGCAGCCAGACTGCCCAGAGAACAAAGCTGCCAATTTCAGAGAGACAGCTTCAAAAGCCAGAAATGGAGGACGAGTCAAATCAGTTGTATTGTTATAATTCAACTAAGCTTCCTGGGTTGACCTACAGATTTTTTCAGTTTATCTTTAGGTTTTCCCTTTTTCAGATCATAGATGTACTAATATTCACAGTAAAAACTCAAATGATAGAGAAATATACTCCACAGAAATATAAAACCCACTGACACCTGTATATTTCCTGCTTTCAAGATAACTATCACTCACAGGCTAGTGTCAATAAATACACACACAAGCCCAATCACAATCACATGTACACAACCATGTGTAGAATATTTGACTTTTAAATAAAAGTGGGATCATACTAAACAATGTACCCTTGACAAACTTGAATGAATAGATGGGAGCTTGGTTATTCATTTAACAAACACTGATGATCTACTATGTTTTAAGCACTGGAAAATGCAGAGGTAAATGAGAGAACATCTCTGTGGGATCTAGATATATTCTCAAAGGGTAGATACTACCTATATAAAAACAGATTTTTGGCCAGGCATGGTGGCTCACGCCTGTAATCCCAGCACTTTGAGAGACCAAAGCAGGCAAATCATGAGGTCAGGAGTTTGAGACCAGCCTGGCCAATATAGTGAAACCCCAACTCTATTAAAAATATAAAAAATTAGCTGGGTGTGGTGGTGCACATCTGTAGTCCCAGCTACTCAGGAGGCTGAGGCAGGAGAATCGCTTGAACCTGGGAGGCAGAAGTTGCAGTGAGCCAAGATAGCACCACTGCACTCCAGCCTGGGTGAAAGAAGGAAGGAAGGAGGGAGGGAGGGAGGGAGGGAGGGAAGGAAGGAAGGAAGGAAGGAAGGGAGGGAGGGAGGGAGGGAAGAAGGAAGGAAGGAAGGAAGGAAGGAAGGAAGGAAGGAAGGAAGGAAGGGAAGGAAAGAGAGGGAAAGAGAGAAAGAAAGAAAGAAAGAGAGAGAAAGAGGAAGGAAGGCAGAAGGAAAGAAAGAGAATTTTAACTTCTGTATAGTATTGTATGCTATTGCAGTAAACATGTAAATAAGATAATCTCAGACAGCAGTAAGCACTATGAAGAGAATGCAAAGGGATAATCGGAGAGCGAGTGACAATGAGTAGACAGAACTGGTGGCTCAGGGAATTGGTCTCTGAGGATGTAGTTCTGGAGCTAAAACCTGAGTAATGAGACGAAGGCAGCCAAGTAGAACACTGTGGGAAGAGCATTCCAGGAAGAGTAAATGCAATGGCAAGACTGAAAACGCGGGGTGTGTTCAAAGGACAGGAAGTTGGTGTGTCTGCAGGTGGAGGAGCATGGGAAGACAGGAAGGACTGAGAATGGAGAATCAAGCAGGGGCCAGGCAATGTTGGCCCCCTGGACCAAGTCAGGATTTATTGCTGCAGAGGTGGAACTACAAATCACTGAGAAGAGACGGATTGTTCCACAAGTGCTGTGGGGGCAAGTGGCTTTTCATATTGGAATAAGAAATGTGTCTCTGCCACTTTATAAACAAGAATGAGTTCCAGATGAACAATAATCCCAATTAACAAAGTTAAAAGAATATAAAAAAAATTGGAAGATGATACTTGCAACATTTGTATGGGAAAGAGAATCAATAGCCAAAATATTGAATTACTAATGAATAAAACTAATAACTAACCAAGAAAATGAGCCAATAATATAAACTGGCACTTCACCGAAGAAAAATGTGAATGGTCCGCAAACATGAAAAGATGACCAGCCTTACTAAAAGTCAGGAAAATGCAAATGAAAACAAAATGAGGTACCATTCCATGGTCATCTAGACTGGAAAATATTCACAAGTCCTCCTGTAATAACAAAAGTTGAGAATACCTTTCTCCTGCACTGCTAGTGGGCATAAAATTGTAGCTACTTTGGAGATCAGTTGGCATGTCTGATCAAATGACTATGATCATTCTCTATGACCCAGCAATGTCATTCCTAGCGTGGGTGCCAGAGAGAAACCTTCGCACATAGGCACATGGAAGTGGGTATAGATGAATGGTCAGAGCCAGAGTAGAAGAGGGAGAACTGGAAAGAAACATAAATTTTCATATGTAAATGGAATGGATAAATAAAATGTAGACTATTATCCAGTAGGATGCAATACTATACAGGAGTTAAAAAGAATGAGCTAGACTGATCTATGTACCTATTTATCAACTACTTTTCTACCCATCACTCATCTATGTTTCTATGTAACTATGTATCTAGCTAGCTAGCCATCTATCTGTTCATGGATATTTCTCACAAACATAAAACTGAGGGTAAAACACAAGTACAGACTGCTAAGTACAGAAAATATAATGCCATTTTTTTTTTCAGACACAGTCTCACTCTTTCTTCCAGGCTGTAATACAGTGGCATGATCTCAGCTCACTGCAACCTCTGCCTCCAGGGTTCAAGCGATTCTCCTGCCTCAGCCTCCTGAGCAGCTGGGACTACAGGCATGTGCCACCATGCCCAGCTAATTTTTGTATTTTTAGCAGAGACAGGTTTTCGCCATGTTGGCAAGGCTGACCTCAGGTGATCTGCCTGCTGGCCTCCCAAAGTGCTGGGATTACAGACATGAGACACTGTGTCTGGCCAAATGCCAGTTTTTCTTAGGCAAAGACTTCATAATCAAGAACCCAAAAACAAATGCAACCAAAACAAAGATAGATAGCTGGGACTTAATTAAACTGGAAAACGTCTGCACAGCAAAAGAAATAATCAGCAGAGTTAACAGAAAACCCATAGAGCGGGATAAATTATTCACAATTCGACAAAGGACTGATATTGAGAATCTACAAAGAATTCAAACAAATCAGCAAGAAAAAAACAAGCAATACCATCAAAAAGTGGGTTAAGGACATGAATAGACAATTCTCAAAAGAAGATATACAAATGGCCAAGAAGCATATGTAAAAGTCCTCAACGTCACTAATTACCAGGGAAATGCAAACCAAAGCCACAGTGTGATACTATCTCACTCCTCCAAGAATGGCTATTAAGAAAAAAAAGATGTTGGTGTGGATGTTGTGAAAAGGTTTTCTTTTTTGTGTGTGGCAGTTTTAAGATATTAGTTTTTAAAATCAGTACTTTTTAATGGAAAAAACATGACCAAAAATTTGTTACAGAATTTTGAGGCCCATTAAAAAGAGTTTAATGAGAAAAAAAAAGAAAATATAATACTGTTTTTCCTTAGTTCGTAAGACTGTACCAAAGACTACTCTAACCATTGTTGGCAAACAACATCTAAACATCTGTGTGTGCACAGCCTATACGCTGAGAGTAGTTTTTACATTTTTATATGGCTGGAGAAATGGTTTTTAAGAATAATATTTTATGACATATAAAAGTTATATAAAATTCAATTCGATTTCTGTGTACCTACATGAAATTCTATTGAAACACAGCCAAGCTCAAGCTGATTCTTTTATATATTGTCTACTAGCTACTTGTGTTACAGAGCAGAATTGAGTAGCTGTGACAAAGATTACAGTTTGCAAAGCCTAAAATATTTATCTAGTCCTTTACAGGAAAATCACTGTAGACTACAGCCCTATACTATTCATGGAATATTTTTCAAAAGGCCGGAAACATATACATTTAATTCATGATGGTGGCAACCTCTGGAGGGGGAGGAGAGACGAGGAATAGAACGGAGGACAGGTGTCAAAAGGTACCATAATGCTTGTGAATCGCTATTCTGTGTCAGTGTGATCTCATTATTCTGTATCAGCGCATACAGATCTGTTATATGTGTTTAACAGTTGAATCTTAGTCTATCTTATAAAGAGCAGATATTTCTTTGTCAGTCCCTTGTTTGTAAACAAATTTAAGTTGTTCCAGTTTTTGGTGTCACAAACAGTGTTGCAATATTTTCATATTGTATCTGTGTGTGTGTGTGTGTGTGTGTGTGTGTGTGTGTGTGTGTGTGTTTTAGAGGCAAGAAAGCACTTACTCTGAGACTTTAGAGACAGGGTACTCTTACTCTGTCACTTAGACTGGAGTACAGTGGCACAATCCTGGCTTACTTCACCCTCAACCTCCCAGACTCAAGTGATCCTCCCACCTCAGGCACAGGCTACCATACCTGGTTAATTGTTTTTTGTTTTTCATTTTTTGGTAAGAGATGGGGTTTTGCCATGTTGTCCAGGCTGGAGTGCAGTGGTGTTATCATAGCTCTTTGCAGCCTTGAATTCCTGCCTCAAACAATCCTCCTGCCTTGGTCCCCCAAAGTGCTGGGATTATAGGCATGAGCCACTGTTTGTGTTATTATTTCCACTGAACAAAATACCAACAGATTCTGATCAGAAAGAAACATACATTTAAAATTTGGATACATGCTGCCAAACGGCTGTTCCAAACTTCAGCATCAAAGTATTGTCTCAAAGTAGAGAAATTTTATTAATTTGGGGCCAGATTGGTAAGTGACAGTGGTAAGTTATTATTGCTTTGAGGCTCAGGTAGTCTCCCTGAATTTTCAGGCTAATTATTTTTACCCTTAATGCCTGTTCAGATCCTTAGAAACTGTTTTCTATTGAATTTTACTCTTTTTCTCATTGATTTGGGGACTCTTACATATTACATATATTGCTCCTTTTCTTGAAAAGTTCTCACTTTGGTTTTTATTAGCTTTGTTAATTGGCTCCTGCCACTTAGAAAACTTGACGTGGTATGCAGTCGCTGTAAAAGCTTTTCCGAGCTTTTGCCTTTGCTTTCGCCATAGTTTGTGATATGCTGAGAGACTTGCTTGTGTAACTCATGGGCTTTATCCTCTCCTGGAACCACTGGTCCTTCTGAGTTCTGTGGGGTTGACAGTGCTCCCCGGGTAACCCAATGCCTTCCTTCTGCTTCAGAGGACATGTGGCCCTACCCTAAATGTGTTGCCCCATGTCACTCAGCGGGTTTGGTTAGGAAAACAGAAAGCACATTGAGTATTACAACTAGGAAGGAATTTCACACAGAGTCTGGGAGGCTTTCACGGACATTGGCAAGGATAGGGTGTGAAAGTCCGGAAGGTTGCTCCCTGCAGATCAAGGAATCTGGAAGTTCAGGGATCACAGGACTTGATTTCTGCTGTCCAAAGGACTGAAGAGGTGATTGTCAGGAGGATATTTTGGAGCTGCTGGAAGAACATCACATCTGTCACTGCTCATGCCCACGTGCTTCCTGTGGCTGTCACCAGAAAATAATGGCTTCTCTTTCCTTCCCTCTTCTCAAATCTCTCCTGAGCCTCTCATTCATTTAGAATCCTGCTCATTAGAAAGTCTGGGAAATGTGTTTTCCATACCTTCAGTCTTTGCCATAGAGAGACGAGACTTAAAGGGCTGACATAGTGCTGAATATTCACAGACAGTACTTGGAAGTAGTTTTCACTAAAGGTCAGATCAAATGAAATCAAAAACATCCTCCATGCATCAAAGGTTCATTGAGCACTAGGATGACATAGTCCTGAGCACTGTGTCAGCTTATTTGGCACGAAAGAGCTGTGGTCAGAAAAGGAAAGTAAGAAATTAGGGAAAGCTTACCTTTGCAATCAACCCCCATACATCTTACTTATTTGAAATTTTATTAAATTACAATGTTAGATTCAAAGTCAGAGCATTTATTAAAAAGATAAAACAGAATTTTGGAAAGGTGATTTGTTGACTGCAAAGATCAATGAGAGATTCAAAACTCATCTCAGAAATGCAAATCAAAACTACATTGAGATACCATCTCACGCCGGTAAGAATGGCGAACGTTAAAAAATCTGGAGACAGCAAATGCTGGAGAGGATGTGGAGAAGTAGGAACACTTTTGCACTGTTGGTGGGAGTGTAAATTAGTTCAACCATTGTGGAAGACAGTGTGGCGATTCCTCAAGGACATAGAAATAGAAATTCCATTTGACCCAGCAATCCCATTACTGGGTATATATCCAAAGGATTACAAATCGTTCTACTATAAGGACACGTGTACACGAATGTTCATTGCAGCACTGTTTACAATAGCAAGGACCCGGAACCAACCCAAATGCCCATCGACGATAGACTGGATAGGGAAAATGTGGCACATATACACCATGGAATATTATGCAGCCATCAAAAACGATGAGTTCGGGTCCTTTGTGGGGACATGGATGAACCTGGAAACCATCATTCTCAGCAAACTGACAGAGGAGCAGAAGATCAAACACCGCATGTTCTCACTCATAGGCGGGTGTTGAACGATGAGAGCACATGGACACAGGGAGGGGAGCACTACATACTGGGGTCAGTTAGGGGGAAATAGGGGAGGGACGGTGGGGGGTGGGGAGCTGGGGAGGGATAGCAGGGGGAGAAATGCCAGATGTAGGTGATGGGGAGGAAGGCAGCAAATCACACTGCCATGTGTGTTCCTATGCAACAATTTTGCATGTTCTTCACATGTACCCCAAAACCTAAAATGCAATAAAATAAATAAATGGGAAAAAAAAAAAAAACTCATCTCAGTACATAGAGACCTGGGACTGTGGATTATGACTCTGTCATAATCCCTGGATTGGGTGTGAAATTAATGAAGTCCGTTCATTTGTACCCTTGGTCAAGAAGAAACATATTGCTGAAAATGGCACAGTTGACACTTGCAAGCCAGTTATTATACAGTTCACCCCATAATGGCAGAAAAGATATCTCAGGAATCACACAGGTGGAATCACATCATTTTAACAACTAAAGGAAGATCCTATTCAGAGCTGGCTTCTTTTTTCCCAGGAATTCATTTCCTTCCTCACTGAAACTGGCTTTTCTGAAGTCCTTTTGGGATCTCCTTGAACTCTGTTTGAATTTTTGAGGCCCTGGTCTTCTTTTCATGACTTTTTCACAGTTTACAGGTAATTTCAAGACCACTCTAGCACTTTCTCCCTGTATGTAATCAAAGCCACTTGACAGTGTTGTGAGGTGTCATAATTCATTCCTGAGTGCCACAAGTCACTACTAACAACATATTATACTTGTGTGTCTGGAGGTTCTTTTGAATTCTTGGACCTAGGTTGAATTTCTAGGTTCCTAAGACACACATATAGATGTATAAAATAGATATTTGATAGATATAATATTATGTTATATAACTATATATTATATCTCATATATATATTATATAATTATATATTATTATTTCTTATAAAATATATACACATAAATATATTTACTATATTATATATTATAATTATAATATAGAATATGTAATATTCTACGTAATATATGTAATAATATTTATCTATTTTTATATATATTTTATAGATATATTTTATATATTATAGATATATTTTGTAAATAGATATAAATATAGATATATATTGTATAGATATATAGATATATTTCATATCGATAATATAGACAGATGTCTCTATATTTTATATCTATAATATATAGATAGATTTTTAAAAATATAGATATCTTAAAGCCACAGGCCTTCATGTAGTTGTATTGCTACAAGACTTCTGTAGCACAACATCAACACCTTAGCTTACGGAGGGATACCTTAACCTGGTAATACCAAGACATGATACCAAAACACAGACTTAAATTATCTTAAACTATCTTAAGCTCTCTCTATTTAAGAGATTTTTTTTAAAACCTATGGACCTTCAGGTGTATCGCTACAAGATTTCTGTTGTATGACTTCCCAATTTACAAATAACTTTCATGTTCACTGATCTCACGGAACCTTCGTGACTTTATGATGGCCCGTGCAGGAGGAAAAGGGAAAGCTGTTCTCAGCCTCATTTTATGGAAGAAATCGGAAACTGCAAAAGATGAAATAAATTGTTCATAGTCACCTAGTCAGTGATGGCAAGAACCTTCCACTTCAAATTCTATAATCTTCCACACTGCCTAGACATAAATAGAAATGCCAATATTTTCCAGTTTAAGCTATACACTGTAAGAGCTATAATGCTTGGTTAGTCATGTGCACTTTGGGTGAGGATTTCCAGAACTCGTTTTTTAAAAACATCTGGAAACATCAAAAGCATAAGATTTTTAAAAGAAAAATTCACGATTTTCTACTAGCATGTCAAAATGTAAATTTTAGGCTAAGATTGAATATGTACAATTTAGTCTTTAAACAGTCTGTAATCATAAGTAAACTCAATTAAAAGTTTAATTACATGTTTATTTTGGCCTCATTTAATAGGAACAAAAAGTTTATTTTGTAATGTATTTTTATAAGGTCAAGGAAGAAAAAGTGCATACCACAGGAAGCACAAATAAGATGCCCTAATACAAATATCTACAGAAATTCATTAGCTATTACTGATAGAGCTCTAGTTAAAACTATGCAATTAGAACCACGTGTGAAATAAGTTGAATGTGAACTCAACAGTGGAAAGATGCATGCTTTATTTTTCTATTTTATTTTTTTGAGACAGAGTCTCACTCTGTTGTCCAGGCTGGAGTGCAGTGCCACAATCTCAGCTCACTGCAACCTCCATTTCCAGGTTCAAGAAATTCTCATGTCTTAGCCTCCTGAGTAGCTGAGACTACAGATGTGCACTACGACGCCCAGCTAATTTTTGTATTTCTAATAGAGGCTATGTTTCACCATGTTGGTCAGGCTGGTCTCACACTCCTGGCCTCAAGTGATCCACCTGCCTTGGTCTCTCAAAGTGCTGGAATTACAGGCATGAGCCACTGCACCTGGCCAAGATGCATGCTTTTATTAAGACCTGAAGTGTGTTATAATTGGGTTGAATTTCTATCCAGATGGCCCCCCTCATGCTGACATCTACAAAGTATATGAATAATTGTGTTGGGGTGTTATCTACTGTGGCTGTGTAGACATCTGTTACTCAGTTAGAAATCAGGACTTTGGAGTCCTTCATGCTGGTTCCTGCTAACACAGGCTGAGAAGCCTCTGTTCTTCAGAGTGGGCAGAATCTCATGTGTTTTACTATCGGGAAAGATTTGGAAATATTTAGAGCAGTTATAAATGTTTGGTCTTCAATATGAAACCAATAACTGAAGTGTAGATTCAGGGATACATAGTCTACACTAAATTTGCAAGACATTTACCTCTGAAATGCAAATCTTAAGAAAATGTTTAAGTTGTGAAATTTAATGAATGAATACATATATTCATGTTATATTTATCTAATGGGAGTCACGCTGTAACTTAGACATAATCAAAGAGAAATCCCCCTTTATATGAAAATTGATGCTCAAGTTTTTTTTTTAATTGACAAAAATTGTAAAAGCCTGGTTACAATGGCTCACACTTGTAATCCCAGCCCTTTGAGAGGCCAAGGTGGGAGGATTGCTTGAGTTCAAGAGTTCAAGACCAACCTGGGCAACATAGCAAAACCTGATCTCTACCAAAAAAAAAAGTCTAGCATGGTGGCATGTACCTGTATTTCTAGCTACTCAGGAGGCTGAGGTCGGAGGGTCACCTGAGCCCAGGAGAGTTGAGGCTGCAGTGTACTGTGATCATGTCACTGCATTCTAGCCTGGGCAACAGTGTGAGACCCTGTCTCAAAAAAACTGTATGTATTTATGGTTTACAGTGAAAAGTTTTGATCTGTTTAAACATTGTGAAATGATTAAATCAAGCTAATAAACATACTCACCACCCAGCATGGTTGCCTTTTGTGCATATGTTTGTGCATATTAAGAATATTTAAAAACTATTCTCTAGGTCATCTCTCTGTACAATAAATCTCCATAATTTTTTCATCCCAACTGAAAGTTCGCACCTTTTGACAAACTTCTCCCCAATCCCTCCTGCCCTCGCCAGCCCCTGGTAACTACCATTCTACTCTCTGCTTCTATGAATTTGACTTTTTTAGATTCCACATATAAGTGAGTTCATGTAGTATTTGTGGTTTTGTGCCTAGCTTGTTTCAGGCACAAAATTATTTGTGACTTAGCATGATATCCTTATGTTCCTCCATGTTGTGGCAAATGAGAGGATTTCTTGTTTTGTTTGTTTTGTTTTTTGAGACGGAGTCTCTCTTTAGCGCCAGGCTGGCATGCAATAGTGCGACCTTGGCTCACTGCAACTTCTGCCTGCCAGATTCAAGTGATTCTCCTATCTCAGCCTCCCAAGTAGCTGGAATTACAGGCGCCTACCACTGCACCTGGCTAATTTTTGTATTTTTAGTAGAGATGGGGTTTCACCATGTTGGCCAGGCTGGTTTCGAACTCCTGACCTCGTGACCTGCCTGCCTCAGCCTCCCAAAGTGCTGAGATTACAGGGGTGAGCCACCGCACCCAGCTGAGGATTTATTTTTAAAACTACATTGTGTTCCACCATATACATACCACATTTTCTTTATTCATCTATTGAAAGACACCTAAGATGATTCCATATCCTACTAACACAGGGTAGCACATTCATTGATTTCTATGTTGATCTATCCTTGCATTCCAGGGATAAACCTCACTTGAACATGGCCGACGATCCTTTTAACGTGCTGTTGAATTTGGGTTGCTAGTAATTTGTTGAAGATTTTTGCATTCATGTTTATTGGGGATATTAACCTGTAATTTTCTTTTCTTGTAATGCCCTTGTCTGGTTTTGGTATCAGGGTAATGCTGGCCCTTGAATTATTTCCTTTTCTTCAATGTTTTGTTTTATTTATTTATTTATTTATTTATTTTTTGAGACAGAGTCTTACTTTGTTGCCCAGACTGGAGTGTAGGGACACAATCTCAGCTCACTGCAACCTCCACCTCCTGGATTCAAGTGATTCTCTCATCTCAGCCTCCTGAGTAGCTGGGATTACAGGCACAAGCCACCATGCCCAGCTATTTTTTATTTTTGTTTTTTGGTATTTTTTGATAGAGACAGGGTTTCACCATGTTGCCCAGGCTGGTCTTGAACTCCTGGATTCAAATGATCCTTCCCGCCTCAGCTTCCCAAAGTGCTGGCATTACAGATGTGAGCCACCATACCCAGCCGTTCTTCAATTTCTTTGGAATAGTTTGAGAAGGATTGGTATTCGTTCAAATATTTTTGATGTGCAAATTATGTGTTTTAATTGGCTGCTATTTTACACAAATTATTAACTACTCATATCTTCTTTGTCAGACAACAGAAAGATTAGAGTTAATGGAACCAAAGAACCTATCGAGTTTAAATCGAATCAGTGGTTTGGAGCAACAGTGAAAGCACACAAAGGAAAAGTGGTGGTGAGTATGAACCGTGGACCTGTGTTGCTGCTTCGGAGTGTGGTGTGCACTGGAATGTTTTCAAGCTCATGTTTAAGAAAGCTCTTTCCTATACGAACATATTAGACTTTCAACGATAAGCCTGCTGGCATTTTAAAAGAAACTGAATGCTTAAAACTAAAGAATGTATACTAGTGTTTAAAGTTCTAGGAAATAAACCCTGTTTTCCAGAAGAGCAGTCAACTATTTTCAAATATTTCAAAACAACTAAGAAACAAAAGTAAAAGCTAAATCTTAAAGCAGTAAAATAGTGTATTGCTTAAGACTAGCTGAGGGGCTACTGCAGAGAAATAGGACTGAAATTCCCATAAGGATGCTTAAAAAGTTAATCTGCTGTGGTTTCATTGATCCTTTCTACAACTAAAGAAAAGCTGTCTTTCAAAATAATTTTTAAATGACTAACCGCATGATTCTCTCAGTTCATTAATACTTTTGAAAGTAAAAACACTCATTCCCAAATAGATATTCTTTCAGCTTCAAAGCGCTATGACATTATAATTCTGTTATTTTGTTCTTCTGAGCCATGATACATGTCTAAGTTATCGAGAAGCAAATGACTATTAAAGTAATCTGGAAGACTTTTTTCGTTTGGGGGATTTTTTCAAACTATTGCCTTTAATTTCCTTACAACAATGAAGCAATAACTTTGGCTTTTAGGATTTGTTAAAACCTACTGGAATTATGATTTAATAAGAATCAGTATCTAAAGGAAATGCCTTGCTTTATTTAGTCTGTGGTTAACCCCAAAAGGATTTTGACATAAAACAGGTAATGTATAAAGTATATATAGCCCTCTCTAGTTAAGAAATCCAGCATTTACAAGATAGTTTTTGTAGAGTTGTCTTTGCATTAGTATAATTTTTTCACATTCCAGAATTCATAAGCACTTTTTTTTTTTTGAGACAAAATCTTGCTCTGTCGCCCAGGCTGGACTGCAGTGGCACGATCTTAGCTCACTGCAACCTCCACCTCTTGGGTTCAAGCTATTCTCCTGCCTCAGCCTCCCAAGTAGCTGGGACCACAGGAGAGCACCACCATGCCCGGCTAATTTTTGAATTTTTAGTAGAGATGGGGTTCACCATATAGGTCAGGCTGGTCTTGAACTTGTGAACTTGTGATCTGCCCGCCTTGGCCTCCCAGAAGTGCTGGGATTACAGGCAGAGCCACGGCCTCGTAAGAACTTTTTAAGGTGGAGTATGACACCTTTAAGGTGGGAATTGTTGTTGAAAAATTAACTCCGTGTAATAACTGTTTGGGGTTTAGAAAATCTTTTGGATGCTGTTTTGAGTTTTTTGTGTCTTGAAATTTTATCTGTAACATGTAATAGTTGCATATTTACTCAATAATTGTAGAAACCCTCAAAACAATGGAAATGAAAATAATGCACCATGTTCATAAAAAAATGGTTAATTTTCGGCATGCCTGCATTTTCTAAAATATATGATGGGAAATAGGATAATATAGAGTGTATTTCAAGCTAACTTTTTCTTTGAGTGCTGAAACTTAGCAGAATGAACACTTAAATTATCTCCTATATGACATAATTTTTATAACTGCAAAATGCTGCCTCCGGAAGTATCATTTTGTATACCCAGATACCATGGGTATACATATCAGGTTTGGGTCAAAGCCTAAATATATCACATCAGTATGTTTCACATCAATGTGAAACTGAGCAGACTGAAAAAGAGTAACTTTTTAGAGCTAACATCAGGCAAACGCTGGAGAGAATTTTCATGGCATGAAATGCCTTTTGGTGAAACAGAAGGTGAGGCCAGTTGGATCAGATCAAGCTACACAAGTGAATGCTACACGACATAGATTTCCCTGTGCTTCCCCATCTGTACCTTACATTGAATTTATGAACCAGATGCCTTGGGGAACCTAGATGAGTTAGAAAGTTTTGGGGTATTGGCCAAGACTTTGCAATACACAGAGAGGCAAAACCAAACAACTGAAGTTGTAGAAGTCTAATTTATTTGACTAGGAGTTATCTTTACTAAAAGTACTTATACATTGGGCCAAATTACCAAGGACACGTTTGGAAGCATAGACTACTTTCAAATTGGGATCTTTTTTCACTTCTCTGGAATTAAGTGTGATACTATCAAATTAGAAGGCAGGCTAGCAGCTCTGAGTTCTAGGATTCTGTCTTGCCAGATGAGTATCTGGAGAATGGGGTACAATACTTACAGAAGACTCAGGCAAGCAAAACAGAAGTTCAAACCATGCTAATGTTTTGTACATGTCTATTTCCTCCCTCATTCCTAACAAAATGTGATTTCATTTACTTGAAGAGGATTTTCTATCAGTCCGTACAGTGCTCTTTAGAATCTAAACTTCTGCTAAAAAAAAAAAAAAAAAAAAGAATCTAAACTTCAGAAAAAGGAGCCAGATGATTTCATGTTTTTCTTGCTGTTGTTTAAATTCATTTTTGCCAATAATATTCCTGATTTTAGGCAAACTAATTTAGAAGCAGTTCTCTTTTCACCATGATGTATTCCCAAAAAAGGTGTCATAGAAATGACATAAACTAGGTCCTATTTTCTCTAAAACAACATTCTGAAAATTAAAAGGCATGGATGAGGCATCAAATCAGTTTCTGATATGACAAGTTATAAATCATAACAGCAAAGAAAACAACAAATGCATAATCATTTGGTATTGTAAAATTATGTTTCAGCTTCTGACAGGCATGCATTTAATTCAACATGTTACACATCTAGCAAGCAGGCTTTATACGCAAACCTTTATATGTTAAGTGCTGTAGGAAGTTAAATCAATTCCACAACAGGTTCCAAAGTATGAGCAGATATTTGTACAATATGCAGCATTATTTACTACCCTATATGTTAGCTGGAAAGAAACATGGGACATTTCGTTTCTAACCCTTTGTTTTTTTGCCACCGTAGAATGGAAAGGGCGTTTACAGAATGATTTGGATAACTCTCCTCTTTCAGAAAGAGTGTCTGACGTCTTTGGAGTTTATCGAAATAAATTTCTCCATAACAAGGAGGGCCAAAGACTTGAATTACTTCACCTGTGGGGTTTAATGCCTTGAAAATGCTTGTAGCTCATTAACATGCTCTCTTACTGACTTTTTGATCATCCCTGATAAAATTGCTAAAACAGGCAGAAAATGCTTTTACTTTCAGTTTTGCCATGAATAAAAACCATGACATGAAAACCAAGCCAAAAACACTGTGAAAATGGAGTAGCGCGTCCAGATGAAAGTCTCTGTTTAAAATTCCTAGGATGCAACTTCAGCGGTAAACTAGGAGGTGTCAGAAAACAGGTTTACTAGCTTGTTTGCATCCTTTGATTTGAAAGTCATCTTTTAAAAGCAATAATTAGACACAGAAAGGAACTTGTTCTCATAAGACATCGCACTGATTAATTCACTGTTTCCATGATCATTTGCTTTTATGTAGGTCCAATAAAAAAAAAGAAAAGAAATACGAGTTATTTGCTTTTAGGAATTATTTTCTGCTTGCTTTGGGAAGCAAAAAAATAACAATTCAAAATTCCATGGGACCTAGGCACTGTGGTTCATGCCTGTAATTCCAGCACTTTGGGAGGCTGAGACAGGAGATCACTTAAGCCCAGGAGTTTGAGGCCAGTCGGAGCAACATAGTGAGACTCTGTCTCTACAAAAAAACAAAACAAAACAAAAGTTAGCCAGGCATGGTAGTGTGTGCTTGTGGTTCCAGCTACTTGGGAGGCTCAGGAAAGAGGATCACTTGAGCCCAGGAGGTTGTGGCTACAGTGAGCTGCGATCATGCCTCTGCACTCCAGCCTGGGTGACAGAGCAAGACCTTGTCTCAAAAAAAAAAACAAAAAATCAAAGAGAAAACTCATTTTTTTGCACATATTTAATTTTCACCAATCCTACAGTATAGTAACATTAAAAATTAGCTTTGGAAATTTAATTACCTCTGATGACCAACGTATTCATTAGCATGCTAGGGCCAATTAATTCACCCAATAATTTAACAGTTTGTTATACCAATAATTCAAATAAAACTATAGTATGAGAAACCTACATCAAAAATGTGCTTTTTTATCTTTCATGTTTCCTAGGCCTGTGCTCCTTTGTATCACTGGAGAACTCTTAAGCCAACACCAGAAAAGGATCCGGTTGGCACCTGTTATGTAGCAATTCAGAACTTCAGCGCCTATGCCGAGTTCTCTCCTTGCCGGAACAGTAAGTGACTTTTATTCCTTGAAACTGACATTAGCTCAAGTGCTTTTCTATTGTAGACAGGAGTGCAGGTAAGCTCAAAACACCACTGATTAATGTAGGCAAGATAATGATCGAATGGCATAAATAAATGAAGAGAAAGAATAGTGATATTAGAGGGTTAACAAAGAGGCCGCTGAGATTTAGAAACCTAAAGAACTGGGCTTAAAACTTTTTTCTTTTTTTGGAGACAGGATCTTACTCTGTCACCCAGGCTGGAAAGCAATGGTGTGATCATGGCTTAATGTGGCCTCGACTTCCTGGGCTCAAGAAATCCTCCCACCTCAGCCTCCCAAGTAACTGGGACCACAGGCATGTACCACCATGCCTAGCTAATTTTTGTATTTTTTGTAGAGAGGGGTTTTTGCCATGTTGTTCAGGCTGATCATGAGCTCCTGAGCTTAAGAGATTCATCCACCTTGGCCTCCCAAAGTGCTGGGATTACAGGCATGTGCCACCATATCTGGTTTGAACATTTTAACTCTTATGGCTTTTGGTAAGGATTTTTAACAAGGAGGAGATTATTGCTTTTCTGTTTAAAAATATTGAAGTAAATCAGACACTTCTTCACATTACACCAAATGTCAGCTGAATGGATAGTCCATGGAACAAGGATTTTATTTTAAATAGCTTTAAAGTAGGGGTTCTTTTTAGACCATGGGACTCAAGTATTTATTCAATGCAGGATTTCTTTAAAAAAAAACACACACACATTGAGCACTAACTCTTCTGTGTTTAGGGAATACAGCAAAGAACAAGAGGAAAAAAGCCCTCTGTTCAAGGAACTGGCTCTAGACAATAAACATGTAAATAAATGTGTTTATGATACAATGTCAGGCAGTGAAAAGTGCTACTGAAAATACAGCAAGACAAGAAAGGAGGGAGAGACCTGTGCTGGGGAATCCAAGGGAGGAGGAGTATTTTAGAAAAGGCAATAAATGATTATTGGAGTAGAAAGGAGAGAAACTCCCCAGACTCAGGCAGCAACCAATATGAGGCATAGTCTGTGTCATGTTCCATTCAAAGTGCCGTGCTCTTGGGTTTATTAAGAGGTCAGCATTGTTACGCTAAAGATAAAATCTCACAAGCAATAACAAAGGATATCCAAAGTATATTTAGAAAATTAATGGTAGTGAGAGATTCATTACTGAACTTTGTTTTATCCTTGTTTACACCTATCCATATCCTATACTCCATGATTTACCCATGTTCCTGTTCTGTGATATTGACCATATGCTCACAGACCAGCTAGCTTGTTAACAAACAGCAAATAACTGTAACTAAAAAGATGAGCCTATCCCTCACATGCCTTTTGCCTTGATAATGTAGGATATTCTTCCTACTGCCATCAAGGATAATCATTTATAAATCTAGTCACTCCTTGTTCTGCCTTCTTGCCTGACTAGCTGCATGAGATGTGAAGACTCAATCAAAATACAACACATGAAGCATAGACTTCTGGGGGAGAAGTTTCAGAGTGAGTTTGAACCATTCTCTAAAAATGTAAATTAATGTACGATTGCATCTTAAGCTACATGGACACAGGATACTAGTTTATTTTCCTAAATAAAATAATAGCTCCGCAAAGATAAAAGGGAGCACATGTTGAGTGGCAGAACAGCTCAATAAATTGCCATGAATTCTTTCCTCTCTGGTTTATAGCCACAGTTTTCACATCCTCCTGGTCTCGCTATTCCTATGGATACTTCTTCTTACTCAGATCATCCAAGAAGGGGAGTCCCCGTTCTGGCCAAGAAGTTCACAGATCATTAACACAAAGCCAGCTTGTTCATGAGCATATGGTCAATATCTCAGAACAGGAAACATCAGCAATATTATTTTCAAAAGAGAATGCAAAGAAGCACTTCATGTTAATTTTACACCACAAACCCACTTGCTGATACTATTAGCCATTACCTGCTCATTCATATGGATGATATGCCTATGGTTCTTACAGTCATTCAGAATTCAGGTGGGGATGGTTCACATACACCCTTCCATTTGTTGGATAAGATGTCAACAAATAGTAGCAAATCATCCACATGCTTCCTTGGATTCCTGAGTTCACGCTAGGACATAATTATCAAGTACACAGATGCTCTCAAGTCCCAGAAAGAAAGATTCCTTCAGCTCTCATGAATTATGATTCAACAAGAAAAAAAATGACTTTGCAATGGAAAGAACCTCACACTCTATTATGATTGCCACTTAAACATTTGGAGCTGATTATTTTCCTCAGTGAATTTTATTAAAAAATGAATGTTTTCTCTTAATTTTTTACAGCCCCCTGTTTTAAAGCAAAATAATTTCAAAGATTGGTCATGTTTCTTCCCTTTTGAATAATTTGCAATCTTAATAAAAAGTCAGGGTTGAATTTAAAAGGGACTTGTTAAAAGACTTGTAGGCATAGAAAAATACATATAATAGCAGTATATGAACACATATATGTTCAGAGTAATATCTCATGTATTCATATATATTTCTGGATGCATATAAATATTTATGCATATAAGCTTCTAGAAAATTGGCACTCAGACATTCCAGATTATAGAGATGAGCTTTAGATAACTTTATAGGATTTATAACCATAAATCATGAAATATAGCTGTAAAGTAAGGAGCAAATTTTGTTAAAATACAGTGCATGAGGTCAAAATGTGTTTTTAAAAATAAAGAGAGCATCTGGAAAAAATTAATGATGCCAGTGCTAAAATTAGCTAAATAATGACCAAAGGAAAGAAAACACCAGAAGACACTCTAAGGGAAGCTGGAAAGGCCAGTTCCATTTCAAAAAGATTCTGAACAGGCGCATGCCCAGCCGTCACTGTTTCCTTTCCCATCCTCTTAGTTCAGTTTCCATTAAGGAATATCTTGATAAGAAAGGAATCATTGTTTACATGTCCAAATCTAACTATGCTGGACTGAGATTCCCTCTACGACATTCACTACATTTTGGCTATTTTAGGCCTGTGAGAATTTGTAGAAACTCTTTTAAAGTACAAGTTACAAGTAGTAAATTCCTGGTCCTAATGCCCAAGAGACTCTTGATAACAACAGCCTTGAAATCGTCATGTTGGCCTGCCTATAGTTTACAACTGTACCATGAGATACTATGGGACATTGAGTTAGTGAGTCATACAGGAGGGAAAGCAAGATAAGCCACTACTAGAATTTTCTCTTTTGTGAACGCTAGCACTGCAATGTTCAGGTGAGACTGTGACCAGAAACACAATTTCTCGATTTACCTAGCTTATTATAATAGAATTGATTGATTGAGACAGAGTCTCACTCTGTCACCCAGGCTGGAATACAATGGGGCAATCTCAGTTCACTGCAATCTCCGCCTCCCGGGTTCAAGCAATTCCCCTGCCTCAGCCTCCCGAGTAGCTGGGACTACAGGCGCCCACCACCATGCTGGGCTAATTTTTTGTATTTTAGTAGAGACAGGGTTTCACCATGTTGCCCAGGCTGATCGTGAACTCCTGAGCTCAGGCAATCCACCCACCTCAGCTTCCCAAAGTACTGGGATTACAGGTGTCAGCCACCGTGCCCAGTCATAATAGGATAATTTAAAACTAACTTCCTATCAAAGAGCATAAAACAACAGAAATCCTTACTGGTGGCCCAAAAGATGGCATCCACAAAGGTCATCTTGTACTGCTCCTTATTCCTCAAGGTGTACATGTTAGGAATGACAGACCTATCTCCCTTCACTCAGCACAAGGGGGCAAAGGAGAGACACGTTATTGCCTCATGGGAAATTTGGAACATACTCAAAGATAGAGATTTTATTTCTTCAAATGACCATGAGTCATAAAACCAAATATAATAGCCAAAAGGGCTGTTATTCCTGTTGATATCACTAGAGAATCACAATGCTGTTTAGGGTAAGGAAATAGATGGAAATATGTTTAATAAATTACTTGGAATACATTTTTTAAATAAACATAAAACATATACTGATAATTTTTAATTTAGAAGGCTCTAGAGAAAATAATATAATATCCTGAATTGGTTATTAAAAAATATCTTGGGAATGATGGTGTCCTAACGTTTATGTGTTTTGATCATTCTAGGCAATGCTGATCCGGAAGGCCAGGGTTACTGCCAAGCCGGATTTAGTCTGGATTTTTACAAGGTGAATTATTTTGGTCTTGCCACTTCTAATATTTAATCTGATTTTTTTCCCCTCTGCCTCTCACTCCCACACCCCAAAACAACCACCACCACTACCAGCACCAAAGAACCAAAGAATCTTGGGGAACATACCTAGCCCGTTCAGGCAAATTCTTTCTAAAACAATTTTTCTGTTCAATTTTTATATAAGTAATTTATGCACATAGCAGCCTATTGAATAGTAGAGAAGTAGGCATGATAAAAAGTAACAGCCTTTCTTCTTACACTTTGTGACAATAATTTTTGAAATGAAAATCCTGAAAACGCAGTAGAGAAATGTTTCTGAAAGAAATCACAAGACTCTATTCATTGTTTTATCTGCTAACTATAATTGACCAGTTACATTTAATATTAAAATTCATATATCCTTTCACAAAATTAAAAACGGAGATGTTCAGTAAGAATGTAGAGGGGAAAGACTGTGTGGTTTTGAAAATGGTATAGAAAAATTTCATCATCATATAAGCTGTCGACTGTTTTTCATCATACTTTTTATCATTTCTTTTTTGTTTCGTTCTGATGTTTTCCACTGAGAATTAAAGATATGAAAGGTGAGGATGCAAATTGCTGAGAAAATGTTTATATTTGCTAGTCTGGAGTGTTTGCTCTTTCTGCTGAGAAGGGGGTGGTATTCCAGATGTATGGGAAAAAAATAGGCATTACTATGGCCTTGCAATAAATTGGAACAGAATTGTCTTTTTATCACCAAGGCTCAAAAGACTATGTCTGCAAAACGGCACAGCATTAAACATGTTGAGATTTTGTTTATCACAGGCAGTGCCAGAAAACAGAATTTATCTCTCTCAAGGGGGAGCGTTCAACTTACCTAATTGAGTCAAATTAAAATTATTTAATATAACACACTAAATAATTGAAAGCAAAAGAGGAAACAAAATAAACTGTGGGCTTCAGATAGAAGGCTCTTTTAAAAATTGCTTTTTATATGTAACAAATTGTTAGAGCAATGCTTATTAACAATGATTTATCACCCTTTAAACATGCTCAGTGTTTCTTTTCCAAATCTGGTTTCTGTTGCTGTTTCTGTTTTGTAGAATGGAGACCTTATCGTAGGGGGACCGGGGAGTTTCTACTGGCAAGGTATGTTCTGTTGGCAGACAGAAAGGCACATTTGTTGTTACTAACAGAAGAATGGACCCAGAAGTAATGTTAAATGTTTGTTTTCTATTACCTTAATTTTATGTCCTTATTCACAGTTTCTCAAATGAAGCATCATTTCCTTTTTTTTTTTTTTTTTTTTTTTGAGTCTCGCTTTGTCACCAGGCTGGAGTACAGTGGCACAATCTCAGCTCACTGTAACCTCCACCTCCTGGGTTCAAGTGATTCTCCTGTCTCAGTTTCCCAAGTAGCTGGGAGTACAGGCACCATGCCACCACCCCCAGCTAATTTATTTTTAGTAGAGACAAGGTTTCTCCATGTTGGTCAGGCTGGTCTTGAACTCCTGACCTCGTGATCTACCTGCCTCAATCTCCCAATGTGCTGGAATTACAGGCGTGAGCCACCATGCCCAGCCAAATGTTTACTTTTTATTACCTTAATTTTATGTCCTTATTCATAGTTTCTCAAATGAAGTGTCATTTCTTTTTTGCTTTTAATATTATTTTAATTGACAAAGTAGTTGTACTTATTTATGGGATACATGTGATATGTTCATACATGTATATAATGTGTAATGATCAAATCAGGGTAATTAGCATTATCATCACCTCAAACATTGATCATTTATGTCAGGAACATTTTAAATCTCTAGTAGCTATTTGAAAATATACAATAAATTGTGGTTATCTATAGTCACCTTATAGTGCTATAGAATGTGAGAACTTACTCCCCCTACCAGACTGTACTTTTGTATCCGTTGACCGAACTCTGGCTATCCCTGACTCTATTCATCCTTGCCTCAGTAACTACCATTAAGTATGAGATCAACTTTTTTAGCTTCCACGTGTAAGTGAGAGCAGAAGCATCATTTTGATTTGTATTCTCTGTTTGGTATTTTTTGTTTCTGTTTGTGTTTTTGTTTTGAGATGGAGTGCAATGGCGCGATCTTGGCTCACTGCAGCCTCTGCCTCCCAGGTTCAAGCAATTCTCCTGCCTCAGCCTCCTGAATAGCTGGGATTACAGGTGCCTGCCACCATGCCCAGCTAATTTTTGTATTTTTAGTAGAGATGGGTTTTCACCATGTTGGCCAGGCTGGTCTCAAACTCCTGACCTCAGGTGATCCACCTGCCTCAGCCTCCCAAAGTGCTGGGATTACAGGCGTGAGCCACTGCACCCAGCCTGTTACTCTGTAATGTAAATGACATTTTAAAATGCTCTTGCTACTTAACAATTCACTTCTCCATCAAGAATGTGTTGAGGCTCTGCCAAGCTCTGTGCTAGATGCTGGGGATACATTATTGAGTGAAAACAGATGTTGTTCTTACTGTCGTGGAGGTTAATATCTGGAGAATGACAGCAGGCATTAATAGAACACTCACAGGAGTACCCAAGAAACCCCAACAGTGACACACATTCCAAAGCAAAGGCATATGGTGATGGGGCCAAGAGTAGGAGGCTTCTCCAGGATGACTGTGGATAGGTGTGTTTGTCCTCTGACCATTGACTGACAGGGAGCTGGAATACAACCTGTGCTCTGCTTAAAGCGTCATGAACCCAGGTACAGACAGCATCTGCTCATAGGGAATGACGTCCTCTAATTCTTGTCAAGGTGCTGCCTAGGCCAAAGGTAGCCCAAAAGTTAACTAACGTGGAAAGCATGCATCCCTCAACTGAGATCTGCACGTTGCGTAGGAGTTACTTACATGAAGAGAGGAGGGACCCTGTGCAGACGTTCTGTGGGAGGCAGGAGGGCCGTGTAGGTGAGAACGGAGGAAAGGTGACCATCATTAAAAGAGTGAGGGAAGACGTGCCAGGGTGGTATGGAGTGGCCCCATAATTTCACAAAAGAATGGATGATGTGAAATTAACATAATAGATGATGTTAACAGTGTCAATTTCACGTCATCCATTCTCTAAGTTGAAAAAATGTCGGCTACAAATGATTTGCTGAAAATTTTGCCATAGCAATGGCATATAGAAGCATTTGTCTGAGACATGGAAATTTAAAATTTTATTCAGGTTTCAGACTGCAGGCTTGCAGACCATGTTAAGCAGTTTTTATTCTACAAACTAGGGGAAACCACTGGTGGATTTTAAGAGTATAAATATATAGATGTCTCTAGCTAGAATGAGAAGGTGTTGTTTGTCCTGAGTGTAGTGAGAACCTATGAAATAATTTTAAGCATGTAATGCTGCAATCGAATTTATGTTTTGAAAAGATTATTCTGGCTGTGTTACAGAAAGCAAACTAAAAGCCGGCCAAGGTGAAATATCAGCAAAGTAGTTCCAAGGCTGTTACAAGGATATAAACTAATTTTACATTTATAAGGTAAACAAGCTGTGTAAGTTTCAGGTAAACACGTCTGTTTCTTAGCATGATGATGGTACAGACTGCAAAAGAAGAGAAATTTGAGAAATATTTTGGAGGCAAAATAAGCAGCCTAAATGATGGGTTGGCCATATGGTGGTAAGGGAAGAGAGGTGGCAAGGGAATGGTTGTAGGTTGGTGCCACTCACTGAGATGGAGAACACGGAAAGAGGCCAGGTTTGGACCGGGTTGGAGAGGGAAGATGATGAGTTTAGTTTCTGTTTTGTTGGGTATGAAAATATTTGAGATACCTAAAGGGTTTCACCTAAGTATTTAGGGCTTAAGCTCAGAAGACATCTAGAGTGAAATCTAAATTTTCGTCACTTGCATACTGGTTATAACTGAGGCCACTGGTATCAATGGGAGGCCAAGAGAGAGAATACCGAGAATATTTTGTAATTTGGGCTGTAAAGTTCAAGACAGAGTAGAATCTGAGATTAATAGTTGAGGGAGGAAATTTTTTTAATGGAAGAAACTTGAGCATATTTATAAGCCAATGAGAAAGATCCAGGAGAGACAGATTTATGATTTTTTTTTTTTTTTTGAGACAGAGTCTTGCTCTGTCACCCAGGCTGGATATTGGCTCACCGAAACCTGTGCCTCCCGGGTTCAAGCGATTCTCCTGCCTCAGCCTCCTGAGTAGCTGAGATTACAGGCCATGCTCGGCTAATTTTTTTATTTTTAGTAGAGACAGGGTTTTACCATGTTGGTCAGGCTGACCTCATGATCCTCCCAGCTCGGCCTTCCAAAGTGCTGGGATTACAGGCGTGAGCCACTGTGCCTGGCCGATTTATGATGAAATTTTATATGAACTTAATGTTAAGCTCAATTCATGCATATACAATTATAAACATCAATAATTAACATTTTGGTATTTAAAAATTACTTTGCAAACTGGAAAGCTATATATTTTATACAACAGATGGCTACAAAATTAAAATTATATGTATAGGTGGTTTTCTTCCAATTCACGTGGTCAATTTCACATAATCCATTCTTTTCCTTAAACTGAAAAATGTCTGAGACAAATTATTTGCTAAAAATTTGCCACAGCAATGGCATATACAAACATATGATTGAGACATAGGATTTACAATTTTATTCAGGTTTAAGATTATAATGTTGATAGACATAGCTAAGGGAAACAGAAAACGCAGTGTGTATGCGGGATGGAGGAAAGAGGGTATTTAGTTCCAACCCAGAGAAAACTGGCTAATTCTACAGTGTTCAGAAACTCATGTGTAAATACCACTGTCTTAGTATCAGAATAGTCATTTCAGTTCCAGTCACCTGGAAATATTTATGATCTGGTTTCACGGCTTTATTCTTTGCGGACTTCCAACAGAAAGACTGCAGGAATTATGTATGAATTCCCAAAGACTAATTTGGCTTTCAAATTAACGTTACATGTTAGTCTTTTGAAAGCATTTCTTCAGTTTTCTCCCAAAGAACATGACATCACACTTTTGCTTTAGATGTCCATGGTAAACATGGAAATGCATAGAAATTGCAGTAGAAATTGCTGGCTGTCCTTTAGGTACCTGTCTACCCCAATGCAATCTTATTTCAAGACGCCTGAGAGGGACTTTTAAAAGAAATTAGCCAAAGTTCGCATCATATCAATGTTGGTGCTGATGGATTTCTCTTTTGCTGAATTTTGGATCTCATTGGACCTAGCTGCTTCCCATTGTCATAATTTTATGTGCTCTCTATATTTTAGCAAGAAAAGCAGATGTCTCAGAGATTTTATAATTCCTTCATTTAACTTAGCTGATACATTTTATCATCTATTCACAGAATATGTGATTTAGATTTAATACAATAGCTATACTTTGCAAGAGCACAAGAAGTTTTATTAGAATGCCAAAGGAAACATTGGTTGTAATGCCTGATGTCCTACTTGCAAAACTATATGACCTTAGAGAAAGCACTCTAGCTCTTTGGGCCTCAGTTTCTCCACCTAGAGTAAGCTATGTTTGACTAAATGATCTCAAAGCTTGCTTCCAACTGGAATATTCCAGAATAAAAATTACATCACATAAATTTTGCCTGCAAATTTGGCCTCCACTCTTAGATACTTTTATCATTTGGAAGTAGACAGTGTGTGTATGTCGAAAGCAGCAGGAAGACCAATGCAATATTGTAGTTCATCTCTGGTCTTCTGTCAGAATGGAAAGTTCTACCCAGTTGTAACTAACTGTGCCTTGGAGTTCTAGTGGCAGGCAGGAAAATTCATCATCAAAAAAGCAAGCAATTCCACAACAGCTTTCAACGGAATGTGTGTCTGCTCAGGGAGGACCTGCCTCTTGCATTTATTTAGTTAACATATTAACTTGTTTAAACACAGGTCAAGTCATCACTGCCAGTGTTGCAGATATCATTGCAAATTACTCATTCAAGGATATCCTCAGGAAACTGGCAGGAGAAAAGCAGACGGAAGTGGCTCCAGCTTCCTATGATGACAGTTACCTTGGTAAGACGCCTTGCTGAAGACACTTGTGGTTTTTCAAAAGCCAAGCCCAGTAAATGTAGATGCAAATTTTATCCCTGACTTATCCTGTGTTATTTGGCATCTTATACAAATGTTCTCTTATTAGAATGGACTCTTGATTTTCCTTTTCTTTTTAATACTGTTATTTTTCCAGCCATGATGTGTAATACATAATTTGTGCAGCTATTTTGTTGGCTCCGTAGCAGCCTTTTCCACATGAAGCACCTCATCAGTAGTAGACACTATGTATTAGCAGGGCTGCTACCAGGGACAGCATGATAGCAACCTTCTCCAGTTTACAGAGCAACACAAGAGAAGTTCCACTGGCTAGAATATTCTCCAACTGTATTATGTGCAAACCACATAATGTCACTTCACCACTACTGTTTCCCACCTTTGGTAGCCTGGTGGCCTTTTGATTGCTTGATGAATTTGAAAAAGAAATGTAGCTATGTTTTGTCAATGTAGCCAGCACCTCACTTTAGAGCTAAATGAAATTGTGGAAAACCATCAGGAAGGAGGTCTTGCTGGTGACCAGAAATAACCAAGCCTGGGCTCAAAGGAAATCTTTCAGAGTATTCTGTCTGATTATTTTGAATCAGCAGCTCTTAAAATGCAACAGCCACCATTTACACTTAAGGTGGATTATGAAGCATCCATGCTTTTAAAATTGACCTCAGAATCTCTCCTTTTATTTATTTTTTTTTTGCTATGCTCCTACTTAAGATAATAGGTGATCTATTATACATTCAAGATTTAGTATAAAAGTGTTTAATTTGGTGTGATTTTTTCCATCATAGAATCTTTTTTATTTTATAATATGTGTAGAGATTTCTAAATAAAGCAGTACCATGATAGCCCTTTTACCTTTCTCTAGATATAACTAATTTGGTGACATCAAGTGTGATTAGTGTGTTTCTTTTTATATATATGTACTTTAAGTTCTGGGGTACATGTGCAGAACATGCAGATTTGTTACATAGGTATACACATACCAGAGTGGTCTTCTGTATCCATCACCCCGTCATCTACATTAGGTATTTTTCCTAATGCTGTCCCTCCTATCCCCCCATCCCCTGCTATCCTTCCCCTAGCTGCCCCCTGACCCCCTGACAGGCCCCGGTGTGTGATGTTCCCCTCCCTGTGTCCATGTGTTCTCATTGTTCACACCCACTTATGAGTCAAAACATGCAGTGTTTGGTTTTCTGTTCTTGTGTCAGTTTGCTGAGAATGATGGTTTCCAGCTTCATCCATGTCCCTGCAAAGGACATGAACTCATCCTTTTTTAATGGCTGTATATATTCCATGGTGTATATGTGCCCTATTTTCTTTATCCAGTCTATCATTGATGGGCATTTGGTTTGGTTCCAAGTCTTTGCTATTTTGAACAGTGCCGCAATAAACATGTGTGTGCATGTGTCTTTATAACGGAATGGTTTATAATCTTTTGGGTATATGCCCAGTAATGGAATTGCTGGGTCAAATGGTATTTCTAGTTCTAGATCCTTGAGGAATTGCCACATTGTCTTCCACAATGGATGAACTAATTTACACTCCACAAACTTGTTTCTTTTCTTTAAAACAGGATATTCAGTTGCTGCTGGGGAGTTTACTGGGGATTCTCAGCAAGGTGAGAGACATTGTTGAGTTTAAATCACTTACAAAGCATGGGGAAATGGTAAAATGACATAAAAAGTTTTTTCTATCAATGTGATTTTGTTTGCTATACAAAGGGTATGTTAATGGAATCCCAGAGTGTACATAATATTTTGTAGAAAAAATACTTTGGTACAGCGTTTTAGGTCTCAAATAATTTCATAAGAATAAATATCAACTTTATAAAATCTAGGTAAGCAGCCAAATATTAGGGCCATAGTCCCATGTTATGAATGAAAAATACAGATGATTAAATGCTGTGCTGTTAGTGACAGATCAAATTTGTGAAATTAAGATCCCTTTTTAACTTTCATTTCTAGTACCTCTCATATCAGACACATCCAAAATTACTCTCCCCAACCAACTCCAATCCAACATCCCTGCCTTATTAAGTTTTCCTCTGTGAACATACCCAAACCCCAAATAACAGAACAAATGAACCCCTATCTCCTATATACCCCATATGTCCTGTCTTCTCTACTTTGCTGTGACTGTCTTCTACTGGGGCTGATCAACATGAAATAATGAACACAGAATATCTAATTAAATTATGATAAGTGCTAGGATAAAGTTCTAAAGATAGAGTAAGGACAGCTTTGTTGTTGAGAAAACATTTGAACGGAGCCTGGGATGATGGGGGGAAGGGGTGGACAGACATAGCGGCAGGGGCCAACTTTTATATTCTAAAGTCTGTGGAAAATGGGGGTGTTCAAGGACCTCAGTCTGACTGCCAGACTTTGATAGTGAAAGGAAATTGGCTTCAAGAAAGGTCTGGGTTCAGATCATGTCTGGTTTTATGGGTCGTGGAAATGATTCTGGGATATATTCAACATGCAGGGGAGAAGACATGAAAGGTTTAAGCTGAGGAGTAAATACGATGCTATTAGGCTCATATTTTAAAAGAAAAAAAGAGAACAAATCACACTGGCTGCCTCATGTAGATTTGGTTGAGATGAGAGTAAGGAAGAATGATATCATATGTATTACTTTTCATGTCCCCCTCCTTGAAGGCAAGATCTATGTATTGTTATGTATTGTTCTTATTTATCTTCCTTACAAAGACTAGACCATATGTTGCTCATAATAGGCTCATGTGGGAAACAGCCTGACAGAAATAAGTTGAATCGTTGGAATCAAGATCCACATAGGTTCAAGTTCTGACCGTACAGACTTTCTATTCCTGAGGCTATGATAACCTCCCTGATTCTTATTTGCTTATCTTTAAATGACACTAATGTTAACTAACTCAAAATAATGTTCTGAAGATTGCATGAGCTAATGCATGAAAAATACCTAGATGCAAGGCAATAAATGGGAGCTTTTACTTAACTGGTAATATTTATTGAAGGAGGCAATCATTAACTAGTATTTACCATTTTCCATCTTGTTTCATATGAACATTGACTGCATTTCACTAATTCAAGTGGTTTCATTCACAAATAATTAGGAGTAAATGAAATATGATCACCTCTAGAAATCATCACAGATCTTTTCATAGTTTCATGTTGACAAGATATGCAAAGCAGAACATCATAAAGAAAGTTTTACAGTTCAGGTTGAAGATAATTGGGTGTTTTTTCTTTTGAATAATATTTTTCTTTTAGGTACAAACTAATTCATAAAGAACTTGTCCTTTCATTATGTTTTTTTTCAAGGTATTAAAAAGCATTTTGTATGTTGTAACGCTTAAGAGGCTGGACTCTGGAGCCAGACCTCTTGGGTTTAAACCCTGACTCCACTACTTACTATCTCTGTAACCTTGGACAAGTTACCTAGCATCTTAGTGCCTCCAATTTTTTCCATTCCTAAAATAAGGATGATGTTGCTAATACCACTGTCTACGTCACAGGGTTCTTGGGAGAATTAAATGGCTTAACTGTATCCATAAAACAGGGCAATGCCTGCTCTCTAAAAAGTGCTGTTGGCCGTAATAAGAACTACTGAATTAGGAAGCAGGAAAGATAGTACTGAATAAGTAGTACCTTAAAAAACGGCCAAATCTTAAAATCACTAAAAATGTAACAAAGGAAACTGTAAAACATGCCAAATTATTATTTTTTTAAATATGGCATTAGGAGTATGTTAGACTGGGTGTGGTGGCTCACGCCTATAATCCCAGCACTTTGTGAGGCCAAGGTGGGAGAACTGCTTGAGCTCAGGAGTTCTATACCGGCCTGGGCAACACAGTGAGACCTCCTCTCAAAAATACAAAACTTAGCTGGGCATAGTGGCATGCACCTGTAGTCCCAGCTACTTTCTTTGGAGTCAAGCTTAGGAAGCTGAGGCAGGAGGATCACTTGACCCTGGGAGGTCAAGGTGGAAGTGAATCATTGCACCACTGCACTCCAGCATTGGGTGAGAGACTAAGATCCCATCTCAAAACAAACAAACAAACAAACAAAAGAGTCTTGTTGGAAAGCTCTCCAGAATAGCGTTCAGCTTTGACCCAAGAAAGTAAATAATGATGCATAAGAGTACACTATAGGGAAGAACACAGTGGTGATTTTCCATCAGATCTCAGAAATACCTGAAAACCAGATTTGCGTTTTAAGTGTTTTGAGGATAAAAGCACTATCAAGGAACTTCACAATCAACTCACGAGACCACTACGAGCCTAGGACTGTGCATGTTCACGATTTACTTAATTAGACAACGGGGAATTCAAATTATATTTAAACAAAACAAAACAAAACAGTGACCACTTCAATGTCCTCTAGATGGTGGGTTCTTAATATGGATCCTCACATTGCTGGGTGGTACCCGGATGGGCTTCACTGGATTAGAACCCCTAAAAATTACATGTAAGATCCTGACAAGAGGATCCATAGCTTTCTTCCAATTTTCGTACATGTTTGCGACTCAGAAAAGGTTAAAGGCCTTTGTTATCACTTTAGAGTGAGATGTAGTGAGCTAAAACCCAAGAAAGTAAACTGTCCCTAACCAATTCCGGGAACGTAATTTGATGTGTTGGAAAGAATGGTGGCTTTCCTGTCAATTCTCGACCTGTACTACTCACCAATTATGAGTTCAACCATGATAGAACCTTTCTAAGCTTCAAATGAAGGAAATATTTTTGCTTCTCACTAGTCAGTGTGCTACTCAAATCACATGTTGTCAAGTCAAGGATTTAAAACTTTCCTGATTATATTCAATATTAAAAACCGTCTGGCCATGTGCCATGGCTCACGCCTTTAATTCCAACACTTTGGGAGGCCGAGGCAGGTGGATCACTTGAGCCCAAGAGTTTGAGACCAGCCTGGGCAACATAGTGAAATCCCATCTCTACAAAATTTGCAAAAATTAGCCAAGCATGGTGGCATGCACCTGTGGTCCTAGCTACTCAGGAAGCTGGGGTGGGAGGATGGCTTGAGCCCAGGAGGTTGAGGCTGCAGTGAGCCATGATTATTGTACGACTACACTCCAGCACACTCTAGGCTGGGTGACAGAGTGAGACCCTGTTTTAAAAAAAAAAAAAAAAAAAAAAACCAAAATTTTACCTAGAGTTTTTTAAAGGGAAAGTCTCCTATTTTTCCTTCCAACTGAATATTTTTGTAGTTGAGTGACAGCTCAGACTTGCCTTGGACCCCAAGCAATTAAGCTGTCCTGATCATTTATTTAAAAATTATGAGCATCTTTACTCAATATTACATTTAATAACTCCTTAGTGTTGTGGTCATATGAGATTTCAGTCTCCACAGTTACTAGGTGGGATGACTGATATTTTAAAAACAAAATTCCTGATGTTTGTGGGAAGGGAGAAGTCATGGTTGCCATGTTCTCAAATGGCCCAATCCTCTAGGATCTGTCCTCACCAACTGGCCTGACCCTGGAATCAGTCCACCTTATTATATCTGATCGTAGTTTGTTTTTCGTGCCAAGAGAACTTAATTTATACCAAATAAAGATTACTGAAAACTAGACAGGGTACTACCAGTTCCGTCAACCTTCCTGGCAGTCTATCCAGATGACTTCATTTTTTGAACGCTGTGTTATGATTTAGGAGCATGCTTCCCCGCGGTCCTACTACTGTAGATGAATCATCCACATTCCTGTCCAACACTCCCCTCTCTGCTTTGCACCTGATTCCATTCCCTCCCTTGACTCTAAGTTCTGGAACCAGAACTGTAATTTTTATACTAGTACTAAAGATGTCACCACAGTAAAAGCTGGAAGAATCAGAGCAAGAGGTCTAACTTATAAATCACCTGCAGACCTAAGAAGCCAGGCTCAGGATCTAGAGACAGAGGTGCAGAGAGACTCTTAATGAAGACATAAATCTCAAAGTACGACAACATATGACTTCTGGATTTCTGTTTTCTATTATCTGGAGAAGAAACAAAAGCTAATGGAACAGTAAATACAAAGCCCTGACTTCAAACTTCCAAGCCTCTACATCAGCAATCCGCAACCTTTCTGGTACCAGGGACCAGTTTCATGGAAGACAATTTTTCCACAGACGGTGGGGCGGGTCAACCTGAAGGATGGTTTTGGGATGAAACTGTTTCACCTCAGGTCATCAAGCATTAGTTCGATTCTCATGAGGGGCATGCAACCTAGATCCCTTGCATGAACAGTTCACAATAGGGTTCAAGCTCTTATTCGAATCTAATGCCTCCACTGATCTGACAGGAAGCGGAGCTCAGGCTGTAACAAGAGCGATGGGGAGTGGCTGTAAATACAGATGAAGCTTTGTTCTGGCTCATCTGTGGCTCACCTCCTACTGTGTGCGCAGCCGGGCTCCTAACAGGCCACAGACAGATACTGGTACTGGTTGGTGGCCTGGGACTTGGGGACCCCTGCTCTATATGATAGCCAGTCATTTTAAAAGCACTGTCTTTACTACTTATTTATTATATGATTATATGATTACATGTATGTAATGTCCCTTCTAAATGACTATTTTCATCCCCAGAATTGGTTGCTGGAGTTCCAAGAGGAGCACAGAATTTTGGATGTGTGAGTACTGAGAATACCTTATAGGAATAAGATATTTTCTTGTACAGATGCTCCTTGATGGAATTACATCCTAATAAACCCATCTAAATGGAAAGTACTGTAAGTTAAAAACACATTTAATACACCTACCCACCACACATCATAGCTTACCTAACCTACCTTAAACATGCTCAGACCACTTACATTAGTCCACAGTTGGATGAAAACATCTGACACAAAGCCTACCATATAACAAAGTATTGATATCTCAAGTAGAGTATCATACCACATATTGCTAGTCTGGGAAAAGATCAAAACTCAAAATTCAAAGTATGATTATTACAGAATGTCTATCACTTTTGAACCATTGTCAGTTGAACCATCATAATTTAATGACCATCTGTATACTCAAAGAAATGTTTAGTTTTATGCGACTTTTGGGTCTTTTAAAACACATTGACACAGGGAGGGGATCATTACACACTGGGGCCTGTCGGGATGGAGGTGGGTAGGGGAGGGATAGCAGGGGGTTGGGGGATTGGGGAGGGAAAGCATTAGGAGAAATACCTAATGTTGATGACAGGGGGATGGATGCAGCAAACCACCATGGCACGTGTACACCTATGTAACAAACCTGCATGATCTGCACATGTACTCCAGAACTTAAAATATAATTAAAAAAAAAAAACCTGGAGATTTTTAAGGAGTTCCTCCTCATAATTCATGTTGCTTGCTTATGAAAAAGGAAGGAAAACAAGTCAGATTAGATTTGTTCTAATCCATGTGCAGAACCAACTATGTAATTGATGAGACTTACTGCAAAATGAAACACATGTCCCTTATTCAAAAATTGTTAAAAATTTCAGAACAGCAACAGCAGTGCATTAAACCAAGGGTGGGACCGACCTAAGCACAGGGCCTTGTGTGATTGTGCAAGTCACAACCCACAAAGCTCATCCTGCCTAGGGGCATAATCTCGGAATAATGGTGGATAATGCCATGGTTATGATGAATACCTTAATACATCTCATACAGTAGAAATAAAAGCAATTGTTATTTCCAATATTTTAAGTAATTAAATTATTTAACCTTAAATTTAATTAATTGTGAATTTATTACCTGTTAGTTTCCTAAGACTGCTCACAAACTGGATGGCTTTAAACCACATAAATTCATTCACTCACAGTTCTGGAGGTCAGAAGTCTGACATCAAGTTGTGGGCAGAACCACGTTCTCACCAGAGCATCTGTGATAGGAGGCTTCTATCATACATGGCCCCTTCCAGCCTCTGACGATCCCTCGCATTGCTTGGCTTGTGGCAACATCCCACCAGTCTCTGCCTCCATCCCTGTGTGCCACATGTATCTTCTCCTCCTTTTATAAGGACATGGGTTGTCCTTATAAAATGATGACATCAGTTGTCCTGATAAAAATGATGGCACCAGTCATCAAATTTAGAGCCTACCGGATGATTTCATCTTGAGATCCTTAACTAATTTCATCGGCAAATATCTTATTTCCAAATAAAGTGACATTCTGATGTTCTGGGTAGACCTGAATTTTGGGGCAATATTGTTCAAACCCATTACAATGAAATTAGGAAAAGCAACTAAATAGATCTTACGAAAGAAAAGCATATTTGAAATAAAGTTCATCATTTACAAAAGTATCTAGCAAGCATCATGGTTGGCTAAGTAGAATTAAAAGGAATATTTTTGCCATGTGGATAGCATGACAAAATTTTAAAATCTAACTTTTCTTGCAAAGAACCGCAATTATCCATTTATAATAGCATAAGAACAGAAATGGATTTAGCCAAAAATCCTCATTAAACCAACTATCAAGTTAATTGCCCTCAATATTCTTGAATTCAACTTTTATTTCTCCAGTTCAGATTAATAAGCACATATTTTGTCTGAAAGCATCCCAGACTTAACCACAAACAGGAAGTTCATTTAGCTTTTTTTTTTAAAATAAGATCATTCGCTGGGCTTCCATTTTTGTTTTATATTTAGCTAACCATTTATCACACTTTACAAAAAAATTTAAATGATTCAAGTTGTAATTTTTAAAAATGGCTCCAATTCTACATCAAATGGTGTAACCTGTTTAATTTCTATGATTTCAGGTTTCAATCATTAACTCTACAGATATGACCTTTATTCAGAATTTCACTGGCGAACAGGTAGAAACGTTTTTTTAATTTATTTATTTAACTTTAGGTGCATACTAAATGTTTCCAGATTTTTTAATGAATGCCAGTTAGAATGGCGATCATTAAAAAATATGGACACATTTTAATAACAAAGAAGTAAAATCACTCTGGGTTATTAGTAGACTATAATATTTATATCAGTTATTTATCCATTCAACAAATATTTAATGAGCAGCTACTATGTACTGGAAACTATCCTAGGCACTAGGTATGCAAGCATGCATCAGGCAGATCCTACCTAGCTCTCAGGCAGCAGTGAGGTGGCAGGGGAGGGAGGGGAAGGGGCAGTTTATTAACAAGCAAATAAATGTTCATGATAATTTCAGATTGTGAACCATGATTCAAAGAAAATAAAACTGAGGGATATAAGCTGGGAGGGAGGTGTCAAAAAAGCCCTTAGATGGGGTGATCAGGGAGGCCTCTGAGGTGGCAGTGTCTGGGCTGAGGTGTGAACGACAAGACAGAGCCAACGATGCCATCTCATCCAGAGCCTTCCAGGCAAGGGAAGGCTAATACGAACGCTTTCAAACAAGAACCAGCGGGATATGTGTGAAGAGCAGAGCAAAGGTCATCGTCTCTGTAAGCAAGAGAGACGTGGGAGCTGAGGACAGGGGAGGGACGGGGGCTACTCAAGGGAGACTGGTTGGGAAGATGGGCTGTGTTTGGGACTAGGGATTTTTTTCTAAGAACAATGGGAAGTATTTTTGTATTAAATTAATCTTTCAATAGTCTATAAATGCCTGAAGGTGTTGATGTAAGACATGGGAAGAAGGTCACTGTAAACAGGGCCTGGACTTCTGCAGGTGACAGATCAGACTTCCGGGTCCCATCGCACGGCTCATGAATCGTGTGAGACCATAGGAAAATCACCTGACCTCTTTGAGCTTCTTTGCAAAATAAGAATAAAATGTTTCTCTTCCAAGCTCCCTTTAAGATGAAATAAATCAAGGATTGTAGATTACTTAGAAGATTTCCTGGCATATAACAACTCCACAAGAAATGTTAATTCCTTTCCATCCCATTTCCTGTCTCCTTCCTTTTGATTAAATGAAAGCTACTAAATTCCCATGTGCCACTAAATCTTCTATAATTTGAGATGCATGCAAATACGTGTACTATTGCATATCTAGTTCAGTAATATAGATATTCAGGTCTCCATGTTTGAATGCAGGCCAAATCTAAAAATGTGTTTGTAACTTACATGTGATATTTACAAACAGAACTACCCACTAAATATGTACAAAACTGTGAAAGTAATAAATTTAAAATTAACCATGTTAATTTGAAGAGTAGAGAAAATCAATTGTCTGGAGAGACAAAATCATTTCACAACTGACTTCCCTTAGATGGACGTACCAATTCAGTATTTAAAGAAATGTGGCTCATACCTGTAATCCCAGCAGCTTGGAAGGCCAAGGCAGGAGGATCGCTTGAGGGCCAGGAGTTCATGACCAGCCTGGGCAACATAGTGAGACCGCTGTGTCTGTTAAAAGAAAAAAAAAAAGAAAGAAAGAAAGAAAAGAAATCAGCAGGTTTTAAAATAAACACAAAATGATTTTGACATCTTTTTGCTATAATTTGGGGTTTCAGTCTATCACTCTGAAATTTTCAACAAAGCATTTTACATCTGATATTCTTTTGGAAGATTTGGAGAAGACTTAAATTGAACAGATATTGAACAACTATTTCAAACAACTGTTTCTAAGTGGTGGTCATTACTAAGTGAATGAGAATCTAGCAATGCTTCTCCTTTGCCCAGATCTGTAAATGCACTCTTTTATTACTAGAAACTTTTGAAACATTGCTACATTTAGCCTTTCTATAACTTCTTGCCCTCAATACCACCTAGTTCTGTAATCCTGAACCTCACAAGCTAATACATAAATGATGACATTCCTCTGAGTGAAGGCTACACAACACCACAGCAAGAAAAATAATTTCACTGTGTATGTTTGGAACAGAGAAAAGAGGTATGAGAATTGACTTGTTCCATGCCACTTGTTCACTCATATATTTATTTTCTCTGCAAAGAGCATTTGGCACCTGGCATCTGCTTTGACCCAGACACCGCTCAGGAAGTTCAAATAGAACAGTAAACAACACAGACCAAAGCCTCTGCACCCCGGGGAACATGCTTTCTAAGGGATTATATGTTCATTACGTGAGGACATGACGGAAAGCTACGTCATCTAAAACACTGCCTGGCACACTATGGAAGCAAAATTGGCAAGCTGGAACTATGGGTCAAATCTGATGAGAGTATAAATCCTGAAAAGATTATAAATCCAAAAACATAGGTTTTAAAAAAAAAACTTCAGAGATAATATGCGGAGAGGCCAGGCACGGTGGCTCACACCTGTAATCCCAGCACTTTGGGAGGCCAAGCGGGTGGATCACCTGAGGTCAGGCATCACCTGAGCTGGACATGGTGGTGGGTACCTGTAATCCCAGCTACTCGGGAGGCCGAGGCAGGAGAATCGCCTAAACCCAGGAGGTGGAGGTTGCAGTGAGCCAAGATTGCACCACTGCACTCCAGCCTGGGCAACAAGAGTGAAACTCCATCTCAAAAAAAAATAAAAATAAAAATGAAATGTGGGGAGACTGTGGTACACTACGTACACTCATGGAAAAGATTTAGGAGCTTTTGTTGACTATGAGCACAATACAAATTGATACTGAGACGTGGGTGTCCCCAACATGAAAACTTTTTATGCTTTCTCCAAAGCAGGAAACGCAAATCCTACCTAACTCTTATCATCAGCGCACTCGCAAGTGTCATCGGTGTTTTGGTATCACACATCATCTCTCTAAGACAGAGAAGTTGGATGGTGAACCAAGTGAAAATATTTTCTTTTCTTTGAGACAGGACCCTTCTCTGTCACCCAGGCTGCAGTGTAGTTGTGTAATCTCAGGTCACTGCAGCCATGACCTCCCCCAGCTCAGGCAATCCTCCCAGTTCAGCCTCCCAAGTAGCTGGGACTACACGTGCCACCACGCCTTGCTAACTGTGTTTTATTTTTTGTAGAGATGTGGTCTCACCATGTTGCCCAGGTTAGTCTTGAACTCCTGGACTCAAGTGACCCTCCTGCCTGGGCCTCCTAGAGTGCTGGGATTACCAACATGAGTCACCACACCTTGCCTGAAAATATTTTCATGCAACATCATATGGAAGTGGAATTAGATTCCTTCTGTGAGATTCAAGATTGCAAAACTTGGTGGGATTAAGTGCTAGAAGTCATGGAAGGGCCATATTTAGCAGTGAACATTCTGATAGCTGTGTCGACAAATTAAATGGGCTGATTGTTGAATAACCCCAGAGGATGTCCAAGCAGATGTCAAAGTTATTATGGGGAAAATTATTCACTGGGTCAGAGGTTAGACTAAATGACTCAAGGACCCTGGCCATGTCCAAGAGTCTATGAATTTAAAAGCAAAAAATGCACCGCAATGAGATGAATCTTTCAGGGGTAATGGAAACATGACTACAAAAATGACTTTTTGGACATAAAATGTCATCTCCCGGTTTTCCTTTGCAGATGGCATCTTATTTTGGATATACTGTGGTCATATCAGATGTAAACAGCGATGGGTAAGTTTCTAGACCTCCCTCATATATAATACGCTGTATTCATCCATAAAGATGTTGTGTTTTCCCTTCACAAAATACATCCTTCCTTACTGCTTCAACAAGATAGAGGCTCTCTTGTTCTCAACTTTTTTTGGTTTACGACAAGAGGATGCATCTATTAAATAATTCTCTTTCATCCGATTTTGTCTTTACTGAGATTTTCCACATCTGCTGCTTCTAGAAGAGGACTATTTTATTTTGTTTTAATTTTACAAAGTCTTCAGCCATTCAAAATCCATAGCCATTGAGGACATTCATCTATCTCTCCTCACTCTTAGAATGTTCCCCAGCATGTGATACATTCACAAAGCGTTTGCACATAAATGGATCTTTTTTGACATTGCTTTAAAAATGTATTATACTATTAACACTCATGGAAAAGATGAAATTATAATGTTATTTTTCAGATTACAGTAGTAAAATTACAGTTGAACGTGGACCAAACAGCATGGTAAATTTTGGTTGTGTTTAAGTCATTATTTCAAAAATAAATTATGATTAAACACCCCTTTGATTCACTAAAAGCACGTGACACGTAAATTAATGAATCATTAAATAAAAAACCATTAGAATGAGATATATTGATTATCCACCCCAAATATTACTGGGTCACCCACCATGTGCCAGGCTTTGTTCTTGGTGCCCAGAATACACAGGCAAATAAGACAGATGGGGTTTCTCAGGGAGCTCACATTTTCACAGAAAGCAAATATCTGAAGAATCCTTACTATGTTCTGGGCAATGGGTTAAGCACTTTAGATATATCTTTGCTAGATATTTTCTGTGGCCTTCAAATAGCTATCAATTGACTTTATTTATTTTGTCATGGCATTTAATTGGAGATAAATTTCATACCTGTTGGGGAATATCTTTCTATTATTCTTTCATTGAATATAAACTTCTCGAGCATCTACGATGCACTAGCAGGCAGTGTTCTAGGCGCAGAGAAACCCGTAACTTCGTGAAAGTTATACTAGAGTTAGGAAGGTTGGCACTACAAAAATTAACCGAGTAAAGAGTGTGTTAGATAGTTATAAGTATTATGGAGACAATAAAACAAAAGGGCTGAAAGCAACCAAGTAGATGAATACATAAACTCGGATACATCCTTATAATTGAATTTTACTCAGTGCTAAAAAGAAATGAGCTATCAAGTCATGAAAACACACAGAGGGGCTGAGCGCAATGGTTCCTGCCTGTAATCCCAGCACTTTGGAAGGCTGAGGCAGGCCGATCACCTGAGGTCAGGAGTTCGAGGCCAGCCTGGCCAACCCCGTCTCTACTAAAAATGCAAAAATTAGCCGGGCATGATGGCGAGTACCTGTAGTCTTAGCTACTTGGGAGACTGAGGCAGGATAATTGCTTGAACCTGGGAGGCAGAGTTTGCAGTGAGCCAAGATTGCATCATTGCATTCCAGCCTGGGCGACAGAGTGAGACTCCGTCTCAACACACACCCCCTACCTGCATATTGCGAAGTGAAAGATGCCAGTCTGAAAGATCTGCATTCTATGTTATTCCAGTTCTATGACATTCTGGAAGAGGCAACACTATAAAGATAGTAACAAGGCCATGTTTCCCAGGGGTTCTGACGGAGAAAGTTATGAACAGGTGAAGCACAGGGGATTTTTAGGGGAGTGAAATGACTCTGTATGATACAGTAATAGTGGATACATGTCCTTATTATATATAATTTGTTAAAACCCATAGAAGTTTTGATACCAAGAGTGAATTCCATGTAAACCATGGCCTTTGGCTGACAATGACGTATGAATATAGGCTCATTGATTGGAACGAATGTGCGCCTCTGGTGGGGGATGTGACGGTGTGCAAGTTTGTAGGGTGAGGAGAGGGTAATGGGGGAACTCTATGCTTTCTGCTCAAATTTGCTTTGAATCTAAATAATCTAAGACTGCTCTAAAACACAAAGTCTGTTAAATAAACTTGTTAAAATAGAGAGGAGAGATAGGGAGCATCTGAAGGGATGGAATCCCCAATTGGGTAGATTGTGAAAGTCTAACATTCCAGCTGAAGGGTCGGGCGCAGTGGCTCATGCCTGTAATCCTACCACTTTGGGAGGCTGAGGCAGGTGGATCACCTGAGATCAGGAGTTTGAGACCAGCCTGGCCAACATGGTGAAACCCCATCTCTACTAAAAATACAAAATTAGCTGAGCATGGTGGCTGGCACCTGTAGTTCCAGCTACTTAGAAGACTCAGGCAAGAGAATCGCCTGAACCCGGGAGGCAGAGGGTACAGTGAGCCGACATTGTGCCACTGTACTCCAGCCTGGGCAACAAAAGCAAATCTCCATCTCAAAAAAAAAAAAAAAAAAAAGATTTCAGCTGAGGAAACACCTAAAAGAGGTGAGGACCAGCCATGGCGATGTAAGGGGGAGGAAGGAGTGTTCCCTGTGGAAGAGCAAAAGGTGCGTATTCCCTGAGTGGGGAGCTCCAAGCATATTCAAGAACCAGTGGAGAGGCGCGAAGAGTGAACTGTGGGGAGCTGGATCACGAAGGTGCAAGTCACTGCATTTACTCCAAGCCACCACACGGCGCCACACAAACTCTCCCATGGACTACAATGAGTCCACTTCCAAGAAGGCTAACACGCCTGTGAGCCACAGGGATTCCAGGTGAGCAGTACCTGCTCAGGCTTTGGTGTGATCAGCTGTGCTCTGTCTACCAGCTCTAGACGGCCACGGAGCCTTCTGGAAGCCTCCTGCCATGCACCAGGGGAGGCAGGACAGCGGCTTGGAGGGCAGTGAAATGACTCTGTATGCACAACAGCAGTGGCGGGAGATGGCAGCTTGCACTCTGCGTATATTTCGAAGTTATAGTTGAATCCCAATCTTATCCTGAAAGCAGTTAATTTAAAAATAAATTGCCTTCATCTTCAGATATCTAAGTTGTAAAAATAAAGTAGTCATTAGGACTGTCATTCAAGATTTCCAACTTAGGTGGACTGTAATTGTAATCAAAGCCTTTTAGTCATTTGGAAAGAAAACAGCTGAAGAAGGACTTGAGGCAAGCCTAGCATGCTGTCCAGATTTCTTGAGCGCATGCTACAGGGGAAACAAAAGACCCCACTGCGGCCTTTCAGATATGCACAGACATGTTTCTTCCTGCAGACGGTCACCTACAAGCACCAGGGGCTTTTCCCCTGCTATATGGATCCACTCCTTTTTTGAATCCTCGGGACTTTTCCCAAGTTTTGCCTTATGACCTGCAGGGCGCCCTGTTCTTCCTGGAAACGTGTAGTCTATAGCAAAGTTTTGTGACAACGTTTATAGGACTTTTTTTTTGTCATGTTAAAAAAAATTGTGAGCAAAAGACCTCATTGGCTTCCTGTTGATCAAAACATGGTAGTAACAAACACAGGACTTTTTATTTTTTATTTTTCGAGATGGAGTCTTGTTCTCTCGCCCAGGCTGGAGTGCAGGGGCACAATCTTGGCTCACTGCAACCTCCGCCTCCCGGGTTCAAGAGATTCTCCTGCCGCAGCCTCCTGAGTAGCTGGGATTACAGGTGCCGGCCGCCACACTTGGCTAATTTTTTTGTATTTTTAGTAGAGATGGGGTTTCACTGTGTTAGCCAGGATGGTCTGGATCTCCTGACCTCATGATCCACCGGCCTCAACCTCCCAAAGTGCTGGGATTACAGGTAAGAACCACTGCACCCAGCCCAGACTTTTTAAAAGTAATATTTTCTTCTTTTTTGATGTTCTTAAAAGTTGCTATGCATATTTTTATTATGTAGTATTTTCTGAATTCTTTAGACTGCATTGAAGAATATTTCCATTAACTTACTAATGCCATTCATAAGGTGTCCACAGATTCTCAGTATATCATTTGCTGTTTTAAGTTACTTACATGCTATGTAAATTCAAGGTCCTATTTTAAGTATGCTCTGGAAGTAATTGAGATTGGCCAAAGAAAGATGCCAGATAACCACTCAAGTGAAGTCTGAAATTACAATAATGATGATATATACAAGATATTTCACTGGGTTTAAAAAAATCACTTGGCTAGATCATTGCTCATGGTTCGGAAGTGAGGACTCCCCTGCGCACACACATTTATGGGCTTGAACCAGACTCTCCTTTCCCCAAGCTGGAGATAATTAACTACATTTATGCAGGAGGCTCTCTAGTGAACATTCGTGGAAAACACATATTCCTTGAAAACTAGTCAACAGAAACAAGATCCCTAAAAAAGCTCCAAAATCTCAACGTCAGGAAAAAGTAAAAAGACAGTGTCAATAAGTAAAGTGACCAAATAAGTTAACTAGTGGAAATTTTCCCCGCTATTTTTCTGTTAAGAAAAATCTCCCAGTATGATTCACTAGACTGCCAACATTTCGTCTCAACAGTTGTGTACATGCTGGTTGATGGTTAAAATGTCAAGCCTGTGACAGTGTTGAAAATATAAACAAGCTGGGGAAATTATCTTCAGTTTTGGTATCTTAAGACTTCCAGTACTACAAACTGTCAGTGTAAGCTTTGTTAGGAATTTCTGGACAAACTTGTTAACAACAAATGGATGATATTTTTTATCTCGTGCCTAAGCAAGCACATATTTTGAGCCTTATAATAGTTATACTGCTTCAGAAATTCACTGAATTACAATTTAATCCATTGGATACTTTCTATAAGACCGTTGTTTCTAACCTCTGCAGGACCAAAAGGAGCCAAATTTAAACAGATTCTTAGCAGTTAACTTGAGAACAATTTACAGAAAAATCTGTTTGAAAGCAAACAGCTTAGTGAACTATATAATTTTTATGATAGATTTAGTCCAAGTATGTCCATTCATACAGGATGTATCATTATGATTGAATTAGGTAGAAAAATCTAAAAAAATTCAACCATAAAAAGGTTATAATTTCTGTAATGTAATTGAAGTGATGTTAGTTCCTGCCTATCAATTAGGTTGATTTGATATCTACTATCTAGTCCACTAATGTGTATTTTTTTAATAACTAAATTCTGAATATTAGTCATGGGCATTAGCAGGCAAAGTGTACTAATGGAAAAAAAAAGAAACAGAAAAGTTTCTATGTTAAAGCAATATATGTCTTAGCCTGTTTTCTGTTGCCGTAACTGAATACCTGAGACTGGATGATTTATAAAGAAAAAAAATGTATTTCTTATACTTCTGGAGGCTAGAAGTCCAAGGTCAAGGGGCTGCATTGGGTGAGGGCCTTCTTGCTGTTGGGGACCTACTGCAGAGGTCTGAGGTGGTGCCAGACATCACATGGCAAACAGGGCAAGAGCATTCCAGCTCTGTATTCCATTCCTCTGCCTATAAATCCATAGGTCCCATCTTGGGGCTCCACCTTGATGGCCTTCTCTAATCCTCATTACCTACTAAAAGGTTCACCTCCAGATGTCATCAATGTATGCATCTGAAGATTAAGTGTCCAATACATGAAATTTGGGAGACACATTAAAAGCATAGCAACTTATGCACACTGTTAGTTTGCACGAAACTTCAACCCAGGCATGACTTTGTTGCTGCCTTCATCACCGTGTCTTTTCCAGAGTGTTACACAATTGGAATCATACAGCATGTAGCCTCCTCACATTGGCTTCTTTAACTTAGCAGTGTGCATTTGAGGTTCCTCCAGGTCTTTTTATGGCTTGATAGCTCACTTTTCACTGCTGAATACTATTGCCTCATATGATGTACCACAATTTGCTTATCCAGTCACCTATTAAAGGGTATCTTGGTTGCTTTCGAGTTTGGGCAATTATTCTATGCACATTTGTGTGCATATTTTTGTATGCATCTCTGTTTTAAACACATCTGGGTAAGTGCCAAGGAATGCGATTTTGTGATTGCATGGTAAGCCTATGTTTAGCTTTGTAAGAAACTGCCAGACTGTCTTCCAAAGTGGCTGTGTCATTTTGCATTCCCATCAGCAATGAATGAGAGCTGTTGTTCTACATCCTTGTCAATGTTGGGTGCCATCAGCATTTTGGATTTTAGCCACTCTAAGAGATGTGTAGTGGTATCTCATTGTGGTTTTAATTTGTAATTCCTAATGATATATCATATTGAGTGTCTTCTCATAAGCCTCTTTGCCATCTGTCTTTGTTGATGAGGTGTCCATTCACATCTTTTGCCTAATTTTTAATTGGCTTATTTTCTTCTTATTGTATATCATATACATATAATATTGATTGTAATAATATATGATAATGATATATCTTGTTACATATTTTTTCTTGATCTGGTTGACTTTTAAGAATTCTTTGTACATTTTACAATTAAATTAGTTGAAATGCCCCTAGCACCGAGCATGCCTACACACTTACTCTACCCTGACTCTACTCAGGGACCCTTGCCTTGGCTCACAACAATTCCTCCTGGAGAGCCCACTTCAGAATTCCACCCAGGTCCAATGCCATCACCTCCATGGAACCTTCCTTAGTTCCCTCCAAGTACCCAGCCTCTCCCTGGTCCAGGATACCCAGCATTAATTTGATGGTCTCGTATTTTTCCCAGTCTACCTTGTTTATAGTAATATGGACAGTAATTTAACCTCATTTGTAAGTTATTAGGGAATGAATTTGTTGACCTAATAGTCATCATTACATTATTTAAACATAGGTATCAAAGTATCTTAAACATAAGAAGTACACAGAATGTCTTTTGATTCAGACGAAGACCCTAGATAAATACCACAAAGGTGGCCAGAAATTGAGAGAGGGTAGGTCAGAGTGATGTTGGAGTATCTTTTAGACTGCTCAGGTCTTAAAGAAAGTTTCTGGTTCTCAGTAACTGTTCCCACTTCATTCCTGCCTTTTGATATTAATTATATTAAATATGTATATGAGATACTTGATATGGAATGTTATTAATATATATTTGTTATTTATACATATTAATATATTATTGATTTTATTATACATGTATCAATGTTATTGATATAGCTTAATTTTTAGATAATATATATTAATATAGTATTGTTTTTAATCTATATAATATACTGAATTTATATAATTTTATATATTTCATACATTAAAGTATTAATATACATTGTTATATAATTTTATACATATTTTTTCTTCATATGGTTTTATAAATTATAATACTAATATATAATGCTAAATTATATTAATAATATTTTAATCAGTTTGCTTGGCAAACTTCACCATATTACCTAACCTACATAGGCATAAAAGTCAAATGCAAATATATACTCCTGTCTCAGGTCACCCTTCATATTACTGCATCTGCCAAGACAGGGTATCTGCAGGCACACTTTATTGGAGACTATAAATTTAGATCAAATTATATATATATGCACACATACACACACACACTTTTTTTTTGGCTGGTGTGACTTAAATTTTTAAAATAAAAATTACAGATTATACATTTTTTTAAAAATCAAATCGCTTAGAAGGCTCATGGTGAAGGTTCTCATTCTAGTCCTCTTCCTGCCCATCTGGCTCTGTGAAGGAAACACCTGTAACCACTCTCTTATTTTTTTCTCCAGGTGGTTATATCTTTCTCTCAAAATAATTTGCTTGAACGTCTCTTAAATTTTTTTAACCTTAAAAATTACATATTAGTTTTTTGCTATAATCTACAAATCCAAAGAATAAAAATTTTTACTTGGGCTGCAAAGTTGTTTGCTACATTTCTAGCCAGCTTGACACACCTCTCTAATCTCTGTTTTATTGAAATTGAGCTAACAAAGGAAGGAGAAGGACAAAATTGATTTTAAACATGATTACTGCATAAAAACAGAGTAATTTAAATGTATAGTTAATTGCAGACAAACGCTAATCTATTTTTACAAAAAGCTATTTTGTTCTTTCCTGATATGTTTTCTTTGTATAACTACAGTTTCTGGAAATGTACTAAAAAGCTGAAAACGGTGAAATATCTGTGGTTTTCTTAAAGTAGACATTTTTAACATAGCTAAGATGTTCAGTGTGAAAACTTAACAACTCTTATTTTCTTACAGCATTCTATTCCATAGACATAAAGCAGTAAAAGAAATATAATGATTGTAAAATGACCCTCAGGAGAGGAAAAATACCAGTGGAAATGTACTGGTCTAGCTGATTACAAATACACCTAAACTAACTCTCCTACCTGCCAGTGTGCTGAACTGCTTTCTTTGCTCCTTACAGACTGGATGACGTCCTGGTTGGGGCACCTCTCTTTATGGAACGTGAATTCGAGAGTAACCCCAGGGAAGTAGGACAAATCTATCTGTATTTGCAAGTGAGCTCTCTCCTCTTCAGAGACCCCCAGATCCTCATTGGCACAGAGACTTTTGGGAGATTCGGTAGTGCTATGGCGCATTTAGGAGACCTGAACCAAGACGGATACAATGGTAATTTAATCCAAAGTGTGGGAGTCATTTATGTGTCATCACTGTTTCATAAAGGAAACAATTCCCGTTTTAAAGTATTCAATATGGTGTGTGTGGGTATGTTATTATTACTGATTTTTAATAAACTATCACAAGTCTCAAGGCAGCTTTACGTTTATACGTTTCAACTAACATAAATATTACATGGAAACTTCCCTTTTCACCTTTCTAAAAATTTTTACTTCCAATCTCACAAGATTACAACGTAACATAGACCTCAAATGATCCGCCCGCCTTGGCCTCCCAAAGTGCTGGGATTACCAGTGTGAGCCACCGCACCCGCCTGGCCACGCTCGTAGTTCTTTAGGATAGAATTTATGAAACCCGTCCAAGTACCCTCTCCTCAGAAAAACACAGTTCACACAAAATTTTGCATACATTTTCAGAACCTTTAAGTTTTAAGAACCTAGGTATAGTGGGTTTCTTGATTAAAGTCAAGGAAGTAACAGGATCTTGCTCTAACAAAGTAGGCTTGGAAGCATTCACATCAGATTAGTATCGATTAGTATATTTGGCAAATGTTACTGTGTTCTTACACATTCTGTGATAAAACAGTTCTCAGTAGCATACGGTTAGTCATTTTTAAAGTACCATAAAACAAAGTACGTGTAAAAAGTTTATGGCTCCAGGGCTGGGCGCCGTGGCTTATGCCTGGAATCCCAGCACTTTGGGAGACTGAGGTGGGTGGATCACAAGGTCAGGAGTTCAAGACCAGCCTGGCCAACACAGTGAAACCCTGTCTCTGCTAAAAATACAAAAATTAGCCAGGCGTGGTGGCATGTGCCTGTAGTCCCAGCTACTTGGGAAGCAGAGGTAAGAGAATCTCTTGAACCTGGGAGGCAGAGTCTGCAGTGAGCTGAGATCATGCTACTGCACTCCAGCCTGGGCAACAGAGCTAGACTCCGTCTCAAAAAAATAAATGATTCTCTATATAGCATTTATTGCTTTTGATAATTTCTTATTTCTCCATTCAAATTGTCAATTACCTGTATTAGAATATAAGCTTTCTAAAAACAGGAGCTTTAAGTGTCTAATTTGCTGTTGTACCCACTACATTCAGCACATAGTAGGCTCTTAATAAATATTTGTTGGATGGATAAAGGCAATAGTTTGTCATTGCAGCAGTGCTAAAGGATTTTCATGGAAAACATAATAAACCCTTTAGACTTTTTGATACCGCTTTTTGAATATGCTAAACTCTATTTCTAAACAATTCTTCTGTACTTAAAAAAGAAACGTCTCTATGGCCAGACACAGTGGCTCATGCCGTTAATCCCAGCGCTTTGGGAGGCTGAGGTGGTGTGCTCACTCAGGGCCAGGAATTCCAGACCATCCTGGACCAACATAGCAAGGCCCCATCTCTCCAAAAAAATAAAAAAGTAGCCGGACATGGTGGTGTGCACCAGTAGTCCCAGCTCCTGGGAAAGTTGGGGGAGGAGGAGCACTTGAGTCCAGGAGTTTGGGGCTGCAGTGAGCCATGATCCCACCACTGCACTCCAGCTTGGGTGACAGAGTGAGGTCCTGTCTCTAAAATGAATAAATGAAGAAGTAAATACATACACACATAAACGATGCTTTTCTGACTCTGTTTTCAGACATTGCCATTGGCGTGCCCTTTGCAGGCAAGGATCAAAGAGGCAAAGTGCTCATTTATAACGGGAACAAGGGTGGCTTAAACACCAAGCCTTCCCAAGTGCTGCAAGGAGTGTGGGCCTCACAGGCTGTCCCTTCCGGATTTGGCTTTACTTTAAGAGGAGATTCAGACATAGACAAGAACGATTACCCAGGTAAGTTCTTCTTTCTTTTCCCACATGAGAGTCTACGTCCTGAAAAGGGTCCATTCTCTGGAAAATGCATCATGCGAAGGCAGTTCTCCTACAGATGAGGCTGAAGCTTAAGTGTGGCCCAGGCTTCTTCAATGTATGATTCCAGAGTGACTTTCACGAGAAATTGAAGAAAGATAAACACACACTTCCCTCTCCTGTCAAGAGAAAATGACAAAGGCAAAATGGCTTAAAAATCTGCATTGTACATAAAACTTGTCAACTTCACAGCCCATGTTTTCCTTTGAAACTCCTCAAAACCACGGCCTGCCCTGACAGAGACAGTTTTCATCCTTTATGGGCAATTTATTGTAATGCTTCTGAGCTCATAGCTCCTATTATAGTTTGAACCTCAGCATTTCTGTCATAAAGCTCATGTTTTTAAAGCACAAACATCTTCCAGCTTGGCCCATCACAGTGGCTCACGCCTGTAATCTCAGTATTTGGGAGGTCGAGATGGGTGGATCAGTTGAAGTCAGGAGTTGGCGATCAGCCTGGCCAACATAGTAAAATCTCTACTAATAATATGAAAATTAGCTGGGCATGGTAGTGGGCATCTGTGGTCCCAGTTACTTGGGAGGCTGAGGCATGCGAATCTCGAATCTGGGAAGTGGAGGCTGCAGTGAGCCGAGACAGCACCACTGCACTTGAGCCTGAGCAACAGAGACTGTGTCTCAAAAAATATACATATTTATATATTTATTTATATAATATATATTATATAAAATAGTATATATTATATATAAATAAAATACATACGTTTTATATATAACATACATAATATATAATATATATATATACATATCTCCCAGCCATATTTTGTGGTTTTCCAAAGATATATTTTAAAGTGGAGAAAAAAGAACTGGTTCATTATAGGAATCATAAACTATTTTTTTTTTTGGAGACAGAGTCTCACTCTGTCACCAGGTGGAATGCAGTGGTGTGATCTCAGCTCACTGCAACCTCCACCTCCCAGATTCAAGCGATTCTCCTGCCTCAGCCTCCTGAGCAGCTGGGACTACAGGTGCTAACCACCATGCCTGGTTAGTTTTTTGTATTTTAGTAGAGACAGAGTTTCACCATATTGACCAAGATGGTCTCTATCTCCTGACCTTCTGATCCACCTACCTTGGCCTCCCAAAGTGCTAGGATTACAAGCATGAGTCATTGCACCTGGCCCATAAACTGTTCTTGATTTACCTAATTCATATTGAAGGCACATGGAGAGCCATAAAGCACAGATAATTTATGTTTTGTGCTTGCTATATGAAGACATGGGTTTGTCTTAAAAGATGATTTAACTATTCAGAGTTTTAAGCCGAGAACATCAGACTTCTTGGTTTTATGGTTTGATTTTCACTTTTGTTATTTTAAGATGGTTTCAATAAGCACTTAGAAATCATTAATAGTTAAATGACAGCTTCAACTATTTATGAAAACCCTTTCCATAGGGTTTTCATAAATAGTTGAAGGCGTCTCTTTCCACCAGCCCCTGGTGTCTCTTCAGCTGGTGTCTCTTTCCACCGGCCCCTCCCCTAACTGGGAATTTTCCATATGCAGAGCTATTTTTTGGTTTGGGGCAGTAGCACAATAAGCTCACTGCCTAAATACACATCATTAATTTCAGGCCTTTGGCTTTGCCTCCCCTGGGGTTAGACAAAAAGGATACTGCAACGTATTCTTATAAATTTGCCATAAACCTTTCATGACACTAATGGAGATGTCATAGCAGGCTCCAAGCGGCTTTGGTATTAGATCGTACGCTAAAGCTTTCTACCTGTGGCAATTTCGAGAACATCTAGTTAAATTTATTTTCTTAGGTTACATTATGCTAATCAATGGTGTTTAGTTGTTGTTATTGGGGGGAGGTTTGTGTACATAATATATCCAAATTTAAAATAATTGAAGAATCTAGGTCCCTTATGTAATTCCCACCCCAAAATGTCAGGGTGATTAATGAAATTCAGTTCCTGGGTTGCATTTTAGGTAAAAAATTAGAAAATTATTGCTATTTATTATGGTAGTCATAGGTTTACTTCCTACCCTCAGTACCAGGGAACTTGACAGAAAGGCTGTGCCTTCGATGAGGCAAAGGAAATAGAGGATGTATCCATCACATGGTCAGCCCATCAACTTCCTTTGAAGGCTAAACATATCCCAAACAAGAGCCAGGAAGGAGAGTGGCATGAATCAACTTTTCTCCCCAGGAATGTTCCCTTTAGGAAGAAAAAATTAAAAGCAGCAGGAAAAGGAAAAGAAACTGAAGTATGTGCAATGTCAATAATTCATTACCTATTTTTTTCTTTCTTTTTTTTTTGAGACAGAGTTCAAGCGATTCTTCTGCCTCAGCTTCCCAAGCTGCTGCGACTGCAGGCACATACCACCATGGCCAGCTAATTTCTGTATTTTTAGTAGAGACGGGGTTTCACCATATTGGCCAGGCTGGTCTCGGACTCCTGACCTCGTGATCCACCCCCACCTCAGCCTCCCAAAGTGTTAGGATTACAGTAGTGAGCCACCGAGCTGGACTTTTTATATTTTTTTGAGACGGAGTGTAGTGGCACAATCTCGGCTCACTGCAACTTCCGCCTCCCGGTTTCAAACAATTCTCCTGCCTCAGCTTCCCAAGTAGCTGGGACTAGAAGCACACGCTACCATGCACAGCTAATTTTTGCAGTTTTAGCAGAGACGGGCTTTCACCGTGTTGGCCAGGATGATCTCAATCTCTTGGCCTCGTGATCTGCCCACCTTGGCCTCCCAAAGTGCTGGGATTACAGGTGCGAGCCACTGCGCCCGGCCAATTACCTCTTAATTGTATCTCTTTTTTTCTTTAGCAATCAGAAATGTGCACCTGAGGCCATTTGCTAGTCAACAACTTTATCTGCTGAGTGTGATGCAAATTATAATAATCAGAGATGTCAGTGCAGTGTGTCTGTCTCTGAAGTAAATGTTCTTTACTAAGGTAGGCCTGTCAGTGCTGCCTGGTTGAATTTTTATCCCTCAAGAGAGTCTTAAGGCTTTCGGAGTTCATCCATGCATGTTAGTAGACCTGGGTTCTAGCCTCAATTCTGCCTCTAAGGTAGGAATATGGATGTCTTGTGATTCATGGTTTTATAATATTTTTCCCTGATCCTCATCCTCTAGCAAAAAAAAAAAAAAAAAAGGCAACTCAAAGAAGCCTTTTTAACAAGATCCCAGGACTTACAAAGAAGCTGCCTTATAGGCAGGCGACTAGCTTTTCTTAACTAGTTGATTGAAAGCTGCAGACATAGTTCAGGAATCAGACATGTAACTTCATTTTCCTAGGAATGAATTCCACTCAGCTTTCAAAGCCTCCATTTCCACCATGGTAGAAAATGTCCATCTTGCAATCACTTCTAGGTTTAGACTTAATCTTATTTAGGTAAATATTTATTCAGATTCAAATCCCTTTAGCCAGGCGTGGTGGTACGCATCTGTAGTCCCAGCTACTCAGGAGGCTGAGGCTGGAGAACCGCCTGAACCCAGGAGGCGGAGGTTGCAGTAAGCCGAGATCATGCCACCATACTTCAGCCTGGGCAACAGAGCAAGACTCCCTCCCCCACTCAAAAAAGACTCTTTTTTTCCACCCTGTGTAGCCACCCTCCCAAGGAATGGAGTAGAAAGCCGTATACCTGTTGTCCAGAGATTGGGAAGCGCTTACGGGCTCACATCCATCACCTGCTACTGTTGGCTTCAGACTAAAGAGTAGCTCAGTCCTTTGTGGTCTTTGGGGCATTGCTCACGCTTCTGTGGCTAGTTCCATGGTCTGTGGAATGACCTCTGCTCAAACGTTCCCTGTGTCCTGGGCCCTTTTCATCCTTTTAGCCTCTCTCAGTCCCCTCTTAGCAAATGCTTCTGAGCCACTGTTAGGACTCAGACGCTCACAGATTGGGTATTCAGGTTTCTGTGATTGCCCTCAGGCTGATCCACCTCGATTTTCCTTAGCTGTTGCCAGTTTCCACTCAGGCATCTCATTGCTTCAGCCACGGATTGAGCTGCAGTCTTACGCTGTGTTGTCTGGGAAGTACCAAAAGCCTTCTTTCCCTTAAAGGTAATGGGGTGGCATGCTTTCTAAACTCTGTAGTTCACTTGATAAACAGTATGTTCTAGGCCCCCATGACTTGTTTTGTGATTTTCCAAACCAGTGCTTTTTAGAACTTAGAATTTTCTTTCATGCTGCGGTCCTGCTTTTTCGAATCAAAAGCATTTTGCCTTTCACGATGTGAAGTAAATGCACCTGAGAGCAATAGCCTCGGCATACCCCAAGAATGACCCCGGGTGGCACGCACACCTGAATGCGGTTGGGAAATCTGAGCTAGGGAATCTGGGAGTGGCCAGCCCAGAGTCCATTCTGTGTCTATGAGGAAGACCGGAAGCCTGGGCCTGTCGTGTGGAATGCAGGACATAGAGGGGATTGAGGCCCTTTGTGTTTGGATTAAATAAAGGTTGCCAGGTGGAGGTTGTCTGCAGAAGGAGACTAAGCGAAGATGCTTTATAAACTGCATGCATTTTGCAGGTGGTTGCAGTTCTCTTGCCCAGCCCTCTACCTCTGGACTCTCTCCCCTGGACCAGGGCCCTCAGTGAAACCTCGCTTCTCACTTGCTCGCTCTGTTTTTCAGCTTCTTGAATATTCTGCCATCTCTGCTGGCGTTGATAGGGGTTTGATGCAACACAGAGTCCTGTGCCTTCTCAGTGTCATAATCTATTCAACATATTGGCTTCCTCCATCTGAAATCTATCTCATCAGCCTTTATAAACAGGAGTTCGCAACCTTGGCTACACATTAAAATCACCTGGAAAACTTTTAAAACTCCAAATGCTCTTGCCTGTAATCCCAGCACTTTGGGAGGCTGCGGCGGGCGGATCATGAGGTCAAGAAATCGAGACCATCCTGGCCAAGATGGTGAAATGCTGTCTCTACTAAAAATACAAAAATTAGCTGGGCATGGTGGCACATGACTGTAGTCTAAACTACTCGGGAAGCTAAGGCAGGGGAATCGCTTGACCCCAGGAGGTGGAGGTTGCAGTGAGCAAGACTGTGCCACTGCACTCCAGCCTGGTGACAAAGTGAGACTCCATCCAAAAAAAAAGAAACCTCCAAATGCTCGGTCACTCTCCAAACCAAAACCAAGTAAATTAGACTCTCCAGGCTGGAGCACAGACTATGGTGACATGTATAAGTGGCCCTGGTGATTCTGGTGTGCAGCACTTTGGGAAGGAGTCCTCTAGAGGAGTGTTGCCCTGCTGAGTGTGCAGACTGCTTACCTGGGCGTGTTTATCAACTGCGATGCTGATGCAGAGGTTGAGTGGGTGCGGCCAGATTCCTCACTTAAGGTTTGGCCCTCACTGCTGGACTTCACACCATGGGGGCTGAGACTCAGCGTGCATGCACGTTATCTGTGAGGCCTATTAACAAAGGCTGAATGCACAGCAGTCCTTCAGATACTGTGGTGACTGGCTCTGGGATGGAGTTGAGGGATCTGTGCCTTTCCCCAGCACCCCACTTTGAGCAACACCACCCTAGAATCTTGGTGGCTCTGCGTCCAGATATACAGCAGTCAGATTGCCAAAGCCACCAGCAGCTCCTTTCTCTAACATTTCCTCTGTGGGGTTACTGCCGTGGTGATGCTTGGGCACACCCCACTCAGGAAGCAGCAGGGGCAACTTTTTGTTTTGTTTTGTTTTAGAGATAGGCTCTTTCGCTGTCACCCAAGCTGGAGTGCAGTGGCACAAATCATAGCTCACTGCAGCCTTGAACTCCTGGGCTCCAGGCATCCAACCGCCTCAGCCTCTCTAGTAGCTGGGACCACAGGAGCCTGCCACCACACCTGGCTAATGTTTTTTTTTGAGATAGGGTCTCAGTATATTGCCCAGGCTGGTCTCAAACTCCTGGCCTCAAGTGATCCTCCCACCTCAGCCTCCTAAGGAGTTGGGATTACAGGCATGAACCACCGTGCCCGGGATGCTTTTAAAATTCACTCACACACATACAGGCTTTCGGCTGCCTTGTTTCAAATTCTCCATTCTAAATGGATCGGAAACAAAATTCCAAACTTTATCACTTTATCTACCTGGTTACCTGCAGAATTGGGGAGAAAACAAGTGCAAAGACAAATTTTCAAAATGCTAAATGGAAATAAGTCAGACTACTCGGCATGATCAGGGAATGGAGCATCCATGAGATGCCACGCTTACCAACAGTGATGGTTTCTCATGGGGTTATGATGGGGTTGGTTTTCCCATTCTTGAGATGAACACTTTCTCCTCATTTAGGTGCCCAAATGCTTAGCAGCTCTATCTAAAAGCTTGGGCAGTGTTGGCGTCTCCTGGTTTTCACTGTCTGCTATAAACCCTTTTCTAAGCAGCCTATCATGAAATCTACCTTTAATAATGGCAGGGCATATGCATTGCCCCATTCATGCAGCCAACACTACATATTCTTAACACAACCTGGCTGCCTTTCACAGACAGAAAGAGTAGGGCTGATTGTGATGTTTTATGTGTCCTTTGTGTGCATTATAGCGGTTTCATCTTCCAGACTGACTCAAGATAAATTCACACAGCACCTCAAATAACCAAAAGCACAGACATGTAAAAGGTGGTTTGGTTTATATTTATTCATTGTCACATGATCTGTTCTGCACGTTACAGATGTTCTATATATAATCAAAACTACTTGGTTTTCCTGCCTTTGGAGGAAAGAATGCTAGCAAAGTGCAGGCATAGAGTCTGTTATGTTAACATTTTTGCAATTATACTAATTATTACTACTAATAATTAAGAGTCCAAAGCATGCCAGCCACTGCACAGAAGGTAAATAGTGTGTATTGTAGAATATTATTTCTGAATCTCTCTAATGCACAGATACATATATTCACACATCTATGTGTGTGTGTATTTTTTTTTATTTTTTATATGTAGTACATATGTACGTACACAGCAGGAGAGTTTATGGGGTAAGATTGGATGACACCTCACTTCTTTTTGGAAAACATCAAACCAATTTTTAAAACTACACTAAAGTTAATCAATGAGGACAGTTGGTGGCTCACGCCTGTAATCCCAACACTTTGGGAAGCCGGGGCCAGTGGATCACTTGAGCCCAGGAGTTTGAGACCAGCCTGGGCAAGTGGCAAAACTCTTACTCTACTAAAAATACAAAAACTTGGCCAGGCATGGTGGAGTGTGCCTGCAGCCCCAGCTACATGGGAGGCTGAGGTGGGAGAATCATCTGAGCCAGGAAGTGAGCTGAAATTGCACCACTGCACACCAGCCTGGGCTACAGGAGTGAGACTCTGTCTCAAAAATAAAAAAAAAAGTTAACCAAGAGTCTGTGAGAAGAGGGGAAGGAAAGAGTCTGTGAGAACACGGGAAGGAAAATCAGACTCCCTGAGTTCAGATTCCCATTGAATATTGATTAGCATCACATTTGAGCAGTTACTTACTTTCATCTTTTATTTCTTTATCTGGTGTGATGGGGCTGATCGTACCTACTTCACTGGTTGTATGTGCATGCACTTTCTAGGTTGGGAGAGGATTTTTACAGAATGCTGCCAAATGGCTCAGAACAGGAAAGGAAATCAATTTGCTGATTACGAAGAAAATGTAAGCTACTTCACCTCACAGTCACGTGCGGCCACATAAGATTCTGAAAAAATGCATTCTAGGATGCTGGAGAGGGACAGGCTTGATTTAAAATCGGATCCCACTGCTTCCGAGTTGTATGAGAGTGAGGAAATCTCCTAGCCTCTCTGAACTTCCATTCCCCTCTCTGCAAACTCATATAAGCACATGCTGCTATAAAGATGAAATGAGATTATTTGTATACTAAAATTAAAATGAGATTATGCAGACAATAGTTTAATAAATGTCAGCTTTTCAATCAACTTTTGAATAATACCCTATATTCTGGAGGCAATCTTTTTTCCCAGGCACACAAGTTCATATTCATTTTTCTTTTGCTTATCAACTTCCATGGTTCCCAATTTAACTTAAAGCGTTTCAATTGCTGCTTCTGCCCCAGACAAATAGGAATATGAGAGTAAAAACAGAGCTATGGAGACGCTGCTGGGTTGAGAACCAGGCATACAATTTTCATTACTGGACCTTCACTGAATGCTTCCCCATATCCTGATGTTGCTGCTCTACCATGATGCAATTAATCACTCGCCCACCTCCACCTTCTGCTTCTAAGTGGGGGATGAAGTTTCAGGGATTTGTTTCTTTATTTCTACCAAGAATTTCTTTCCGTCCTCCCTTTTTTTCTTTCTTTCTGTCAGGAATTTCTTTCCTTCCTCTTTCTTTCTTTCTCTCTTTCTCTTTCTTTCGACAGAGTCTCACTGTATTGCCCAGGCTGGAGTGCAGTATCACAATCTCAGATCACTGCAACCTCTGCCTCCCCGGTTCAAGGGATTCTCCTGCCTCAGCCTCCCAAGTAAGTGAGATTACAAGCATGCACCACCATGCCCAGCTAATTTATGTAGTTTTAGTAGAGACAGGATTTCACCATGTTGGTCGGGCTGGTCTCAAACTCCTGATCTCAAGTGATCCGCCCACCTCAGCCTCCCAGAGTGCTGGGATTACGGGTGTGAGCCACCATGGCCGGCCTCTTTCATTTTTCACTATTGTGCCTTACTGGGTACCAGAGAGGAAACATGCTGCTCCCTCTCTGCCCTTTAGCCATTTAAAGGTATTTAAATTTGTCTAAATTCAGCCTGAAGTATGGTGTTGACAGGGGAAATTGAAGAGAAGGAACTAACACAACAGTGTAAATGGAAAAGAGACAAAGCTTGTAACAACTAGCACTGAGGGAAGGGAGAGGAGGTGGCAGGAGGTCAGGAAGAGGTGAGTGTAAAAGACGACTCAGAGTTGAATTCAGTGTACCCAAGAAAAGGATGGTACCATGGACAGATGGGGGGGATTTTGTTATAGAATGTACAGATTTGATTGCAGAAATAACATGTAGAATAATTTTTCTAACACTGACTACCTAAGACATTTTTAAGCTTTTTACAACAAAGATGTCACTGGCACACATAGAATACCTAGAGTCATAAATATTTTTATTTCTAGCATCAAAATTCACTTTCTGATTCAAAATGTAGATGTGTTCAGGTCTCTGTGTTGCGGTTCATTGGGAAAGTAGGATTGACCAGAAGAGTACCTTGCATACATTAATTAAGTGAGAGCATTTTAGAGGAGAAACAGCTGTGATAGTCAGGAATCCTGAAATCCAGTGATCTACTCTAATCCCGTGAAACGTGATTGTAAAACGACACCATCTGGTAAACGCGAAGCCCAGGCATTGGAAGGCGGAGGAGGGGAGGTACGGATTTTGTTGAGAAGTAGAAATACCACAGGCAATAAAAACTGGAAGAAAACATGGGCAGAAGGCCAAGACTATCAGTGTCTCATCCAGGCCCCTAATATATGATTATCTCATGCAGCCATTTCAGACAATTATACTCAATGAAATAAAATAACCCATTATCTTTTTAATGAGTGTGTGTGTGTGTGTGTGTGTGTGTGTGTGTGTAGCACAACCAAACAAGTAACAGAACCCACACATGAAAGGAGGCTTTCTCCAAAGGGAATAATGCATTTTAATTACACTTTGAGCTCCTCAAAATTGTTAATTTGAAGTCGAGTTGAACTGGGTTCAAATCTTATAGCCAAAGTTTATTTTCACTTCTCAAACTGCTACTCAACTTTGTGGGAAAGCAAAACATGACGTTCTTATTGAGTAAGATATTTATGATTTCATGATAAACACATTAGAAATTAGAATATTACATTTTTGGCTAAAAATATCTCATGCATGTAGATTGAATTGAAGTAATTCAACTGCAAGAGCTCTTGGACTTGAATTGAGGAATGTTGTCAAGTAGAAATGAAAATGAATGGAAATTGAAAGGGCCTGAATTCTAGAACCAGTTCTCCCATGTTTGGTTTTAGTAACACCATCTCTCTGGGTCTTCCCTTCCTCTTCCAGAAGTAACAAAGGTGCATGAATTGCTCCTCCCAGGGTCTTTTTCACTCTTAACTTCACTGATGTTATCTCCCCAGATTTGTAGCATTTTCTGATTTCCATGGTATAAATATCCTCACCATGAGTGATTTCAAGCTGTAGTGACTCTGACGTGATAAGAGTTCTACAATTGCTATCTGTATCACTGAATGAAACTGAAATATGTACCTGCTTCTGCCCAGTGACTCACAATCACACTAATCTCCTATTTGTGGCATGAGTTTCCAAGGGGGAATTACTATTTTCAGAAATTCACAGACCCGGGCTGAGAATGACTGTTGTCTGTACTCACAGCTGCATTCATGAAAAACCAAAATAAAGATTAGCTCTAGTCATTTTCAAGTCCAATAACATAATATGCTGACTTTTTTCCAGCTTTAGATTAAGATATGAAAATGTAGGAACTGTCATTCTCTCAGATATTTCTATTTTGCTTGGTGTGTTTTGAAAACCTGTGAGTGCCTCCGTCTGTCTTATTTCTCACTTACCTTTGAAGAGGCAGCCCTGCTGAAACAGTGGACCTTATCTACAGCTATGTCAATGACCTTAAAATGTGAAGCCAGGACGCCCCCGGTCACCTGAACGGCTTCCCTCCCCACGCTTGAATCAGGTTCTCAGATAAAACCTTTCACAAATAATAAATCCTTCTTACTTCACAAGTAATATATCCTTTAGAATCCAGATTCTGTCCCAAAGCAGGTTTAAATCATATCCCACTCATAGGTAGTAAATAACAGCAAATTTCCCTCACCAGATAAAAGAAATCTAACCATATGGCTGTTAGATTTACATGCCACACATCATTTATTGGTTTAAGTTTGAACTAACTTTCTTCCAAATAATGAGACTGGCTTCTTTCTGAAACCAGTGAACATGATAGGATATTATTTATACTTGATCTTGCTTATAAAGATACAGTTAATAGAAATTGTCACTTAGCCATGGCTTTTTTTTTTTTTTAGGCTAGAGGTCCAATGGCTATCCATTGTGCGATAGAATCTACTTGGCTATGGCTTCTTTTTTATTTTTTTAATATGCTTTAAGTTCAGAGACATATGTGCAGAACATGCAGGTTTGTTACATAGGTATACATGTGCCATGGTGGTTTGCTGCATCCACCACCCCGTCATCTACATTAGGTATTTCTCCTAATGCTGTCCCTCCCCTATCCCCTACTCCCTGCTATCCCTCCCCTAGCCTCCCACCGCAACAGGCCCTGGTATGTGATGTTCCCCTCCCTATGTCCATATGCTCTCATTGTTCAGTTCCCACGTATGAGTGAGAACATGCAGTATTTGGTTTTCTGTTCCTGTGTTTGCTGAAAATGATCGCTTCCAGCTTTATCCATGTCCCTGCAAAAACATGAACCCATCCTTTTTTATGACTGCAAAAGGACCTCATGTTTCTTTTTCTTTTTTAGATGGAGTTTTGCTCTGTCACCCAGGCTAAGGTTCCATGGTGTATATGTGCCACATTTTCTTCGCCAATCTATCACCATCTTGGTTTTGATGGGTTTTGACCGGCTTCTTTACTGCATCCTCTTTTATCAGCAAGGTCTTTGTGAGCTGTATCTTGTGCTAATCTCCTATACCATCCTGTGACTAAGAATTACTAACCTGGGAATGCAGCCCAATAGGTCTCAGCCTTATTTTACCCAGCCCCTATTCAAGATGGAGTTGCTCTGGTTCAAATGCCTCTGACAGTGGGAGGCATGAAAACAAGCTCTAAGGCTGAGGGTCCAGGTTCTGTGCCCCAGACCCAGGCCCGTGCCATCAGATGTTGACTTGTGGAATCTCTGTCTAAAACCTCTTATGGGATAACAGACGGGAGGTTTTCAAAATAATTAATACAGCAACAAAGTCCTCTTTCATCTCTTTTGTCCTTTCTATTTGCAAGCGTTGTTCACACGATTCTCTTCTATCTATATGCCAGTCCTTTTAGATTTTCTCATTGACGTTTTCCTACAATGACATTAATAGCTGGTTGCCTAAAAACTATAAACCCTAAGAGGTCACGAGACAGCAAGCGTAAGCCTGAAAGCTGGCAGTCCCTCCAGACCACAGACTAAGTAGTGAAGCAGGTGAAGCTCATTTGGGGAATGCTCAGCCCCTCTTATCCTGTTTCCTTTCTTTTCTGTCCCTGAAGGCTGCTGCATACCAATTGCAGAAACTTACACAATTTCCTCTTCTCAAACATGTGAAAGGAAAGGATCTAATGACCTTATTCTCAACAGAATGTGAGTGATCCAGGGAAAGTAGGTCCCACCCAGGGACTTCGATTCAGTGGATCTTGGCCTGTGTTTTTAATACAGACCCCTCAGTGAGTTGATTGATAGACTCTAAGTAGCTGGAAGGCAAGGGAGTGTCTGTGATAGAGGCCCCTGCTGAATACTGGGCAATTAGGGTGGGACCTGGCTCATGATGGAGATTCAGTGAAGACTCGTTAGATGAGGGCGCCCAGTATAGGGAACCACCGGTGTAAGTGTTCTTTCCTTCCTCTCCCACCTCCCTTGCAACTCTGTCAATGGCAAGGCTGCTGCCATCACATATCACCGCAGACAGGAGGGCTCAAATAGAGATATATTTCCTCCCAGTTCTGTAGGCTGCAAGGCCAAGATCAAGGTGTCGTAGGGTTGATTTCCTCTAAGCCTCTCTCTTGGCTTGTAGATGGCCATGTTTTCCCTTCTTCTTTACATTGACTTTTCTCCGTGCATGTCTGTGTCCTGGCTTCTTCTGGTAAGGACAGTGGTTCTGTTGGATTAGGGCCCACTCAGATGACCTCATTTTAAACTAATTACCTCTTTAAAGACTCTACTGAATCAGCAAGGCTGTCTGGGGTAAACACCTGAGGTTCATTTTCTCATGACAAGGGAATTGAGGATGCAGATATACACAAGAACCTGGTTTAGAAGCAGAGGTTTCACAGGCCAAAGAAAGAGAAAGGAGGGCAGGTGTTGTAGCTCACGCCTGTAATCCTATTACTTTGGGAGGCTGAGGTGGGCGGGTCACAAGGTCAGGAGTTTGAGACCAGCCTGGCCAACATGGTGAACCCCATATCTACTAAAAATACAAAAATTAGCTGGGTGTGGTGGTGCACGCCTGTAATCCCAGCTACTCAGGTGGCTGAGCCAGGAGAATCACTTAAACCTGGGAGATGGAGGTTGCAGTGAGCTGAGATCATGCCATTGCACTCCAACCTGGGCAATAGAGTGAGACTCTATCTCAAAAGAAAAAAAAAGGAAGGAAGGGAGGAAGGGAGGGAACAGCTCTCCCTCTGAAGTGCACTGGATTTTATAGACAGGCCTGAGGAGGCAGTGTCTGATTTACATAGGACCCACAGATTGGTTGGACCAGGCGTGACATTTATATAACATGCAAGGACACTGGCTGCCCTACCCTAATTTTATTATGCAAATGGAGTTTTTGCCTGGCAGGTGTCATGTTGCCCGTTCCTTACTGTATACCTGGTTGACAAAGAGAAGGGAAGATGGAGCCGCCATGTTGAACATACCTGGTCCCAGGCAGCCTTTTCCTGTTGCCACAGATGCCGGCATTCATTCGTGCAAGCTTCTAGCTTGCTTGTCTATGTCTGCAGCTCGATTTTATAGGCTGCTCTTTGTTAGAAAAAAAATGATTTGGGGACTGCTTTTTATTAAAAGGAAAACCTTACCGGGGACTTCCTTACCCCCATATCTGCCTAACCAACTTCTTCTTAACTCCTGTATCACTATCTCCTAATATAGTCACATTTTGAGTTAGGACTTCAACATATGATTTTTTTGTGGGGGACACAATTCTGCCTAAAACACTTAGCGAAGGCATCAAGTCCTATTAGGTTTTTATCAAAAGGAGTTTATCTGTCAGTGTGAACGTCAGGGAAGCATCTTTGTGAGCTCTCAGCCTCTTCTGGAGACTCTGAAGCCCTTCCCAAGAGGCAGCTATGCATAAGTGATGCTAGCTGAAGAAATAAACCTTCCTCCAGGGCTTTTAGCAATTGTGCAGATGGCGTGCATGTTGTGATTCAGTGTGGACATGACAAGGATAAAGTTAAATGCCTTTGATACAGTGACAAGAAATGTAACAAGTGGAGGATCAAACAATTGAAGGGGGAAGGATCATTCTTGTAACCACAGGTTGCTAATAATACACAGAAAACTATTTTCACAAGGCAGACTCATCATTGGATATTCTGCTCTCATTTTTTGTGGGGATTTTTTTTGAAGGAAAATAATCCCCCAGTAAATTAGAATGTTGCAACCTAATGCCACATTCCAACTCATAAATGTTTTTCTTCAGAGTTCATTTGGAAGCATTTCAGACAGATTGTTAGGATTATTACTTTCTGGGATAAAATCATGCTTTTTTTTTTCAAACATTTCTTCCTCAACTCGTAACCTTCCTCTCAGTAATATTTTGCACGTTGCAATAAAAAAGCAAGGCAGACAGGCAACCTCTGTCTATTTTTAGATTAACACATTTGCCAACATCAAGGAGACTTATCTGAATGCCGGATTCCCACAGACATAAGCTGTGTTTGCAATGCCAGACACTTAAGCTAATGTCATAGCCCACTTAGAAGTGGCCATTGCCAGATGTATACGCCATCTGTAACCCTACCATTGGACACATTATCTTGAATCCTCTTATTTCTCTTAATGTCATCATTGTATGAAGGTCAGCCAACCTTGGGTTGGTTTATATAAACAACTATATTTGATGGCCTTAGTTCATCTTTAAAACATTAGGGTGCTGTGGGAAAAGGATTGGCAGGATGGGACCGGGGCAGTGATGGGCAGTTCCTGCAGGAGATTCTGTGAGCTGTGGGCAGTGGTATTGCCAAGACAAGAGTCAGGCGTCTGTAGAGCTGAGTTATGAAGGCGAATGGGAGGACATCCAGTCTGGTGAAGCCAGGGAGAAAGCCAGAAATCGGCTGTCTCTCAGTGGAGCCACAAGGAGTCCCTAAATCTGCAGGAACAAAACTGAGTCCAAAAGCAAAGCAGAGTCCTCGATTATATATCAAAGTACACAGGATCCAGTCATCAGACCCCAACCAATGTGACTGAGCTCTTGGCCTTCTCATCCAGAGACTCTTAAAGACCACCGGAGATTCTGCAGTGAAGATTAACTTGTCCAATGCCATTTAGAAGCCAGCAGCAAAGTGAACTGGAGTTGAGCATTGCTAATCTATCAGCCTCCACTCAGTAATTTTCCATCTGACATACAACATCGTTTCAAAGAAGCCTTCAAAGGTTTTAGAGAGATTCAAAGAGAGGCAACATGCAAGTAAAAATTGGCCTGTCGATGCACAAACACCTGTACACGGTTGTTTATGGTGACTTTGCAAAGACTGGAAACACCTCAGGAGCCCCAAGCCAGGGATAGATGAATCAACTATGGGCCATCCACACAGTGGAATACAATTCAGCAATAAAAAAAAAACCAACTCCCGGTACACACAATGTTGTGGATGAATTTTGAATGCACTGAGCTGAGTGAAAGAAGCCAGACCCATTTATATGACCGTCTGGAAAATAGATCAGTGGAGTTCAGGGGCTAGAGACAGATCAGGCTTGGCTACGAAACAGCATGGGCAGCATTTGGGCATGATGAAACTGCTCTCTGTCTTGTTGTGAAAGTGGTTACAGGTCTGGGTGTACTTATCAAAGCTCTTAGATCAGCTTACTAAAAAGGGATGAAATTTACTGCAGCGAAATGTTTCTTTTCTTTCTTTTCTTTCTTCCTTCCTTCCTCTCTCTTCCTTTCTCTCCCTTCCTTCCTCTCTCTCTCTCTCTTTCTTTCTTTCTTTTTCTTTCTTTCTCTCTCTCTCTGTTTCTTTCTTTCATTCTTTCTTTTCTTTCTTTCCTCTTCTTTCTTTCTTTCTATGGAATTTAACTCTGTCACCCTGGCTGGAGTGCAGTGCTGCAATCTCAGTTAACTGCAACCTCTGCCTCCTGGGTTCAAGTGATGCCTCTCTGCCTCAGCCTCCCGAGTAGCTGGGATTACAGGCACCCGCCACCACACCAGGCTAAATTTTGTATTTTTTTGTAGAGATGGGGTTTGCCATGTTGGTTAGGCAGGTCTTGAACTCCTGACCTCAAATGATCCACCCATCTCAGCCTTTCAAAATGCTAAGATTATGGACAGGAGCTATCATAACTTTAATTTTTTTTAAAAGGTTTAAGGAGAGGGAAAAAAAAAAACAGCTCCTGGAAGGCAGTGGTGAAAAGGATTCCAGTATGAGCTCAGTAGCCAGACTGCCTATGTTTAAAACTTGATCTTGTGACTTACTGTGTTCAGACTCTCTGTACCTCATTTTTCTCACTCTAAGATGGGGATAATGAAAGTATCTTTCTCATAGGACTGTTGTAGCACTTATAGGGAGCAATTATATTTAAAACATCAAAAATATTAGCTTTTGTTTGATCTGTATTTGCACAACTGTCCAGTATATACTCAGGATAAATTCCTAGAAGTAGAAACTAGATCAGAGGTACACGTAGTCGTACGTATCAACAAACTGCCTTCCATGAAAATAGTGCCAATTTCCACTCCCACAAACAGCCTATGAGCATGCCTCTGCCCTCTATCCAACACTGCCTAGTGCTCATCTTTTCCAATTTAAAAAGTCAAAAAAAATTACATCTCTATGTTCCTTTCATTTGGATTTCTTTGATGACTAGCGAAGTTGAATGCTTTTCATATATTTATTAGTCACAGGTATTTATTTTTATGTGACTTGCCTGTTTGTAATCTTTTTAATAGAAAGTTTGTAGTTTTATTATTAATTTGTATGAATTTGTTACAGATAAAGCATAATAGTAACTGTTAACATTTATTTTTTTTTTTACCAAGTTACAAACATTCTTCTAAGAATTGAAAAAATTACCATTTGATCAGGTGTATACATCATAAACATTTCACCCTGTTGCTTTTGTTTCTCTTTCAACCTTGCTCATGTGTTGTTTTGCTATAAAAGTAGTTTAGATTTTAAAATTTTTGGTCATCTTTAAGGAGACTTCCCTTTTGATTACTCATAATCTTTTCATACAACTATAAGATATACACTTCCATTTTCACATTTGTTTGGAAATTTCTGGTGGCAATTCTCATTGTCTGGAATTATTCTAAAATAGTAAGTGTTTTTTAATTCCAAAAAAGGAGATGTCTGATGGCATTTTTAGCAAGACATAAAATTAGTCTATCTATCAAGAAGATGAGAGTAAGAGGTGAGAAGGAACCAGGAAGAAGGTGACTTAGCTTAGGAGGTGTAGGCACTTGGGTGGCCACAGAGACTTCTCCCCTGAAATGATTCTGGGTGATTCTGTTTTGTGTTTTGTTGCGTTTTATTTTGTATTGAGATGGAGTCTGTCTCTGTCACCCAGACTGGGGTGTAGTCACGGGATCTCAGCTCACTGCAACCTCCACCTCCCAGGTTCAAGTGATTCTCCTGCCTCAGCCTCCCAAGTAGTTGGGATTACAGGCATGCACCACCCTGCTCAGCTAACTTCTGTATTTTTAGTAGAGATGGGGTTTCACCATGTTGACCAGGCTGGTCTTGAACTCCTGATCTCAGGTGATCTGCCTGCCTCAGCCTCCCAATATGCTGGGATTATAGGTGTGAGCCACTGTGCTCAGCCATTGTTTTTTTAATGGGGTCTCACTGTGTTGCCCAGGCTGGAGTACAGCGGTGCCATGATAGCTCACTGCATTCTCAAACGCCTGTGCTCAAGCACACCTCCTACTTCAGCCTCTCAAGTAGCTGGGACTATAGGTTGTGTACCGCCATGCCTGGCTAATTCTTTAATCTGACACTGTCAGCTCTTCTTCGTCTTCCCCTTTGGCCCAACCCTTCCCTAGGAGGGTTCCACTCTCCCTCCCCTCCTTGTTTCCTGCCCACCTAATCCAAACCTCAGATCCACACTCAAAACAAAGCTGATATTTTCAAATAGAACTTCTTCCAACACAAAAATTTCCTTCCCAACTTAGTGAAATCAGACTCTGCAAACCAAGCACCACTTTAAAGGTTTGGCTCTTCTTCCTCATTTAAAAATAACAATTTGCAAGAAATAAAATACGAAACATAGGTGTAATGCATCTCCTATGACCTCGCATTTTTAGGGCTTTTTTTTTTTTTTTTTGCCAACGATCCTACATTCATGTTAATGTCCCCTTTTTGTTGCCTTAAAAGCACTCACTTGTCTCATCAAAACCCAAAAAGAAAGTAAACTATGTTTCTCAGGCAATGTGAGGCAACAGCAAAGGTCTCCAGCACTTCGGGAACATTTTTTGATTGAAAGGAAAGAACCAATTTTAGCTGACAGTTATTTCCTCCAGGGGGGAAAAAAAAAAAAAGGCAGCTTAAGTGTCTATGTATAGAGAAAGGCAAAGTTTTTTATTTGTTTTCAGAATTTGCCCTTGAGGCATTTATAGAAAGGAAGTAAACATAGATAATGATATCAGACCTGTTATCTCAAAGTAAGGGAGAAAAAAATGTTCCAAGTGTCAAAAATCCAAACATCCGCACCAAAATTACTTTGTCTCCAGATTATCATTTAGATTCCTAAGCACAGAATTAGGCACTATTTTAAGTATTATTTTTGAGTATTACTTAAATATTATTTCACACACACATAAATATACACATTCCAACACAAATATTGAATATCTGTGTGTGTAAATTGAACACATATATAACAGATACACTATATATACAAACTTGTATACGTATGTGTGTCTAGATGGAAGCAGCATAGTGCTTTCCAAAACCAACCACATATTTTGAAAAGTGAAATTCATTCAAAACACAAACCAGCAAATCAATTCTCCTCCCCTGGAGAGATCTGATGATTTTAAGGTCCCGAGCATAAGTACTTCTGGCTCTTTCTAGCAGGCATAATCCCAAGGTAGTGTCTCTAAAGGCAAACATACTTTTGTGGTAGATAACTGTTTTCTTGGCCTCTGAATAACTATGACCACATTCTCATGAAGAAAATTGTGGCCTGTGTTGCTAGTTATTTTATTTTTCCAGAGTAGGATAAATTCCCATTCTAAGGCACAGGAATTAAAGTTCCTAAGGGAAAAGCCCATGTCGCATTACCATTGGGAGGGTGTCTCTCAAATTCTCATCTGTAATGACAATATAGTTGTGATGGAGACTTTACGTTACGTTCTATACCTGGAACGTGTGTGTGTGTGTGTGTGTGTGTGTGTGTGTGTATCTCAGCACCTTCAAGTATACATGCAAAACTCCAGCAGAGTTTAGCTGTAGCTGTGAGTAGTAGCTTTTAATTATCTCATTTTCTTCATCTCTATTATCTTTAGTTAATTATCACTCATTATTATTTATCCTTATTTAATCAGGCATTTATACAGTCTCTGTTCTGTATCTGGCACTGTGCCTGGTAACGTGCATGAAAAGATTATTTCTTTCTTCATTTATTTCAACCCGTATATTCTGTGAAGATTTGGAGATGTGCAAACGTAAAGATTCCTGCCCTGGAAGGGCTTATAGTCTTATTTCCTTTAGCATTTCCAGGGAATCAATCCTTAACATTTGCCTGTTATTTATAAAATGTCTAATCTTATCATGTAAATATTTCACCTTATTTGTAGTCAAGAACAAAGCACATAACTCCTCATGAATCAGTTTTCCTAAGGAAGCTCTCCTAGGAAAGCTTGTCATGTCAACAGACAGGGATTCAGGCCAGGGCCACCTGTGTTACACTTGTCTAAATATTGGAGTTTGTAATCACGCAGGAAGAACAGAGCTCATGTTTCCATGTTTCTTCCAATCAGTAGCTCTTTTTATCTCTGAGATAGCAAAAAAAAAAAATGCACTGATCTGCTAGAAGAGACAAATGTAACAGAAAGAATACATGTGAAAATAGTTGACAAGTTGAAAGTCTGATATAATTTATCATTATAACTTTAAACATTGGTAAACTTAGAAACTTTGGCATCTGGCTTTGGAGCTTTAAACCCTTACAAAAGAACGTTTTATTCCACGAACCACAGGTGGCCAAGGTGTAGACCTTTGCTTAATGTGTTCTTTAATTTCACAAATACGGAGCTCTTTAAATGTCTTCTGTTTAACTTATTTGAACATCAGCATGCACAGCTTTTTAAATATGAAGCTTTGGAGTCAAATTCCAAGTCTAACAACTGAATCTGATTCTGTATCCATAAAACAGAACACATCTGACAGTGGTTTTGACCTGGAGAACTTTCAGATCTTTTTTTAAAAAAACAAAAATTTTTAACAAGTATTGTTGTGTCTAAGATTGGGTTGTCCCAGAGCAGGCATTAAGACAAAGATGAGAAAACAAGCAGTGTTTTTTTTGGTTTTGTTTTTTGTTTCTTTGAGATGGAGTCTCGACTGTCGCCCAGGCTGGAGTGCAGTCGCATGATCTTGGCTGACTGCAACCTCCACCTCCCAGGTTCAAGTGATTCTCTTGCCTCAGCCTCTGGAGTAGCTGGGACTACAGATGCACACCACCATACCCAACTAATTTTTGTATGTTTAGTAGAGATGGTGTTTCACCATGTTGGCCAGGATGGTCTCGATCTCTTGACTTTGTGATCTGCCCGCCTCGGCCTCCCAAAGTGCTGGGATTACAGGTTTGTACCACCACACCCGGCCTAACAAGCAGTATATTTAAGTAATTCTGAGAAATACTGATAAGAGTAGAAAAGAGAGACGTGGAAAGGAAGAATGCAGTAAAGATAATCATCAAGCTAGTTGCCACTATAGGCAATCAGGGCCCCATCTTGCTGGGAAAAGCAAAGAATCAGAGAACAGACCTCAGTTATCCCACTTGACTGATAAGGAAGCTGGGCCACTTACTTTCTAATTCCTGACTGTAACTGACTAAGGGCCATTCCCAGAGACACTAAGCCCTCAAGGGAAGAATCATCACAGTCCGTCTTTGTTCACAGGCATGGTCTGTTAGTCAGGGTTCTCTAGAGGGACAGAATTAATAAGATAGATGTATATATAAAGGGGAGTTTATTAATGAGTATTGACTCACACGATCACAAGGTGAAGTCCCACAATAGGCCATCTGCAAGCTGAGGAGCAAGGAAGGCAGTCTGAGTCCCAAAGCTGCAGAACCTGGAGTTCAGAGTTTGAGGGCAGGAAGCATCCAGCACTGGAGAAAGATGGAGGCCAGAAGACTGAACCAGTCTAGTTGTTCCTCGTTCCTCTGCCTGCTTGTATTCTGGCTGCGCTGGCAGCTGATTACATGGTGCCCACCAGATTAAGGTTGAGTCTGCCTTTCCCCGTCCAGTGACTCAAATGTTAATCTCCTTTGGCAACACCCTCACAGACACACCAATGAACAATACTTTGCATTCTTCAATCCAGTCAAGTTGACACACAGCATCATATATACAAAAGGTGAGCACCAAGGCTATAAGTCATTTTTCTGTGCAAATTCCGTTACACCAATTTAATTTCTGAATTCGTTTTCCATATGGAATGGCCAAATAGGACCTTCCTCTACCTTCGTTTTTTGTTTTTCTATTTTCATTCCTATTCTGCTAGGATTAACCAATTATAGTTTCAACAGTTATGTCTTCTTCTGTGGCCTTTGTTTCTACCAAGTCCAGGTTTCTTTTTCTCTTTTTAAATTTATTTTAGATTCAGTGGGTACATGTGCATGTTTGTTACATGGGTATATTGCATAAAGGGGTTTAGGTTTATAGTGTACCCATCACTCAGACATTGAACACTGGACTCAGTGGGTAATTCTTCAACCTTTATCTCCCTCCCTGCTTCCACCCTTTTGGAGTCCCCAGTGGCCATCATTACCATCTTTATGTCTCTGTGTACTTATTGTTTTAGCCCCCACTTATAAGTGAGAACATCCAATATTTGATTTTCTGTTTCTGAGTTCACTTAGGATGATGGCATCTAGTTCCATCCATGCTGCTCCAAAGGACATGATTTCCTTCATTTTTATGGCTACATAATATGCCATGGTGTCTATGTATGACATGTTCTTTATCCAATCTACTGTTGATGGACACTTAGGTTTTTTCCATAGAGGTCCAGTTTTCTTGAATCTAAATTTTGCTCTGCAGATTTAGCCATTGTCATGTTTTATTGTGTTTGATTGCTTCTACTAGGGACAGCCATTGTAAATGAGATTAGTCGATAGTTTGACCTCTGTGTTAGCCAATCACTGAAATAATTGTGAGCATTCCCTCTTACCTAGTCCAGGACTGCTCAACTGCCATCACTCAGTTCCATCACTTACCTACCTGTGTGAATGTTAGGAAATGTATAGTTTAGACTTCTTAAGTCTCAACTGACTCATTTGCAAAATTGTGCTAATAATAAAGACCTCCTACCTTCTTGTTAAAAATCAATTAAAGGAAATCCTTTAAAAGGACATCTGGCATAGAGTGTTGTTCCCTGTGCTTTTGTTAACATTGCTGTTGTTTAACTTAAAGTTATTACAATATGTTAGTTATTTTATATACTACTTATTGCTTTGCAAAAGTATACTCACCACCCATACTAATTATAAAGAGCAAACGGTTGTGTCAAAATGATGATCAGAATGTCGCACTTCTGGGTGAATAATCCTTCCTAATAGGGTATTTGCTGGTGAGAGAGATAACATGAAAAATGTGTGATAAGCCTGGTACCTAGCAGACACTAAGCATGTGACTTTTCCCCTTTCCTTCCCGGGGGTATGTGCCTTGAACTTGGAGGATAGGAAAGTGATGGGATGATGAATTTCTAGAAATTGGCCTTCGTGGCCAGGTGCGGTGGCTCACGCCTATAATCCCAGCACTTTAGGAGGCTGAATTGGGTGGATCACTAGGTCAGCAGATCAAGACAATCCTGGCTAACATGGTGAAACCCCATCTCTACCAAAAATACAAAAAATTAGCCAGGCGCCGTGCCAAGCACCTGTAATCTCAGCTACTCAGGACGCTGAGGCAGGAGAATCGCTTGAACCCCAGAGGCGGAGGTTGCAGTGAGCCAAGATCACGCCACTGCACTCCAGCCTGGGTGACAGAGCGAGACTCCATCTCAAAAAAAAAAAGAAAAAAGAAAAAAGAAATTGGCCTTCTTAAGCACAGAAAGGTTTGAGATCTACTGATTGCTGTTTTATCAAGTTGGTTATAATGAAACTCCAACATCCTTTCCAAAATGCCTTAAGAAAGGTGTGATTTCCTCTTCTAATTTTGTGACTCTCATACAGTCGACATGTAGGGGTCTTCTATGTGCTACTTATGATTATGAACTTAGTAAACTGTTTCTATACGATTCATGCTTGTGTTTCGTGTTTTTGCCTTTTTAAGATTTGATTGTGGGTGCATTTGGAACAGGAAAAGTCGCTGTTTACAGGTACGTGGTTGGTAGCATTCAAATGTTTTTCTCATAGTTTCAAATACAGTTTCTCGTTAGTTTTGCCTTAAGTAGCACGTTTCAGCAATTTATTCTGGTGAATATTTAGATGTTCTTTTTAAAGTCTAGAGGTATCTTTTGCTCTCACTCTTTCTTTCCTTTGTATTCTTACTTTCATATTGCATGACCAAACTTCCAGATTTTATGAACATAATGTGAAATAAGATACAAACTGAAGCAGTCTTATAAAACAACCCACTTTTTAGATGTTACCGTATTTGATTTATTATCTTTGCTTTGGAAATGCATTGAAATGTTCACTTGTAAATAAAGGGTGCAGGGTAGAAGAATGTTACTATTTATCCTGGCTTCTATAATCAAACTGGTCACTTATTAAGGAAGAGAACATTCCAGGAGTAGGTAGCTTCCAAAGACAAGTATTGAAAACAATTCAAATACAACAGCCATAGATTCCAAGCCTGGACATTCCATATACTCACTGATTTGTAATCTTGGGCAAGTTCTTATCACTTTCAGAGTTTCAGATTTCTGATCTGTAAATGAAGGATAACAATATTTATAAGGTTACCTCTGTTCAAAGGATTCAATGAGAATATGCATGTGGCACACACAGAATAGTAACTGGGAGAGGGGTGTTGCTCAACTTTAGCTGCTTTTTAAAAAAAAAACATTTTATGGCAGGACACAGTGCCTCATGCCTATAATCCCAGCACTTTGGAAGGCCGAGGCCGGCGGATCACTTGAGGTCTGGAGTTTGAGACCAGCCTGGCCAACACAGCAAAACCCCATCTCTACTAAAGATACAAAAAGTAGCCAGGCATAGTGGCGCGTGCCTGTAATCCCAGCTACTCAAGAGGCTGAGGCACGAGAATCACTTGGACCCGGGAGGTGGTGGAGGTTGTAGTGAGCAGAGATTGTGCCACTGCGTTCCGGCTTGGGCAACAGAGAAAGACTACATCTCAAGAAAAAAAAAAAAAAATTTTATGAGAATTCAAGACACTAGGTCAGGATATCAAGACAAAAGGCCAAGGGCATTCCAGGGTGTACTAGGTGTACAGTGTTAACCTAGTCAGTTCCCAAAGAGGTTCAAAGGTTAGGTTTCCTCACATAGGTGAGGTGTTCTTCTTCATCAGTTCCAAGACAAACTCAAAGAGGGTTGATTTGTACCAACCATGTCCCGCTTAAAGTTCTAGAGAATCAGTTGAAACCCTCAAGTTGTCTGGAGTATGGGGCTTGGGTTTGCGGTGGCCATGGAGTGCACCACTGAGAGCTGCTGGAGTAGAATGGACACAGAGCCCAGTTGCTGTGCTTCCAATCTGCCAAGGCTGTGTTTTCCATGAGTTTTCATGCCAAGGCTGTGTTTTCCATGAGCTGCTCCCAGCCAATTAGCGGGAACAACAAGAACACAAATACAGGCCTGTTTTTGCAAGACATGGAACTCCTCTCACGGGCAGATTTAGCTCAAGCACTCTCCATTGCTCAGGCCAGAACTTTCTTCTCTAGTCCTCTGTCCTTCCCTTGATCCTACCAGGGATCAGAACTCCCAGCCCCCTCCACTCTCTTCCCGCTTTTCCTCATAGATGTTTGACCCCAATACATCTTTTGCATATCTAGTTCTGTTTTATCATCTGTTTTTCCAAGAGCTGAAACTAACAAAGTACTGAAAGCAAAATCATGTAACAAAATACAGACAAGTAGCATGAAGGAACTTAGGAGAAATCCCAGCAGGTGCACTGCTTATTGTTTAAGGCAGTACTGTAAACCCATTCTGCCCCAAGACGTAGCCCTTCCTCTTGTAGGGGAAAACTTATCCAACATGGCGTCATTTCTCCCTGTCATTTGGGGACGTTGGCTTCCAACTGTCACATCTTGGAACCAAGCTATAAAATCTGCTCCATTCCCTTCCCCCATGATTTATTCATACTTTTTTGTTTCGTTACCCTCATCTAGTTGGCTGAAATTGAGTTTACTTACACCCTATCAGTCTCTCTCCTCAAATTTGGCTACATATTAGAATCATCTGGAGAGTTTAAAATTCCAGTGTCTGGTCCTTACACCATCGGTTCTAGATCAGTTGGTGTGGCAGGGCCTGGGCATGGAATTTGTTTTAAAGCTCTCTGGGTGATTATATCGTGCAGGCAGGATTGAGAACCACGTCTCTGACTGATGTACAGAATTATTCTGAAAACCCACCGTCATGTGTTTAGCTAAATTTGCAAAGCTCAACTTGAAAACTATCAATGGAAATTTAAAAATCATCAATGATGCAACAAAATTTGCAAACTTCAAGTGTTCACGGATACAAATGGCTGTAAGATGATGTATTTCATCAGATACAGATATAGATAACGCTAGCAGATAGGAGGGCAATATTTCATAGCAATATTGCCATAATACTGGAGGCCCACTTCGTAAAGAAATTAGGTTCGTGTATGCAACTTTGCTTGACAGACTTATAGCACTCTTTGTGTTTGTGTACTTCCAGGTGTGTTTTGAGGTAATTAGCTGAGTGTGGTGCCTACCTGTTCATGCAGTGAGCAGAATTCTTAGCACAAATGCTGAGAACGTTGCCAATGGCCTCTGAAAGTATTCTGTCTACTGCGGAGTTCAGTCTGCATGAAGTGGGCTTCTTCCTGCCTGTCACCTATGTGGTTTATTCAAACAAACCCTGCATTTTCTCCCTGCAGAGCAAGACCGGTTGTGACTGTAGATGCCCAGCTTCTGCTGAACCCAGTGATTATCAATCTTGAAAATAAAACTTGCCAGATTCCGGACTCTATGACCTCCGCAGCCTGGTGAGTTAGTCCAGGGCTTCTCAAACTCCAAAGTGAATTCACATCACATGGGTGTCTTGTGAAAAATACAGGTTTGGATTCAGTAAGTCTGGGGTGATGCCTAGATTTTGCATTTCTAGAAAAAAGCTTCAGGAGATGCTGATGCTACTGTTCTGTGGCCCAAGTTTGAGTGGCAAGGAATCAGTCTTTCAAGAGAACCTATGATATGGTGCTGTTCTTTGGCTATCGGCTTATCATTCAAAGGCTACTTCTCTAATCTACAGTCTCTAGGTGATATGAGAGGTATAAAAACATTTGGAGAAATTCCCAGTGAAACAGATCTTGGAGATCACTTTTAGATTCTTGGTATACTAAAATAAACACAAGCCAAGGTAAAAATATAACAAAATATCTAGACTCTTACATTTTGGCATATGCTTATAGATACTGCTATACTGCTTTTCAGGCACATATAATATCCTTCCCTCCCTCCCTCCCTCCCTTCCTTCCTTCCTTCCTTTCTTTTCTTTCTTTTTTGAGATGGAGTCTCACTTTGTCACCCAGGCTGGAGGGCAGTGGCATAATCTTGGCTCACTGCAACCTCCGTCTCCCAGATTCAAGCAATTCTCATGTCTTAGCCTCCCAAGTAGCTGGGATTACAGGCACCCACCACCACGCCTGGCTAATTTTTATATTTTTAGTAGAGACAGGGTTTCACTATGTTAGGCTGGTCTCAAGCTCCTGACCTCAGGTGATCCACCTGTCTCAGCCTCCCAAAGTGCTGGGATTACAGGCGTGAGCCACCGTGCCCAGCCAATGTCCCCTGACTCATCAATTTACTGGGTTCGTTTACTAGGTTTTCTGTGCTGACAACAGATGCCAGTTTTGTAACTTAACATATACAACTAGACAGAAGGAACACATTCTAAAAGTAAAGATTTTTTGTGCCATAAACTGTATTTTTGTGTCTGTCATAAGAATAGGGATTGAATTATTCCTTTTGCCTTGATGATGAGGCTTTGCCTGGACTTTCAGAAACTGGCTGATACAGCTTCTGAAAGTGTTCCTTCTGAATTTTGTTAGCCATCTGGAGGAAGCACAAGATGGAACGTGACTGTAACACTGCTCAAGAAAATACCACTTTGTTTCCTAGTATGAGGTCCTCAAGGGTTAGAAGTAACTGTGTTGGTTAATACCATCAGCGTATATCCTCTGAAAGATCAACAAATGCTTGGGGTGTTTAATGTTTTGCCCTTATTTTTCAGGAGATATGGTCTAACTCAAACAGTATTTTTGGTTTCTGAGAATGTCAGAATTGCAGAACTAACCAGTCTTGACCCAGAGAAGTTATTTTCAGCCGATTTTAACATGTTGTTGATGGCCTTTTGACAGGAGTTCATACTGGAGTGACAGCTTTTGAGGGTGGAGGGTGGGGACATAGAGGCCCCTGAAGAATTCTTTGAAAAACATCCTATTGCTGGCTGCTGGGGAGTGTAGCTGAGAGTGTCCTCTTCTTTAACTGCTTTTGAAAAGAGTTGGGAATTGCCCTGGGCACATTTTAAAATGGTTTAAAACCATAAAATAGTATAATGAAAACCTGATCTGAAAAATCGGTGAGTAAAGCAGCATCTCTCCTTACTCTTGCATGATTAAATGAGAAATCAATGAACTGTGAGAGTTGCTACTTGTTCATGAGTATTAAAACTTCAGTATTTCCCCCAAATGGACCCATGTTCACACCTCCATAACTGAATGGACTTCTAGGCTGAATTCCTTTAAGCACATGTGGTACACTCTGATATAAAATGTTGTTGTTTTGAGCTAGATAACTGTTTCTAAGGGTTTTTAGTTTAATGGATATTTTTATAAGGTTGAAATGTTTTGCTTTTTTAACAGATTAAGAGTTCTGCTTGGTTGTATGGAAAGAATATTACTATTTAACAAGACAATGTTTTTCTTTTCATGAGCCATTTTCTTACTGCATTTAGTCATATTATCAAGAAAAAGTCCAATTTGTTATGTGGACAAATGTATATCCCTTTACAATTATATTTGTTTCTATTGCATACATTTTTCTGAAAGAGGTCTTATTTTCACATGCAAAACGTGTGAATGGTGCCTCAGAGTCTCAGAAGACAGTAAGTTAACAGCTGGTTCAGTCTAGAATGTGTTTCTTTGATTTTCTTTTTTCTTTACTTTAGGAATATACTTAGTTTTTCCAAAATGATTGAAAAGTCTCTGTTTTTTTTTTCTCTGCTGTTATTTGTGTCTGTATTTGATATTACCTTATATCATACATCTGAAAACTATCACATAAACTCTACTTGGCAAATAGTTCTTCACTTCCATCGATGTGGATTTCTGTGTCTTTCAAACAGCTGTGTAATTTTAGAAAGTATCTATCTTTATTGGCATTTGTAAGTAAGTAAAAGAAAAAAAAAGCCAGCTCAATAAATATTAATATAATTGGTGACTAACCAATTATAAAAAGAAAAACTATTTGGTGGAAAGCTTAATTTTAGAAATGTAAAAGTCCGTAACTACCCACCTGTCAAACCTGATTTTAAAAAAGTGTCAGATTTGAGTGACTATGTGAAACCTGCTATTTGCTGTCACCAAAATCGGATTGAAAACTGATGAGAACGTAAAATAAATTTCTTTATACTTTCAAATTATGTTTCACATTTATCTCATTTTCTCTTCATCATAGACAGCTATGAGCACAGTCACATCACAGAATCATTCCAACCATGCTTGGGTTGGGACTAGCCTCAGAGGATCATGTAGTCTATTGCCCTGCCTTCTGGCCATATCAAAAGCACTGTCCACAAATAGCTTCATTTAGAATTTATGTAATAAGGGACCTGTGTTTATTTCATGGGTTTTTTTTGTTCCAATCAGTCTGTTTAGACTAATGGGCCATACTGAAAATGACTAATATTTCTAGTTTGAAATTTTAATTTTAATTTAATAAAAGTTTATAGCTTTCCCTACAGACCCAAGTAAACCTTGTAATTAGCTATAGACCTGCAAGTTACCCTAATTTTGTGGTCTGTATGACCCATCATGTATGTGTGTTTATGTGTAATACAGTATATATGTTTTTCTAACTTCAGAGTGAATACATCAACCCACTACTGTAGTCTGGAAATTTTCTTTATAGATCAGGAGAGAGTGCTTGAAAAATTATGACTTGACAGATAATTTTCCACTAAAGTAATCTATGAACTGGCAGGTTTAGGTTGGAGTGCCATTATTGATAATTCAGTAAATAGTAACTGATATTAAACTAGTATGAAAAAAAGTTAAAGTCATCCAGTCGTTAATGATATTCAGATAACATTAACTGAAAAGGGAGAATTAAGAAAGAAATAGAGATTCATACTGACATGTAATACACAAATCAATAGTAACCTTTTAGCTGACAACATCATTTATCAACCATACACATAAGGAAAAAATATTCGTTCTTAGAACTTTATTCCTTTATTAAAAATTTTTTATTGCTTTTGAATTGTTTGTATTAAAAAATACTGTATCCAAAATAATTTTAATGTATATATGTTGATTTCATTACAAATAGGAATTTGTTTTATAAAAGCTAATGACCTTTGTCTACACAGTTAATGGTGAATAGAAAAAAGATCATTGACCGATTTGAACATACTTGTTCAAATACTTCCAAAAAAGTTGGACACAGAAAATGCTAATTTTGAAAGCCAGACTTACTACAGAATTGAAAGATGTGATTAACTATTCATCTTTCTTGAATAATTCTTATTGAAGCAGAAGTGGGTTGGAATCTGTGATTTCTCTGGGGAAGTGGAATAAACACTTGTAATAGCATAGACATTTCAGGAAACTTTTGGCTTAATGGTATGTGGCAAATTATTTACCCTGAGGGAAGACATTGACTGAGGTCACGGTAGATAGATGAATCCCAGATGTGACACTTTTTCATTACATTTGACACAGGAAGCTGACACATAATTCAAGTATGATTGGGGATTATTTACTCCCTTTGAATTCTGTAGAAATATTCAAATCATACTATAGCGTTTTACTGGTAAAAAGTTTATGGTTGTCATTAAATCATACTTAAGCATTTTCTTATATTTTCACTTTCCTAGAAATGTGAAAGGGCCCCATCTCTAGTGATGGCTGTTAGGGCTTGGAATTTTTCAGGGAGAGGTGAGCACATTCATTCAACAAAGTCAGCCATCTCTCGTTCTAACTGTGGCCACAGACCAAAGCCAAATGTGGTCATCCTATAAGCCAGTGCGGACATTGATAGTGAAGGCACAACTCCAAAGTGTCTCACATGGACATCTGCCCTCTCATTATTATCTTTATGCCTGAATTGTTGTGCCTACATAGCTTGAGAAAGCCACGCTAAGCTTCCTTTCTCTTTCTCCCTTCCCTCTTCTCGTCTCTACCTCCAGTCTTACCCAAACTCTAGCAAGGTTCTGCCAAATGTCATCTCCTTCCCTGCAGAGTGGGTGTTTTCAGTTAAGCATACCATGGTGCTCCATGCTTCTAAGGATTAAATATGCATTTTCTAGCATGACTTTCAAGCCCGGTTCCTCACCGATCCACCAAGCCAGCCTCCCCTCCAACTTTGCCATCTTGCTCAGTGCCCCAACCACACTGAATTTCTTTAGTTTCCTCAAGTGGGTCCAGATTCTTACTCACCTCCAGATTTTACTTCTAGCTATCCTCTTGCCGTGCTGCCTAATTTTTCCCTCCCTGGTACACGGAAGATACTTGCATGTATTTATTGAATAAAAGCAACAACTAATTAATTAAGCAATTGAGTAAATCAGTTAATATCATGCACTATCTTCCAATATTACCTTCCATGTAATAATAATGTCAATTGTGTTAACTGTATTAATGTTGAGACCAATTGGTAGAAGGGGTGTGTGTGTGTGTGTGTGTGTGTGTGTGTGTGTGTGTATGTGTGTGTGTGTGTGTGTGTATGTGTATGTGTAGTAGAAGGGGTGTGGGGGGGTAGAAGGTGTGTGTGTGTGTGTGTGTGTGTGTGTGTGTGTGTGTCTGTGTGTGGTAGAAGGGATGTGTGTGTGTATAATTAGAAATATATAGAGAAAATGATATTCATTATCTGGGATGAGATAAAGAAAGCCTTCTACTTTAAATTCAAAACTTTATTAACCAATAAATTACTATTATTTTCTATAGCTTTTCTTTGAGAGTATGTGCATCTGTCAGAGGCCAGAGCATTTCGAACACAATAGGTAAGCATGTTTTCATTTTTACATTCTTATACTCTACTCAGAAAGTTGAACAGTAAAATTTTCTCTGCACAGACCATATAAAATGGAAGGCACCTTGATGAATACCAAGGGTTTCTGTTGCATATATGGAATCTTCTACAAAAATATTACTTCAATAGTTGGTAATACTATTATTTATAAGAACATATAATTATAGGGAAAATAACAACTTTTATAAAACCATTATAAAACATTTTTAGCTTGGAGAGTATATTATAAAATTTTTCCAGCTCATTTATCATGCTTGATCTCAACTATGAAAAATAAATGTTTCCTGAATAAGCAACTTGAAATGGAAATTCATCTCTCTGATAGAGCACCGTGTTCACTGAATACTTTTTCTCTACTTTATTTCTGTCCTTTAGTCTTGATGGCAGAGGTGCAATTAGATTCCCTGAAACAGAAAGGGGCCATTAAACGGACGCTCTTCCTTGATAACCATCAGGCTCATCGCGTCTTCCCTCTTGTGATAAAACGGCAGAAATCTTCTCACCAGTGCCAGGATTTCATCATTTACCTTCGAGTAAGTATTCCAGAAAGACTCCTCTGGCCTCTCACCTTCATATCCAAATTCCAACCATTCTTCTCCATTTAACCATCATATTTGTCTGCATAGACCCCCATCCGTCTGTTTTCATTTTCAAAGCAGGAAACTTTATTTTAAGGTCAAATAAGCCCTTCTTGACCCTGACTTCAACTAACCTAATGATGTGTTGCTGTTAATTTCTAAGGCTTCTTTTCATTTTGAACAAAATCTTTATAATAGCCTTCTAAACTCACATGGTTTTCATTTCTACCCGCCTCCTCCCCAAAAAACATAAAAGTGGAACACAATTTATGTGAATTTTTCTCCTATGTGAGTATGTCTTGTTAGATTTTATCAATGCACATTTCGGAGCCAACTCAGGAAAACATTTAGGCATTCAAAGTTTTTATTAGAAGTAATTTATAATTTACCTTCTTTAAAGTAATGTATTTTTACAGTGACTTCAAAACCTACCAAAATTTAAAAAGTAAAAATGTTTATAACACAATTACCTTTCTTCACCTTGGCAGTTGTGAGGTTGTGATAACTGTCTCAATTTCTCTTTTCCATTAGGGGACTTACTTAGCAAGGGCCACCCTAGGGAAGATCACAGGTTCACAATCACACTCAAGAATGAAAAGTTGGATATATGACCCTTGACTGGCACACAATTGAAGGGTGACACATCCACTGTGTGTTTAGTGCTTGCTGTTTGGTGCTTACCCCTCCCTGCTAAAGGCATTCTGTTTCTTTTTCCAAGAGAACTTCACATGTCCTGAAGGCATTCTGAAATTCACGTAAGCAAGAGTTTTAAAAGATGATGAGAGGAAGAGAATCAAGATGTTTTCTTCTTCTGAGCCCCAGAGAACTCACAAATCCTAGCAACATGGAAACAAAAATCCAAATTCATGATGGTTTTTGTGACATTTATGGTATATGAATGTAATCTTTTACTTTGCAACTTGACCAATTCTGCGTGAGCTCTTGAAGGTCTGGAGAACCCAAAGATTGGCTCCAGAAACATATTTCAATGAAGCCACAGCTCTAAATGATTTCATCACTGCACATATATTGAGTATGCTGGCTACTATATGCCACATAAATCAGCCTGCATCTAAGCCTGCTGCAAAGATAATTGTTTCATCATTCACTTTCATTGAGTAAATTCCAGTGTTGCCTGATTTTTGCAGACTGACATCTTGCAGCTATTTCATGGAGCCTCTGTTGAGTTTGTGATTATTTTTCCTAGGATGAAACTGAATTCCGAGATAAATTATCTCCAATCAACATTAGTTTGAATTACAGTTTGGATGAATCCACCTTTAAAGAAGGCCTGGAAGTGAAACCAATACTGAACTACTACAGAGAAAACGTTGTTAGTGAACAGGTAAGCCCTTGGCGGTCTTTGACAGCATTTGCTCAAGCAGGCTCTCTGGGGTGTTGTTCTTAGGGCTTTAAGACTAAAGCCAGCTCCTTTCCTTCTTATTTCTGGATGCAGACATGGAACATTTGGGAGTTTTCCTACCCTGTTTCCTGAAACACTGCATGATTGTGTTTTTCGGAAGCCTTTCCTCTTGTGCAACCAAGATTTAATTTGTCCAAAATGTGGCTATAATGGAAGCAATACAGCCTGTAATCCTCATGACATTGCCAGAGTTGCATTCTCTGCAGATATTTCAGAGTGCATTGGAATGGGGCTATCATGCAAAGTAGCCTGTATTGGGAGGTCACAGTGAAATGTAGGGCATTGGCTTGGGTAGAGTCATGCATAGTGAGAGGAAAACTCTGGTTCCATTTGTGGCAGCATTCAGAATTTTCAAGAAAAAGGATGTGATTCAGGTTTTCCTAGATTGTTCCTGATGCGTGTTTCTACAACACAGGCTCACATTCTGGTGGACTGTGGAGAAGACAATCTGTGTGTTCCTGACTTGAAGCTGTCAGCTAGACCGTAAGTTTAAATAACTAAACATGTGCATTCTATCTAATGGAATTACAAGTAGTAACTTAAAGGTTCTCTGCAGAAAGTCTACACTTCCAACGACTACCAAAAAATATGCTGTGTGAAATTCTTCAGCTTGGCTACACTTTGGGTTAGCCTGTGGATTGGGTCAGTTATTTGTCATTGGTGTCAAATGACACACCTTAAAATTTTGCCTGGGCCATTTCATCTTTCATCAAAAGCGAAGAAAAAAAAAGTTTTTGTTGAAAGTAAACTGAACAAAAGTTGACGGGGTGGCTTGGGTTATATTTCTTGCCTCAGTCAAGTAGACAAAGGATTCTGACAGGCAGGTTCCATCTACACCTTAACCAAACTTTTTTTCAGCACCCCATGACTCAAAGGCATTCTTAAAACTCAAAACAAAATTAATTATAACTTACTGAAAAAACAAACTTAAATAGCACTCTCTGGAGTAAAGCAGAAGGTGTCACAAAATCAAGTAAGAATCAAAGGGCTGCACAGTTGCCAGGAGTGGACACCCCCATTCCAGCACTGGAAATTGCACTGCGTTCTGTTATGGGAAGACATAGACTCAAATGTAAAGCATCCTGTGGTCAATAAACAGGTTTGTGTTCCTTTCCCTCCCAGGAACTATCTCACTGCCAGTGTTTGGGATCTGCTTGGTAAATTCTCAAAGGCTCTTCCCCCAAATTTCATAATTTATCAACTTCAAATGCAATCACTTTGAGTAGCGTTAAAAAGTGGAATAGGGGATTTCTAGCTCTCTGGAATCCCCTCCCACATAGTGGGAGCTCTCTTTCCCCTCCCGAATTTCCCCTCTGGGGTCCTGCTTCCACACACTGTCTCTCTCATGGAAGGTTTCTCTCTTCTCCTGTTTTTCTCTCTATATATTCCCTTCCACTCAGCGTGGAAGCTGCTTTCGTCGCCTGGATTCCATCTTTCTGGATTCTCTCACTCAGTGTGAGAGGAGCTTTCCTCCTCTGGTTTTCCCCCTCTGGAAACCCTTCTTACTCAGTGTGAGAGAGGCTTTTCTTTCTCTCACTCAGTGTGAGAGTTAGCCATTTCTCTCTCCTTCTCCTTTGTCTCTCTGTGCTTTAAAAAATTAATTAAAAAAAAAAAAAAAAGAAAAGAAAAAGTGGAATAAGGCATTTCCAAATATTGGTTTGATTTGTAGTTCTAAGTGAACTACGTCTTTTAAAAATACCTTGAAATCCTCTACTGGTGATTTAAGATCTTATTGTATCTGCCTACTTCTTCCCTCTCAGTATTTCCTTTGTGTTAATCTCTCCTTCTTACTTTCCAAACCATCTCTCTTCCTTTTATTCCATTGCCCGTTTTCTTACTAATGTATGTTTTCAGTAACATGCTGAAGCTGCTTCATTCTGGGTTGTAAGTGAAATGTTAAATTTGCAGGAACTTTGTTGGTAGATTATTAAATATGTTGGTAGCTTGAAGTTGACCACAGTGCATGGATTTACACCACTGGAATCTGAAAATGCTATAAATCCATACTTTTTTTTTAAAGAACCGGTTGTTAAACATTTACCAACATACTACTGCATGTTTTCCTACCCTTTTTACCCAGAGATGATTCTCTTGCCTCTTCCTACCATCTCTTCAAGATGGTCTGTCTTCTTTATTTTGCATTTGCCATTTTTCTTTTGCTCTTCGATAAATCCTTAAATAAAATATTCACGAAGCCAAGAAGTAGAGTACCTAATACTTCTTTTTAAACATCATTTTTAGAGATAAGCATCAGGTAATCATTGGAGATGAAAATCACCTGATGCTCATAATAAATGCGAGAAATGAAGGGGAAGGAGCCTATGAAGCTGAACTCTTTGTAATGATACCAGAAGAGGCAGATTACGTTGGGATCGAACGCAACAACAAGGTAATGCCTGCAAATTATTTGAAGTCAAGAGCTAAGTATATTTTTGAAGTCAAGTAAATCTTAAGAAGGGCCATCTTAGCTGAGAGTTTCTTCCTTAGTAAAAGGCATCAAAATGATACCTTCTTTTGTTAAATCATAATGACAATGAGCCATGAAGTAGGGGGCAGGGAATACACAATGAAAGATATTAATACTGTGTTATTCAAGAAAGAAGAAAATTGGATGATTATAAACCAGTCACTGGAGAAATTAGGATTTATATTGATTTTCATGTTAGAAATAACAGGGAAGTCAAAGCTGCCTGGAGGGAAGTGAAAGGTGACTTGAGACTTGAATTACACAGTATTAATATCTTCTTTACCACAGTGCAAAGATAAATTGGCCAAAGATTGAGAGCTAAAGCAAAAAAGAGAATTAGACTAGCTGAACAAAGAAGCTTACCAATGTGATCCATAAGCTAACCTCCCAAGCTAACTCCCTGTCTTCGCTGGGTTTTCTACCCTTGTGTTGAGTTTCTTTCAGTTTCAAGTGCATGTCGGGAAGCCTGGTTTTCATTATTGGTTGGGGAAGAAGGTCCAACCAATCCCTGCTAATTATTGATAACAGTCTGGACAGGCACTGGAAGGGAAACAAGGTCCTTTTCCTTTCTGCTTGGTCCACCTTGCCAGAAATACAACCAGGAAGAGCCTGGTCTTCCTCATTTGTCATTCCTCAATGCCACTATTTGTTTAAAGGACAACAGTGTTCTTTACAATCTTCCCCTTCCTTATCAGAACATGAATCTTCCCATTCAAAGTATCCTCCAGTTCTGCAGTGTCCTTAATCACTTGATCTAGAAAACCATTACAAACACATCACAGAATAACAGAGAAAGTCCCTCAGTGTTGGAAATATACAAACTCACAATTAAGGGTGAAACCCAAGTGTCACGTTTCCTTCATAGGATGAGGTGTAGCATAGGTGTTCCTTAAATACTTGCTGGTAACTTCCTTTATTTAGCTAAAATATACTAAATGTGTGCTACTTTCCAAATACCATACCCCCTGAGGACCTTGACCGTCTTAATGACTGAATAATGTAATGAAAAGTAATTCTTCTAAAGAGATGTTTACAAACTGTTGTGGCGATGTTGGTATTTTAATAGCATTTAAAAACGTATGGAATATAAAATTCTCTATTCATACTTCTAGTCTCATGTTTTTTTGTTTTAGTTGAATGATCTTCTTAGTAAAAAACAAAAAAAAATTAAAAACAGGTAATGATGGAGCATCTTTGATAGTTGTTTAAAATCCTTATGAGTTTCTGTTGAAGAAATTTGTAGGAAAAAAAAACTCCAAAGTCATCACATGGTATACATTAAATGTGTACTGCCGTTTTGTGTATGTCAGTCATAGCTTTAAAAAGTCGTTTTTTAAAAATAGTCCTAAATTATTACTAAGTCTGCCATGTCAGCAGTGAGGTTGGATAGAGAGGAAAAATCATTCCATTTCTTTTCAAGAGTGTTCACAGCTCTCCACTCAGCTTTCACTTCCCTGTTATTTCAAACATGAAAATCAATATAAAACCTAATTTCTCCAGTGACTGGTTTATAATCATCTCATTTTCTTCTTTCTTGAATTGACTTTTTTTTTTTTGAGACAGGGTCTTGCTCTGTTGCCCAGGATGGAGTAGAGCAGCATGATCATAGCTTACTACAACTTCCGATACCTGGGCTCAAGCAATCTCCTCAGCTCAGCCTCCCAAGTAGCTGGGACTACAGGTGTGCACACCACCACGCCTGGCTAATTTTTGTATTTTCTGTAGAGTGGGAGTTCTGCCATGTGGCCCAGGCTGGTCTTTAACATGTGGCCAGGCTCAAGTGATCCGTGCATCTTGGCCTCCCAAAGTGCTGATATTATAGGCATGAGCCAACCTTGCCTGGCCAATTATATGATTTTTTTTAAATCCTCTTCATTTATCTATTAAAGTCACTTTAAGATAAAAGTAAATAAGAACAAATGGAGCACTTATACACACAACTTATAAAGATGGTGTTTAATAACCATTTTGATTTGAAGATATTTTAGAATAAAATCTCTACAAGCAAAATCAGAAAGAAAAATGTCACCTATAAATACTTACATGCAGGTAGTGCATAAACAAACGCAAGCATGAAGTTCAAGTCTGTTTTGTTTGTAATATTCCAGGGCTCCACTCATATTTTTATTTCAATTCCTTTCTTGCCACTCCACCCCTGACTTCGCTAAACAAAGCACCTATTCTAAAATGTTCTTTTAGCAAAACATCCAGTTTACTGTTGACTTTGTTACATAGAAAACACGGGAGAGAGAGCACTTATGATTCTACCTTTGGCTATAAACATTACAAAGGACATTATCTGTAATCTCAAATGATCCCTTCACTACTTTTTTCTCCATCAATTTCCTCTGGACAGAGACTTCCTCAGTCTTTAAATTTTGCATGACTAAGCCACATTCTCATTTATTCCTTGTTTTGAAACAGTTTGAGGTTTGCGTACCTTTTGATTTCAACTCAGTTCAAGATTTTTTAACCATTTTTTCCTCAAGGAGAAAAATATTAGGCATTATCTGAATGTAAGTTTGGCTCTTCTTTGTTGAAAACATGCATCTTTTTAGAAAATGTAAATGCTTCTCATCTCTTTCTCTAGAAACCTTAGGTGAGCCAGACTTTGTATTTGCTTTTGGTGACCTTGCTCCTTAATTTTTCCACGAAAAAGGTGTATGTGTTTTATATTTATTATCATGATCATCATCATGATTGTAAGATACATGTTGATATAACTGATCATTTTAGCCATTTTGAAGTGTACAGTTCAGTGACATTATATTTATATGGTTGCGCAACTATCGTCACTGCCCATCTCCAGACCTTTTTCATCATCCCAAACTCAACCTCTCCAACCCTTAAAAATAATTCCCCCATTGCTCCCTCTCCCCAGGCCGTGGTAAGCACCATTCTACTTTCTGTCTCTGTGAATTTGGTGATTCTAAGGACCTGTTCTCATCTCTTCTTCAATCTCTCACAGCTGCCTCGCCTTCCGCATGTCCACCTCTAGACTTTTGGCCTTCCCGTTCACACCCTTTCTTTTTTTTTTTTTTTTTTTTTTTGAAATAGAGTCTCACTCTATTGCCTAGGCTGGATGCAGCGGCATGATCTTGGCTCACTACAACCACCTCCTCCTCCTGGGTTCAAGGGATTCTCCTGCCTCAGCCTCCCAAATAGCTGGTATTACAGGTGCCCACCACCATGCCCGACTAATTTTGGTATTTTTAGTAGAGATGGGGTTTCACCATGTTGGCCAGGCTTGTCTTGAAATCTGCACCTAGTAATCTGCCTGCCTCGGCCTCCCAAAGTTCTGGGATATCAGACATGAGCCACCACATCCGGCTTATCTTTTATTTTCTATGTACAAAAATGACACCAGCATCCTCTGGTTTCTAACATCTAAAATGATGCCAGCCTGGATGAGGGTGGTGACAGCAGCAGTTGGAAGGAGAGAAGGATATGAATTAGAGAGACTGTGGACTGAGACCATCCAGCAGCCACCATCACCACCTTCATTGCCCGGATTATTGCAGCAGTCTTCCTAGTTCATCTTGCCAACTCCCTACCTCTAACCTAGAAAAAAATCCATCTTTCTAAATTGCAAATCTGAGCCTGACACTCTTCAAAGCCTCGCTAGCTCCCCATTGCTTTGAGGATAAGATCCAAATCCTTCAGACGACCTGTGAGGCCCTTGATCACATCACCTCTGCTCACCTCTTCAGCCTCCTCGCTAAATGCTCATGCTTCCAGCAGGAGGCTTGAATTCCTTTTCCATTCCTGTAATGACCCAGAGAGCTTGTTCCAGCCATTTCTCTTCCTAACACACTAACTCTACTCCCTCATCCTCTTTATCTGTCTTACTTCTTTTCACTTCTTTCTACTAATCCTTCAAATAATAATTGAGACTTAATAAAAACTGAGGAGTGGGGAATAATAATTGAGGTGGCTAACATTTATTGAACAACTGCTATGAGCTAGGTAATCCTCTGAGTTCTTGAATGTATTTTAATTCTTATAACAGTGTTATAGAGAAGCTGCTCTCATTATCCCTGTTTTATAGCTAAGAATAAATTAAGCGACATGCCCAAGGTTATACAGCTATTATGTAGCAGAAGCAAGTTCAAGCATCAACCGTTAGGTCCGGGTTTTGGGGTTTTTGTTGTTGTTGTTTTTGTTTTTTGAGACAGTGTGTCACTGTCACTCAGGCTGGAGTGTAGTGATGCAATCTCAGGTCACTGCAACCTCTGCCTCCTGAATTCAAGGAATACTCCTGCCTTAGCCTCCCGAGTAGCTGGGATTTACAGGTGCTCACCAGCATGCCTGGCTAATTTTTGTATTTTTAGTAGAGATGGGGTTTCACCATGTTGGCCAGGCTGGTCTCGAGTTCCTGACCTAGAGATCCGCCCACCTTGACCTCCCAAAGTGCTGGGATAACAGGCATGAGCCACCACGCCCAGCCTCCCTGATTTTGTTTTGTTTTGTTTGAGATGGTATCTCGCTCTGTCACCCAGGCTGGAGTGCAGTGGCAAGATCTCGGGTCACTACAACCTCTGGCTCCTGGGTTCAAGCGATTCTCCTGCTTTAGCCTCCCTAGTAGCTGGGACTACAGGTGCCTGCCACAACACCCAGGTAATTCTTGTATTTTTAGTAGAGACAAGGTTTCACCATGTTGGCCAGGCTGGTCTCAAACTCCTGACCTCAGGTGATCTGCCTGCCTCAGCCTCTCAAAGTGCTGGGATTACAACGTGAGCCACCATGGCCAGCTGGGCCCCTGTTCTTAACCACTGATATGCACTGTCCCCATCAGCTTAGATGCCTCTTCCTTCAGGATGCCTTCTCTGATTGCTTGGATCTTTATGCAGGTCCTCCTTTGTCACTATTTATTTATCCTATCACAAAATTTACTCAACTCCACTGCAATTGTGTAAAGCAATTCTAAGCTTTACAATTGCTTAGAATTACTTGTTACAGTTGTTAAAATAATTAAGAATTCAGTGAAGACAAGGCATCTCATTTGTCAGGCCTGGTAAATACTGGGTACAGTTAATATTTTCAGTGAATGAAGACCACTCTAAGAGCTATAAATGGATTAGAACAAGAATGTCCCTGGAACTGCAGAGGAAAATAACCTAGAAATGTCCAGAAAAACAGTCATTGTTCCTCTTATTAAAGAGAGGAAATAATGCTTTTAAAAAAGAAAAAGGGTGGAGGGGATGTGAAAGGAAAAAAAATCTCTTTGATTGATGTCAACGAACTATTTCGAGAAAGCTAGGGAAAAGAATGTACATGTAACTTTTAACCTTTAGGTGAGATTTTAAAATATATATTTACTATAGAAACTAAATTCTTGAATTACATTCAAGGGACATATGAGCACTTATGAAAGCTTTTTCTGGGTTTTTTCTGTTTTCGTGATTGAGTTAACAATCCCAACACAAAGCATCTCTGTATGATTAGGGGTTTGTTATGGATCCTTAAGAAGCTGAATACATACTAACCTATCTTTGAGAAGAAAGACTATTACCACCTTTTTGAAAAGATGTTTCTTAGCTCATTCAACATAAGTTACTGTCATTCAGGATATTTGGAGAGAGAATGTATTAAATTGTGCCTCCAAATATCAGTGATCCATTCCTTTCTCGGTAATTAGGACAGATCTTTCCATGTATCTGTCTGTCTGGGTGATTCTGGGAGCAGGATTTTAGACTTAATTGCATACTTGTCTCTTTCATTGTAGTCTTTTCTTTTAGGAGAAAGTGTCAGCTATCTACTCTCTTGTTCCTGAACCATCAATTACTTTGTTTCCAAGACTGCTCTAGGCATTGGGACTAGAACAGACTCAAAAACCTCTGCCTTCTTGAAGCTTATATTCTCAAAGTGTGTGATTTACCTACAAAATGCTTTAGCTAGAAAACTGGCGAAATGTTTGGTGTTTTTTGCTTGGGCTTTGGCTTTTGGCTTTTTTAATAAAATAGAAGGGAATGGAGGATCATTTCTGAAACTTTACATTACTTTCTTATTTAAAATTTCAATAGATAACAAAAAAAAGGCCCCAAAATAAAATTTCAATAGAGCTAACAGATGGATAAATGGTCATTATATTGGGAACCTTCTTCCGAACCTATCACAGTGAAAGAAATTCCCCCAAAATTTGCTCCTTTATGAAAGCCCGCATATTGCAAGCTTATCTTTGGGAACAAGGGTGATGGGTAATATATCGGTGGCACATAACAAGTTAGAGTGAAATAATGGAAAAGCATAAGTAGCTATGGCCAAATGCAGAATTAGTACCATAGGGTTTGAGGTATGGAAAGAGAATAGGGTAGAGGGTCAGGGGTGAGTTTCTCAGCAGCTGGGAATAGCATGTGGAAATAAAGAAGAGCTGGGAACCAAAGGCAACAGTTCCAAAACAAACCTGTGTTTCCTCTCTCATCTGCTCAACCTTGAGAATTTCTCCAGTGTATAGCTCCAAGAACCTCTTCAAACTTCAGTTCGTATGAACTCTACTTGGAATAGGATATAGGGGAGGAAAGGAAATAGGAAGTACAGCTAATCATAGAAGTGTTCTCTTTACATCTGAAATATTGAAGGACTGAACAAAGTCGATTGCATGATCTCAAAACGGGACCATGGTGTACAGAAATTGTGTTCCAGGCAGTTCTCTGGCTAATGGTCATTGAATCTTATGATAATCTATACATATTATGGCCATTTTGTTTTTGCAAGGCTTACATAAGAATCTGTTTATTTACTCATGTTTAATAATTTGTGATTTTTCATGCCCTGAGTTTCACATTAACACTAGTGAAGCTAATGTCTAAACTATTTATATAAATACTATATTGTGCATTGTCTTCCTTAATGAAACGCAATAAATATGCTTACACACCCAATACATTTCCTTCTAAAATTTAACTTTTACTTTTCTCTCTCCACCTTCTCTTCCGAGTTAGGGGTCATCAATCACTTCTTGTGCACCATCACCCTCATGGGTGTTTGAGATGCAGGGGAGCTCCCAGGCCCCAATCATCACTTTTGTGTCAGGATGTCATTTATTCTGCCCCCTAAACCCCCTGTTCTTTCCCGTTGTAGGGATTTCGACCACTGAGCTGTGAGTACAAGATGGAAAATGTAACCAGGATGGTGGTGTGTGACCTTGGGAACCCTATGGTGTCTGGAACAAATGTAAGAGAAAACCAGAAATATGGACTGATTTCCTTCTAACTGGATTTTACAGGGAACAAATGGAAAGCTCTCCAGTTACCACTCAGCAACTCAGCATCTAGTAGCAACAACAAATTAGGCAGGAAATTGCCAGAGTCATGGGATTTCACATTATAACCTATACAGAGTGAATCGTCTCAGGCTAAGCACAGAAAGATGCATGCTCTTCTATGCTTTCTCTTTAGACTTTACTCTTGGGTGTCTTTTAGTTGCAACAAATCTAAGCAGACTTTGTTTTAACCACAGATATTTCCTTTAAATATTTTTCTTTGAACTCAAAAAGAAATGCAATGTAAGTAAAAGACTTTAAAAATAACCAAATTAAAACAAAGATTTTAGCAGTGGCAATTAAATTAACTTTCATTTCAAATATACCTCATGTATGAATATCATTCACAGTATTTTGAAATTAAAATACTGTCATAATACAGTTTTTGGATCAGCTTCACCAAATCTATATTCTCCATTATTTTACTTGAAGAATAATAAAGAAAAATGTAGTTTTATAGCAAGGGGAAAAAATAAAGATTAATAATGATCTCTAACGTGCATGAGAAAAAATAGTTCTTTGTGCTTCTCTTCCTCCTCCCCTCCTCCTCCTCCTCCTCCTTCTTCTCCTCCTCCTCCTCCCCTCCTCCTCCTCCTCTTCCTCCTCCTCCTCCTCCTCCTTCTTTTCCTCCTCCTCCTCCCCTCCTCCTCCCCTCCTCCTCCTCTTCCTCCTCTTCCTCCTCCTCCTCCTTCTTCTCCTCCTCTCCTCCTCCTCCTCTCCTCCTCCTCCTCCCCTCCTCCTCCTCTTCCTCATCTTCCTCCTCCTCCTCCTCCTCCTCCTTCTTCTCCTCTTCCTCCTCCTCCTTCTCCTCCTCCCCCTCCTCCTCCCCTCCTCCTCCTCCCCTCCTCCTCTTCCTCTTCGTCATCTTCCTCCTCCTCCTCCTCCTCTTCCTTTTTCTTGTATTTCTCCGGTTTGTTTCCAGGTTTAGGAACTTTTCATTCAGGATTACTTTCAGACAATAAATTAATTGTATCCAATTACAGTTAAATATACACATGGTAACTTGTAATAGATATTACAGTAGCAATTATTTTATGAAGTAAAATCAGAAAAAAATTCTGAACTCTGAAAGTACTAACAACATAAATTGAACATACATATTCTTCTATTCAAAATTAGATGTTTATTATTACAAATGAAATAGGCTGTTTCAAAGAAACTTCATAGAAAATCGTAATTATGTAGGTTTGTATTAAAACAACCTCCCAAAGTGTATTCCAAAGAGTGCTAGTCCCTTGAGAGCAGCCTTTAAAAGGAAGTTATATGGTTACTGTTAAATGTCATGTTCTTCCTTGGGAGATTCAGGTATGTAATTTGCATTTTAAAGATGCTGATAAGTCTTTCAGTTAATAAACCTTTTAGCATGATGTTTCATACATTTACTTGAGCATTTGAAACTTTTCTCAAGTTAGACTATTGTGTTGGAATTATATTTTTGCTCTTTTATGCTCTAATGTTGCATTGATCTTGGGCATTCAAAAATGTGCTGAAACGATAGTAAACTTACTTCTTGGGGCAAAAATAAATATTTAAATGACAAGTACATTCCTATAACAGATTTTTTTGTTTGTTACCATGGATTGATTGTCCTCTAGGTTATAAGTTCATCACTGGGAGGAGGGGAGCTTTTTTATGTTATTTTATTGAATTTTCAAAACAACCCTATGTGTCCAGTATTTTCTTTTTATTATGGACGAGAAAACTGAAACTCAGAGAAGTCAAATGAATTGGGCAAAGCTTCACAGAGGATAAAGGTTAGAAACAAGATTCAAACCAAGCCTTTCCGCAAAGCCTATGTTCTAACTGGTCTGCAACATGGTGAAAAGTCCTTGGATAAAAACTAATGAATAACAGATGAGACTTTAAAATGAAGCCATGAAAAAGAGCATGGGATGTCTACACTTGAATATTAGAACATTTTTCACTATAATAGTCCTTTTATCTAGAAGCTAATGAATCGTTTTGCTAGTTTTTGAGAAAAATCCAACCGCCTAATTTAATATGAAGAGAGTTACCTAAGGCAAAAGAGAAATGAATGGATGTGGTAGAATAGTGTTAGCATCTGTAGGTGACTGGTCACTCATTCCTTTTTCAATATTAGAAGTGTTACATCTAGACCAGAGGCCATCTAAGGGTGATCTTGGAACAAAACTGGCCACCAGCATCCTTAAAAGTGGAGGGAAAATCGCAGTGTGGTCTTAACCACAAATGTGTTTATGTGAAAGGATGCCAATTCGTTTTACCAGCAAATAATCCTTAGAAGTCAGGGAAGTAAATTGTTTATATTCATTTATCTCTGACGGCCATAGTAGAAGAAACCTAATAGCTTTCTTATCTCATTCTTTAATGCCCTTAAACACATCAAATTTTATTACATTCTGTTTTGTTATAAAACACTTTGATTTATTTTCTTCTTCATTTTGTACTTTAAAAAGAATACTCTCAGTGGGTCATGGTAAAATTCTAAATGTAAAAGCAGTGCTAAAGGTTTTAAAAGCATCATAAATTGCTAGGAATGTTTAGTTCCAACTAACATCTTTTAAAAATCATTTTCAAGTGACTTGTATTTTAACTTCACAAAATATTCAAAGTAGTCTTCAGGAGCTTTACTTCTGATTTTTAAATAGTAAAGTCATTTTCATAGAGTAGCTATAGTAATATAAGATGTCTATATGCCAATAAGATTCATAACAGGTTGCAAATGTTCTCACAGGAAGATTTTTTTTTAAAAATGGTGGGGTCAATGAAAGCACTTTAAAATCAATGCCATGAGATCTGGTGTTTGGTACTAGTTAAGGATACATGTGCCTCTTACGAATATGAAATTGTCACACCTTCACTGGGTCTTCATCATCCCATGCTGATTGTTCTATAAGGAAAACCAACATTAAGTAGCCTCTATTGCAATATAGTAAGATTTCTATCACTGGAAATGAGCAAACAAGAACACACCCTCATCTAACTCTGTCACCAGGCTGGAGTGCAGTGGCGTGATCTCGGCTCACTGCAACCTCTGCCTCCCAGGTTCCAGTGATTCTTCTGCCTCAGTCTCCTAAGTAGCTGGGATTACAGGAATGCGCCGCCACATCCAGCTAATTTTTGTAGTTTTAGTACACATGGGGTTTTACCATGTTGGCCAGGATGGTCTCGATCTCCTGACCTTGTGATCCACCTGCCTCAGCCCCCCCAAAGAGCTGAGACTACAGGTGTGAGCCACCGTGCCTGGCCACTCTCATCATTCTTTTGGCAATTTTTATTGCACTGCTTCTATATGCCAGGTTCCAAGTTTGAATAGCAAAGATAAAAACATACCATCTTCATTCAATAAGAAACTCAAAATTAGCAGTGTCGTAAGTTGAGTGGTGGAAGAGTGGTGAAAAACATACAGAGAATACAAATGAGAACAATTCTGCCTGACCCAGCCCATAGAATTATAGGAGGTATTGCAGGAGATGTCTCCTGTCCTGAGATTTGAGGCATAAGTTAGAGGTTCTTCAAGTAGAAAAGGCAAGAAAAAGCCAAAGCTTTCTAAAGAAAAGAGAAGAGCATGTGCAGACGCCTGATAGAAAACTGCTCCTTTGAAATCATTAAACATTTCATCCAGCCAGATACTGTGGCTCACGCCTGTAATCCCAGCACTTTGGGAGACCAAGGCTGTCAGGAGTAGGAGACCAGGCTGATCAACATGGTGAAACCCCATTTCTACTAAAAATACAAAAAATTAGCTGGGCGTGGTGGTGCATTCCTGTAATTCCAGCTACTCAGGAGGCTGAGGCAGAAGAATTGCTTGAACCTGGGAGGCGGAGGTTGCAGTGAGCTGAGATCGTGCCACTGCACTCCAGCCTGGTCGACAGAGCAAGACTCTGTTTCAAAAAAAAAAAAAAAATCCTTGCATAATGGCTTATAATTAAGACACATCTCAGTTTAAATACCAGCTATACCCTTTGTCAGCTATGATACTTTGAGCAAGTTACATTGAAATGGGAAAACACCTACCCATGGGACTGTCTGGAGTAATGAATGACAGGACAAATGTAAAGCTGCTAGGACAGTATATGTCTCAAAGCACATTCAGTAAGGGCTGGTGAACTGCTGCTGCTGTTTTATGACAAAAGAGATGGGCCGGGCGCGGTGGCTCACGCCTGTAATCTCAGCACTTTGGGAGGCCAAGGCGGGTGGATCACGAGGTCAAGAGATGGAGACCATCCTGGTCAACATGGTGAAACCCCGTCTCTACTAAAAATACAAAAAATTAGCCGGGCATGCTGGCGCGTGCCTGTAATCCCAGCTACTCAGGAGGCTGAGGCAGGAGAATTGCCTGAACCCAGGAGGCGGAGGTTGCGGTGAGCCAAGATCGTGCCATTGCACTCCAGCCTGGGTAACGAGAGCGAAACTCCATCTCAAAAAAAAAAAAGAAAAAAAAAAAAGAGATGATTGATTATTAGTTCATATTGTTACTGATTCATACGAATATGAGATTTTGTTAATGGTTTGATTCTGCTACTGTTGTGGCTGTGATACAGATTTGAAAGTCGGCTTGCAGGGATTTCAATTCTAGCTCTGTGGTTTATTTGCACTCCACCTGGAGCAAAGTACTTCATCTCTCTAATCCTCAGGTTGCTGCTCAATTGTATAATGTCATTAGTAACAGCCCCTACCTCAGAGTGCTTTTTGGGACTACGTGAGATCATGTGTGTAAGGCATAGTATAGTGCTTGGAAAAGAAAGTAACATAATATTACAGATGTGTTAACTATTATTTTTACTCCTTATTTATATCATCACTGGATTTATTTTCTCCATGTTTTTATCTATTTCCAGGTTGTAAAAATGATTAAAAAAAAACAGTTTTAAAAATTTAGAAAAATAAAAAAGGAGAAAATAATCCATATAACTGTAACCTCAACTAGAACACATTATTCTGAAACATTTTCCTATAGTACCTCTGCACTCCTGTACTGTAGATGAATTTTTCGATTTGTAGACTTTTAAACCCATAGCTCAGATGCATTGCACATAAACATTGTAGCCCTCATTCATTGTTGATTGTTACTAATTAGAAGCATTTTCCATATTGTTGCATTGACTTCACAGCTATAATTTCAATGACTATATAAATGTCCATCAAATAGAAGCATCATAGTTTTCTAAGTCAAATTCTGGCCAGGTGTGGTGGTTCATGCTTATAATCCCAGCACTTTGGGAGGCCGAGACAGGAGAATTGCATGTAACCAGGGGTTCAAGAGCAGACTAGACTCTGTCTCCACAAATAACAAAAAAATTAACCAGGCATGGTGGTGTGCATCTCTGGTCCCTGCTACTTGGGAGGCTAAGGAAGGAGGATCACTTGAGCCTGGGAAGTTGAGGCTGCAGTGAGCCATGCTCACATTACTGCACTCCAGCCTGGGTGACAGAGTGAGACCCTGTCTCATCAATCAATCAATCAGTTTCTTCTCATAGCTTTGGATTGCTTTCAATTTAACACACAAAAAGGTGGCAGGAGAAAAGGCAGTACAGGAGTTAACGGAGAGAGAGAACCAACCTGCACCGTGACCTGAATCTTCTGGGGCCTGCAGTTCTTTGCATGGCTTCTCTCAGCTGTCAGCCACCTGGGGTAGAAGCAGAACAAAGGAGAGTTACGGTGATCCAGGGTGGCGTTTTGCAGGAATGACTTACTAAATATTTTTTTGTTGTGTACAAGCTACTCTCATGTAATAACTTTGTGTCCTGTGTGATTTTATTTTATTTTTTAGTATTCTCTGGGCCTCCGATTTGCAGTTCCACGTCTTGAGAAAACAAACATGAGCATTAACTTCGATCTCCAAATCAGAAGGTTAGACCTTTACATGCCTACGTTATTGACAACACTCAACAGAAAAGAGATCCACAGTGAAATGATACCCCTTGTCAGGGTCATTCGCCTTAAAACCTCTTCTGAAATTAGCACCCAGACTTTCACAGCTCATTTCTTCTTTGTTTTTCTCCATTGTTTCTGTTATTTCAACATTTTAGGTGTTGAGAAAAAGAGACTGAAGTTGTGAGATAGCAAAATTTTGTGCCTGGGCACCAGCCCACCTGCTTTACTCCTGCTTTTCCTCATTCCAAAGCACATACCCTCTCCCACCCTAACTCCTATGCTCTCAGCTGGATGTCACCTAGTCCCTGAGAACAAAATCTGCGCAAAAAAAGCATAGATTTCACATTTGCAATGCTGAAGTCTCTTCAGCTTTCAAGACTAAATGAATCTTTGATGGCTTACCTGTGAGCACTGTGGCAGGATGCAGGTGAGATACTCTATTTTGAGGGAAAACCCTTCTCTAGCAGTGATAAGACGAGCCATATAGGTAGCTGCTTCTCTTTTCTAAGGCTGACACTGTTCTAGAATTCATCTGTAATTTTACCCTCTTACCACCTATTCTGTTTGCTCCTTCGTGGCTGAAAATAATATTTCATGAACAGGAAGACCCGCAGAAAGTCTTCCCAGCTGTGGATTTCAACCCATTAGCTGGGCAATGGAATCAGTTTAATATTTCTAGACCAATATTAAAAGGAAATTGAATGGAAAGTAACATACAATATAACATATATTAGTACAGTTCATGAAATGTTATAAATATTTTATATTTATACTATACATATAAGTATAAATATGTATGGCAAGACGTCCAGTGACATGTATGTATTTTTGTGGTCTCCAGTTTAAAAAGTTTGAAAACACAGATGTAAACGGGACATATGGGTCCTCTGTATTTATTTATACCTTGCCTGGCATGGTGAACCCTTGCTCTAAGTATTAAAATGTCTATGAAGTCCGTATCCACAATTGGGTCTCAAATACTAGTGTGCAAGATGGTTAATCTCTAATTTTATTTTAATATCTTGCAAGAAGTATGATTAGAGTGTGATAAGTTTTAGAATAATGACTCTGTGTAATGGGTTACCTTTTAATAGATATTTCAATAAAAGGTTCAGGATTTTTAAAAATATATATAAACTCTGTAAAAATGTAGCAGATTAAAAAAATCTGCAATCTGTGTCACAAATCACTCTCCCAGGCCAAACTTTGTGATAGATTTCTAGGGAGAAAGGTTTTCTTAGCTTACCTTAGGTGTTCATTTTCGAGCTTAATGAAGTCTTTCTTAAATTAACTTAAACATTTTCTGCTGAATTTTAGGTTTTTTAAATTTGGATACAGTTTAGTAATAGGATACAGAAGGAGAGAATTCTTCTGTAATATTCCTTCATTTTACCAAAAGCATATTAAATCATTTCTTTCTATCTATAAAAATATATTGAAGGTTTAGGTAGTCCTAAATATTTTTATTTTGGAAATCTTTTGTTGATATTTCTAAGTATCTTAAAAACAAAGACAAAAAACCATGTCATGGCAAAGAACCACCATCCAGATAGTAACCTGAAGTTTCTATTCCTCTCTATAATTGTCTGTGCCACTGATCCTCCAGTGACATGAAGTTTGTGTCACCTGGGAAAAGACATCTCTCATAAAATACACAACCTTTATATAGAAAGGAAGTCTGGTACAAATGTACAAAGCAAATTCATTGATATTTCCTTCTCACTCTTGGTTGAAGTTACAAAAGAGAATGGATGCAGTTAGTAGTTCATTTAAGAAGCAAAAGAAATCCCAGCACTTTGGGAGGCCGAGGTGGGCAGATTGCCTGAGATCAGGAGTTCTAGACCAGCCTAGCTAACATGGTGAAACCCAATCTCTATTAAAAATACAAAAAATTAGTCAGGTGTTGTGGCGGGTGCATGTATCTCAGCTACTCCGGAGGCTGAGGCAGGAGAATCGCTTGAACCCAGGAGGCGGAGGTTGCAGTGAGCCAAGATAGCGCCCTTGCACTCCAGCCTGGGCAACAGAGTGAGACTCTGTCTCCAAAAAAAAAAAAAAAACCAAAACACTATGTGGTGTTCTAGATGCCTTCCCTAAATAACGAATTCGGTAATGAAGTGCTGAATTTGCTGTAAAATAGTAATGACCACTTTTTTAACATTCTTCTTCATGTAAAACAATGGGTCATGAATGATTACATTCCATTTCTATTCGTGGCTATTTTAACATTACTCTAAAAAATATAAAAATGCAGAAATACAGAAAGAACTGGAATATACATACACCCATTAAATTCCCAAAACATACATTATAGATATAAAAACAAGAATACAGTGTTTGAGGCCAGGTGCGGTGGCTCATGCCTATAATCCCAGCATTTTGTGGTGGCATGTACCTGAAGTCCTAGCTACTCTGGAGGCTGAGGCAGGGGAATAGCTTGAACCCAGGAGGCAGAGGTTGCAGTGAGCCAAGATTGTGCCACTGTACCCCAGCCTGGGGTGATAGAGCAAGACTCTGTCTAAAAAAAAAAAACAGAAGAATATTAGTATTTGAGTTTTACAGTGTACATTGTAAAAACTGTCAAAACACTGTAAGTACTCGAATATTAGGGTATTTGAGAGGTGAGTGTTTATCTGCATGCTTTGCTGGCTGACTCCAAAGCTGAAAATAAGGATGTAGATGGATGGTTTTGCATTTGGTTTAAATATGTTTAAACCAAAAATAAATTAAACCAAATGTTCCAAAGTCTAAACTCTTACAAACCATATATTGACTGCCATGACCTGCATTTAATGAATCCCTTTTTCACAAATAGAAGTCAAAAAAGAAATGGGCTTTATATGTTAATAAACTTAAAATATTTCCTGTTACCAAATATTTGCCTTAAGCGTTCTCTCCATGCCCTCGTTCTACATGACATAAACATTTTCCTCCTTGTGTACAACGTGTCTCAGATTGCAGTTGCCACATACAAACAGGTCTTTGTGACCATCCTCAGAGTTGCTTCCTTAGTAATGATGAGACGAACACTGCGTTATCTTTGCTGACATTCCGAAGACCACAGAAGGCATAGAGGGAATGTTAGAAAATAGGAAATAGGAGATAGTAAAGAAAAAGAACATAGCTGCGCAGTAATAAAGTGAAAAACATGTCTATCCATAGTATGTAGCATAGGGTGCAGTTGTAAAGAGGAAATTCATCATTTCTTGTATAGAACCAGCACCAACAGTTTAAAGAGTTCAGCTTCCCTGGCAGTGATGGATGGCTTGTTTGGATGTAGCAGTGGTATTAGTGAGGGAGCTTTCCTTTCAGGAAATGGGTCAAGGTAGCATCTAAGTTATTTATCAAGCCTGGTTCCCTTCTTACAAGGAGATTTTGCTGATACCACTGGTAGGCAGTAGCAAGTGTCATGGCAAGTCTGTGTGATAGAAGATGATTAGCCAACCAGAAAGTCTGGATTCAGCATCGGCTGTTGTTCTTGCTGGGTTTTAAAACAACCTCGAAAAGCCTCGTGTTAGACTTGTGTTCAAGGATGCTTTCAATTTCAATGTTCAATGTCTATTTACATATTCAGGGTATTGTGGGTAGTGAAAAGTATGTTATTTAAACCACTTGGGAACAAAATACAATAGAATTATGCAGTAACTTAAATGAAACTTTGCTTTTTCATAACTGTAATTTCCATGGCTGCAAAGAAGTAGTGAAGTGGAAATAGAAAAAAGTCCGGTTCATCTGTTGCACAACTATATTTAAATTTCTAAACTAAAGAATTACTCATAATGTATTTGGAACCATAAAGTCTACAACAAATACAATTACTGAATTACTTCTTAGTGGTTAGAATTCAGAATACTGCCTTAAAAACACATATACACACATGTCTTTTAGTTGACTGATCCTCCCCAGATGTGATCTTAATGAAATGGTCTGGAAACTGGCGTTCAGCCTCTGAACAAGTCCCTTCAGCTCAGTCACAGGCTTAGTGGTGATGCTCTATTCCAGGAAATGAGCCTGACATTTGCCTGTTTATATCTTTTATGTGTGGTTGCAGTTTAAGTTGTCTTATCAGTATATGCAATCGGCCAGGACTTTTCAAAAGCATCATGGGAACAATTCTGCCTCCTCCTGCTTTGAAAACAGTTTTATCATATCTTTTCCAGCTCTCGCATTTGGAAAGCTTCCATAGCTGGTCAGAACCTACCCCATTACCATCTCTTGGTGCCAGAACTTGCCCATCAAATCTGGGTGAGATTTGATCATGAAAAAGGAGGCCTTCTCTTCCTAATGACACCTGAATATAAACATGACCTGTTAGTGGTGATGTGGCCGTTTCTCAGTTTGCTAAGTTTTTAGTGACTTCAATGAAAGCACAATAGGAATATAAAATGCAAATGGAAGCTGCCTCTAAAACTCAGTTACTGGTTGAGCCTCTTTGTGAAGTATGTTTTATTTTCCTTACAGCACATGCATTTTGAAACACATACATTTAAAAAAGCTGTTTCATATCTAATTATATTTGCGGGAAAAAAAAAAGCCCAGCAAACAAAAAATAATTTTGCCACTGTTGAAAGAAGTATTGTTAAACACATACTTTCTAGAGGTTCTTGATGTGTTTTGCAAATATCCACGTCATCTCCTAATTGGCTGTTTATGAACTGTCCAACTCCTTGGGTCTATTTATATGTTCAGGGTATTGTGGATGATGAAAAGTGTGTTATTTAAACCAGTCTTTTAAAATACCCTCCAACTCCTTGTCCTAGTCGGCTGGTGAGTATTCAGTGAATGCACACTTATTTTAATACTAACTTAAGAAATAAACCACAAGGAAGATGAAATTGCTGCCAAGCCAATGTATGGTATGATGCATCCCAGAGCCAAACACAAATGCTGTTTCGATTATGTGTTTCTCCGCATTATTCATGCCAGTTCTCCTCTTTATTAGCAAGGAAAATCAGGAGTGGGCTAAGCTGTCGCTTCGTATTTGCTGGGCAATGAACATGACATGCACGGAGATGTAAGGAATTTGTCCAAAGTAGAAGCTGCAAAAATGAACTCAGTTCAGTGCCTTTTTAGTTCATCCATTTAAAAAAGTGTTAGTTTCTCTAGATATCTATTATATTTCCAGACACTTTCCATGAAAGTGTCTCTTCATGGGAAGTTGTCACATTACTGTTGATCATAAAAGATCTTAGCATTTCTCTATACAAATGGTTATGATTTTGGAGAATGAATACATTTGTTTTCTTAACGATCAGGTTAGTGATGTGTGTTGCTCCTGTGATATACAGAATGTTTTTTATGACCATATATTGTAATAATACATCTGAGCAAATATATTTAAATCACATGTCCCTGTGTTTTAGTTCCAACAAGGACAATCCAGACAGCAATTCTGTGAGCCTGCAAATCAACATCACTGCTGTGGCGCAGGTGGAAATAAGAGGGTAAGTAGTAAGCAACACATTGTAATAGTACAATAGCCTTTTGTATGTAGGGTTAAGATAAAATGCTAGTGAAGGCCGGGCGCGGTGGCTCATGCCTGTAATCCCAGCACTTTGGGAGGCCGAGGCGGGTGGATCACGAGGTCAAGAGATCGAGACCATCCTGGTCAACATGGTGAAACCCCGTCTCTACTAAAAATACAAAAAATTAGCTGGGCATGGTGGCACGCTCCTGTAATCCCAGCTACTCAGGAGGCTGAGGCAGGAGAATTGCCTGAACCCAGGAGGCAGAGGTTGCGGTGAGCCGAGATCATGCCATTGCACTCCAGCCTGGGTAACAAGAGCGAAACTCCAACTCAAAAAAAAAAAAAAAAAAAAATGCTAGTGAAAACAATGTGGAATTTTCGCAATGCATTAGAGATCACAGTTCATTTTGGATGTTAATTTTCACTCTTTTCTACTGATCATTATTAGCCTTCCATTGGAAAGTAGATTAAACCTTAAATAATAACTCCAAATATATCAACACAAGAAATCACTTTATGCTGGGTGCAGTGGCTCACGCCTGTAATCTCAGCAATTTGGGAGGCCAAAGCAGGCAGATCACCTGAGAGCCAGGAGTTCAAGACCAGCCTGCAGAACATGATGAAACCCCGTGTCTACTAAAATACAAAACTTAGCTGGGCATGGTGGCGGGCACCTGTAATCCTAGCTACTCGGGAGGCTGAGGCAGGAGAATCACCTGAACCCAGGAGGCAGAGGTTGCAGTGAGCCAAGATCATGCCAGCCTGGATGACAAGAGTGAAACTACATCTCAAAAAAAAAAAAAAAAATCACTTTATTCCCCAAATTGACAGTTCAGTAATCAACCTATAAAAACCAGTTGATAAGAAGCCAGATAAAATAGACCACCATGTGATTACCTGAAAAAAAATCTCAATTCTCCAATAATTATTTTAGCATGATGACCTTTTAGCCCTACCATGCCACATCTGGAGTTTAATAAATGACTAACTCTCAGATGCAAGGGTCAATTGAATCTCTATTTTATATCTTTTTCCTTTGGTCCTATTATTTGAGGAAGGTGCCAATAAACAATCAATTGAGAGACAGGGGGAAAAGGGTCAAGGAAATGACTACCAGCTGCAAAATCCATGCCTTGGGGAAAAAGAAATCAGAAATGGCTTGTGTGTAGTTCTTATCTTGCTTGAAGTTGGACTTCATTTATTTTTTTCTTATGATTCTGGTTTTTCAGAACAATCATGGACTTGACTAAAAATGTCAACTGGTATTTTGGACCAAATTGTCACTGGGGTTCCAGAATCCTGGTTCCCCTCCTGTTCCACGGTGGTTTACAAGCTTCCGTGATGACAGCTGGGATTTCTGCAGGCAGAGCCACTGTCGCCGTGGGGCCTGCCCCGCTGTCCTGGTGCCGCTGGGGCGCCCCCTACCGGATTAGACAATAATAGCAATGTCTAACATTTACTGTTCCTTTCTGGGTGCCACCCCAGGTTGATACATCTTAAAATGAACTAGTGTCCTCCTTGTACAGATAAGGGAATTGCGGCACAAGGAGTTGAAGATTAAACTAGAAAATGTCAGAATGTAAATATAGGCAACTGTCTCCCAGAGCTCATGCTCATAAATGATCATGCTATCCTGCCTGGGAGATAGTATTTTGAACCTTATCTACATAAAATCATATTTTATGTATATATCTGATTTTTTTTCCCATTCAAACCAGTGTTTTTTGAGATTCATTTTGGTGCATGTACCTGTAATTCATTCATGTCAATTGCCTGAGTGTTACATTGTAAAACTATACTATAACTTATTTTATTTTGAGACTGGGTCTCACTCTGTCACCCAGGCTGGAATGCAGTGACACGATATTGGCACACTGCAACCTCCATCTCCTAGGTTCAAGAGATTCTTGTGCCTCAGCCTCTTGAGTAGCTGGGATTACAGGCATGTGCCACCACGCTCAGCTGATTTCTGTATTTTTAGTAGAGACAGAGTTTCCTCATGTTGGACAAGCTGGTCTTGAACAACCATTTAGCCTTTTACTATTAACTTTGATGCCAACTTGAGGGATTTTTGTAGACACCATTTATCAAGTTGAGGATGTTCCCTCTTATTTCTACTTTTCTTGAGAATTTTTAACATGAATGTATGTTTAAATTTTTTTCAAATGGTTTTTCTGCATATATGAAGATGGTTAAATTGTTTTCCTTTTTTATCCATTAAAGTGGTGAACTGATTAATTTTTTTTTTTAATTTTAAACCAAACTTGCATTCTGGAGAAGAATCACATTTAGTCCTGATGATTATCCTTTCTAGATATTCTTGGATTCAACTTGCTTAAATTTTGTTAGTGACTTTTACATCTATATTTGTGAGAAGTACTGATCTGTAGTTTTCTTTTCTTGCGATATCTTTTTCTGGTTTAGGTATCAGGTGAATGCTAGCTCCATAAGATCAGTTGGAAGTATTCCTTCATCTGCTTTATTATCTGGAATAATTTGTGTAGAATTGGTATTGTTTATTCCTTAAATGTTTTATAAAATTCAATGAAACCTTCTGAGTCCAGAGGATTTTAGGGGGATTTTTTGGTAGAACGGTTTTTAAGAACTCAATTTAATTCTTACGTGTAAGGCTATTTATAATATCTATTTCTATTTGAATGGGCTTTGGTAGTTTCTTATTAAAGGAATTTATCTGTTTCATCTAAGTTGTTACATGTATTGGGATAAAGTTGCTCATAATGTTTTCTGATTGTCCTTTTAACAGCTGTAGGATTTCTAGTGATGCCTTCTCCATCATTCTTCACATTGGTAGTTTATATTTTCTCCTTTTTTCCCCTTCTTTTTTAAAATTTTTTCTCATCAGTCTGTCTGGAGTTTCATGATCTTTCCAAAAAAATTGTTTTTTTTTTTTAATTAAAAACTTTTCTTTGTTTTCTTTAAATTTTTTTCTATTTTATTGGTTTCAGCTTTTCTTGTTATCCTTTCTTGTGCTTTCTTTGGATTTGATTTTCCCTCCCATTTCTAGTTCCTCTATGGAGAATTGTATGATTGATTGGAGAGTTTTTTTTGTATATAAGCATTTAGTGCTATAAATTTAGCAGCATACCAAAATGTTGATATGTTGGGTTTTCATTATAACTCAGCTGAAAACATTTTCTAGTTTTCTTTGTGATTTCTTCCTTAGTCATGAGTTGATTCATGGGAAGTGACTTGTTTGATTTACAGATATTTGGAGCTAATCTAGATGTTTTATTTTGTTGACTTCAAATTTCATTCTCGTATCTCTCTTGATGAGAAAAATGCTATTTTTTAAAATCCGCGGAAAAAAAAACCAAACATTATTTTTTACTCTCTTATTTTTATATCTTTTCAAACTTTACAATTAATGTATATTAACTTTTGTCTCCTTTAAGCTTAATGTATCTTAGTTTTTCTAGCCAAAAATAAGTTGAAATTGTTTCTTAATTCCAAAATAAATTTAAGACTGGGAAATGTTTCCATTTGTTAGGCCATAACTAAATCCAAGACAGCTAATAGTTGAGTATAACTGTCTTTATTCTCAATATCCATTTTATGAGATTAATATTTTCAATATTACTGTCATTACTTGCAGTTAAAAAAGAAGAAAATTTCTATCCACTTTTGCCAATAATCAAAACAGATTATTAAAATTTAGTTTCTCATATGAATGTAGTTACTTTAATAGCTAGATCAATGTCCAACAATTGACCACAGTTTATTCTGTAAGACTGTGTTAAAATTCTTTTTAGCCATTTACATAGTAAAACTCTTTCCTGCAAGTATGCAGCAAAACGTTGGTTTCAATGTTTAGTACTTCAAAGAACAAACAGCTACTCTGTTGAAAATCTTCCATTGAATCTCCCGGAAATTTCCTTTTTCTTTCCACCTTTTTTTTTTTAAGCAGTTTTTATCTACTGGTTTTTTATAATTAAAAAATAAACAAAATGGATTTATTTATTTGAGTGGGAAAAAATACTGATAATTGTTTCATTTCTTTCAAAGCTAGATAACATCATCTTTAAGCAGATTTGCATGCATTTTGTGGTACAGAGGATCAGTTTAGCACATGTCTATAAGAAGTAAACTTGGCCATAAGAGACAGCACCACATATACTGAGCTTATGAAGAGTAATAAGATTGCAGATTTTGTAAAATAATCAGGATTGAATAGGTATGTACTAAGAGAGATCACAAACATGAACAGCCAGGGTCTGCTTAGGATACTGTCCACAGCAGGTGGAGTCAATACTGTTTCATACAATACATGGCAGGGTTTGCGGTTTGGGAATGATAGGGTTTGAAAACAAGGATTTGAAATAGGATTCACAACATACTACTAAATCCTCAGATTTGAATTTCCTGATTATGCATAAACTTCAAATTACTGAAAACTTAATTCCTTTATTTTAGAGAAATGAAGACTTAGGTTCATGCAAGAATCCATACATAAATCTCTATAGCAGCTTTGTTAATAGTGGCCAAAAACTGCAAACAGCCCAAATGTCCTTTGATGGGTTGGCAGTTAAACAAATTGTGGTATATCCATCCAATAGAATATCACTCAACAATAAACAGTAATGAACAATTGACAGACAGATGGACCTTCAGAGACATATGCAGAGTCAAAAAAGCCAATCCCAAAAGACTGCATCCTGTATGATATAACATTCTTGAAATGACAGAATTATATAAATGAGGAACAGATTAGTGGTTGCCAGGAGATATGGAGGAGATAGGGACAGAGGGAATTGGATGTTCCTATAAAAGGTGATCTTTGTGGTAAAAGAAGTTTTCTTTACTATGTCAATGTCAATATTTTAGTTGTGATATTATATACAACATCACATTTTGGTTTTGCAAGCTGTTACTATTGGGTGAACTGCTAAATGGTACATGGAATCTCTTCACATTATTTCTTACAACTACATATGAATCTACAATTATCTCAAAATAAGGTTTAATTAAAAAAAAAAACTAATTTCATGCTTCTTCCAAAATTCACTTCTCGTGTCTGTTGTTACCATTAATAGTTCCCCAGTCATCTTCTTATCTGGGGGTCTCAATGGGATAACCTTCTGTCTTCCTTCTTAGGATGGAGGGTTATGCAGTCAGGGTCGTAAGATTACCACACTGGCTGTTCATCCTAGGCAAATTAGTTCAATATATTCTGTATTCCTTGCTTGATTTCTTCCTTCTTTCTAAAAAATTCACTTTGAAAGCCATGAACATTGTTTCACTGATTTAGTTGAGCTCTTTATAAAATCATTCTTTACCATGGTTTCCCTGGATTAAAGTAGTCTTGAATGGGTAAATAACTGAGTTTTGTGAGCCATGCTTTTTAAATGATTTTTACATGATGTTTTAATAGATTATATTTTTCTTCATTAAGTTTTATTCACTAAATACCACTGTGGCTTAGGATTCCCCCATGGTGCATTTTATATTAGAAGTAGAGTAGGTGGTACTTAGGAAATCTGACTTCTGGATCTCACCTGCAACTAACCCTCTGCTTCTCTGTTCAACAGTCCTCTTTTCATGTATAAAATGAGGGTTTTTGACCATATCATCACCATAGTACTGGTCAAGGTCTAAATACATAAGATTCTATGACCCTAGGGAATTTATGGCCAGTCCTATGCATTGATGACCATAAAAACAAAAATTTGCAGAGAAAATGTGTTCAGCTTATGTGCTGTATTGTTCTCTGTGCAAAAAAAAAAAAAAAAAAAATACAAATAAAAGTTTCGGCCGGGAGCGGTGGCTCACGCCTGTAATTCCAGCACTTTGGGAGGCTGAGGCAAAAGAATCACAAGGTCAAGAGATTGAGAGCATCCTGGCCAACATGGTGAAATCTCATCTCTACTAAAAATACAAAAATTAATGGGTGTGGTGATGTGCACCTGTAGTCCCAGCTACTCAGGAGGCTGAGGCAGGAGAATCGCTTGAACCCAGGAGGCGGAGGTTGCAGTGAGCCGAGATCTCGCCACTGCACTCCAGCCTGGAGACAGAGCAAGACTTTGTCTCAAAAATAAATAAATAAATAAATAAATAAATAAAGTTTCCCTAGATCCTTACAATGGATAATGGATATTGAACATGAACTCAACTCTTCATTGTGCCAAGCTGAGAGCAAAGTAGAGGTTTGGGTGGTGAGATTGTCAAGACAGGAATAGAAATCCAGGCTCTCTGGGCTTCTCTCTGATGAAAGCAGTCTGTCATGATTTAATCAAACCAATACAGAAAATGAAGCATAGCATAATGAGAAATCAGTAAAAAGGTAGAAATGCTTGTGGTATCAGCCCAGCAACGTCATGCCCCGTACTTATTTAACAGTTGCACAGTAAGGATATATATGAAAAGTTATGCAATTTAGCAACATTTCTGTGGGTTGTCTGTTTTTAAAATGTGCTCATTCCTAGAAAACAATGCAGCCAAATTAACTTTGACCAAAAAGAATTCGAGATGTTTTCCAATCATTTGTGGTACACAAACCAAAGAGTTTATCATAATTTTCCAGATGAAGAAAGAGAGATACACAGAAATTAAATTGCTTGCCTTAGGGTCAGAATATAACCCAATAAATTTTGCTAACATTTGAAGTTGCCAGAGGCCATGTTAATTATTGGATACCTTTAAAGGGGTACTATGACATCTGATCGCCAAAAGAGATGTTTTCAGCTGAAGTTACTCTTAGTTAAAAGTCTAGGAATTCTTTTAGAGCTACCTTTTACCTAAAAACTGCTAGAAAACATTGGTTTGTTTTTAGGAGTATGCTTCTTAAGATTTTATAAAAATAACAATTTAGTTTGTAATCAGATTTTTTTGGAATAATGCCATGTATTGTATGTCACTTATCCAATGTTCATTTTCTAGGTGTAAGTTGCAGGAAAAAATAATCCTATGTTGAGTTAACATCCTACTTTCATGATTACACCATTTAGCTCTCTGTGTCTCTCTCACACTTGAGATATCTGGAAGACCACTCCATAACTCAATCACACTTTATTTTGTTCTGGCTCTGGGCCTGGCTTTCCCAGGAAGCCAAAGAAATATAGGAAGGAGGAATGTTTAATGGCCGCTTTTCTACTCTGATATCTTCAACCAGAAACTGTATTTCTTCATAACTGGACATTTAACACAACACACAGCATCCTAGATTTTTTTTTTTTTTTTGCAAAAAAAGTCGTCTTTTCTTTCTTTTTTTTTTTTTTTTGTGTGTGTGTGTTTGTGTGTTTGTGGAGATAGATTCTCTTCCTGTCTCCCAGACTGTAGTGCAATGGCACAATCTTGGCTCACTGCAACTTCTGCCTCCCAGATTCAAATGATTCTCCTGCCTCAGGCTCCCAAGTAGCTGAGATTACAGGTGGGCACCACCATGCCCAGCTATTTTTTGTATTACTAGTAGAGATGGGGTTTCACCATGTTGGCCAGGCTGGTCTTAAACTCCTGACCTCGTGATCAGCCCACCTCAGCCTCCCAAAGTGCTGGGATTACCTGGCCAAGAGTCCCATTTCTTGATATGGCTGAAAGTAGGGGTTAAATACACACACACACACACACACACACACACACACACACAAACACACACACACATTCTCACAAGCAAAATAGATGGATGTATACATTTGTATATGCATAGTTTTGGTTATTCATCTCAACTCAGGAACACTCTCCACTCCTTTTTAGTGCCCACGAGATGAGATGCTATGAAATAGTCGCCCTCTGGGCTGGCGAGCCTACAGTAGCAGTTTCAGATCCTTCACCATCGCTGTCATCATTCTGCTGGACATCACTTTCAACATTTTTCCCTGTAGGCAATATCTACTCAAATGAATTGAAAGACACTTTCTTCTGCTGCTGTTAGTGTACTGTCCACTAGTGAAACATTCTTTACCTGGGCCACTGCCAACAATTAACAGGACATTTCATGTTTCAGAGTGTCACACCCTCCACAGATTGTTCTGCCCATTCACAACTGGGAACCAGAAGAAGAACCCCGCCAAGAGGAGGAGGTTGGACCATTGGTGGAACATATTTATGAGGTACCTATTGTCTGTGTTAAAGTTGTGTTAGGGGTTTATTCTTAAGCTCTGTGCAAACAAATTCTATGTAGCATTATTATTATTTATTATTATTTGAGATGGAGTTTCACTCATCCAAACCTCTACCTCCCAAGTTCAAGTGATTCTCCTGCCTCAGCCTCCCGAGTAGCTGGGATTATAGGCATGCACCACCATGCCCAGCTAATTTTGTATTTTTAGTAGAGACAGGATTTCTCCATGTTGGTCAGGCTGGCCTTGAACTCCCGACCTCAGGTGATCTGCCCATCTTGGCCTCTCAAAGTGCTGGGATTACAGGCATGAGCCACCATGCCAGCCCTTTTTTTTTTTCTTTTTTGTTGTTGAGACAGGGTCTCATTGTGTCTCCTAGGCTGGAGTGCAGTGGTGCAATCACAGCTCACTGCAGCCTCGACCTTCTGGGCTCAAGCAATTCCTCCATCCCAGCTACCTGAGTAGCTGGGACCACAGGTGCACACCACCACACTTGGCTAATTTTTATTTTTTCTAGAGATGGGGTTTCGCTATGTTGTCCAAGCTAGTCTCAAACTCCTGAGCTCAAGCAATCCACCCACCTGAGCCCCTCACAGTGCTAGGACTGCAGTACATAGCATTTTAAAAGCCATCAGCCCAAGTTCTGAGCTGTATATACTGTGTAGGTTCTTGCTGTTATGCTATTATACTGCAGTGGGGTGTGATGGGGTGTTCTGTTGAGTAATCCTGGATATAATCACTTGTTCCTTAGCATGAGAGCCATTACAGGCTGAAAACACTTTATCTTGTTACTGTTGTTGTTGTATCATTTTAAATTATTTCCTTTTTAATATTTGGACAACCTAGACATAAAAATGGCTAGCTTCCTACATTATTTCATTTTGTCCTACATTTTGAGATATTCTTAAAACCTACCCTTTTTTTTTTTTTGAGACAGAGTCTCACTCTGTCACCCAGGCTGGAGAGCAGTGGCAAGATTTTGGCTCACTGCAAACTCCGCCTCCCAGGTTCAAGCGATTCTCCAGCCTCAGCCTCCCGAGCAGCTGGCACTATAGGCACGCACCACCATGCCCGGCTAATTTTTGAATTTTTAGTAGACACAGGGTTTCACCATGTTGGTCAGGCTGGTCTCGAATACCTGATCTGATCATCTGCCCACCTCGGCCTCCCAAAGTGCTAGAATTATAGGCATGAGCCACCACACCCGGCCAACCCACCCATCTTTTAAACTGCAGGTCACCAACTAGAAGGTACCAGTCAGAAAATGTTATGAACTATTCACTATTGTGCTAAAAAAAAAATAATAAAGGCACATATAATATATGAGATGGGTAGATGGTAAATAGATAAAAACAATTTTACTTTTCATCCAAAGAACCCAAATTAGAAATGAATATCCTATTCTGAGATTTTAAATAGTTTGTTGATTAGTAAAATATTTTTCACAAGTGAACTAGTGATGCATAAGAAGGAGGTGATGTTCTTTTCCCATTTGAGGCATTACGTTGTAAACAGGGAGAAGGTCTGTTGACCCATCGCCTGAAACATTTAATTTTTTTCCAGTTAGAAACCAACATATATGGCTGGGCACAGTGGCCCAAGCCTGTAATCCCTGCACTTTGGGAGTCTGAGGCAGGAGAAGCACTTGAGGCCAGAAGTTCAAGACCAGCCTGGCCAACATAATAAGGCCCAATCTCAAAAATAAAAAAATAAATAAAAATAAATATATTTTTTAAAAAGAAACCAACATATAGCAAAAGGTTAGTTTAGTAGTTTTTCAGGTTTTTGTTTTATTTTGCTCTGTTTTTTTTTTTTTAATAAAGTCAAGAGTAGTTATTTCTATTTGTTTTCAAGGGACCAGGTATAGAATTTTGCTAAAACCATGTTCCAAGGCATTCTGTTTGAGGTTCCTTCTAGATTCATGCCTTCTGTTCCTTCCCTATGTAACTCATGCCTTTAATCTTGTAATTCTGACTATGACTTTCATCTCAGGCTACAAGGCACATGAATAACATCCCCTAAGATTAACAGTAAAGCCTTTTCAAAACTGATGAACTGTTTACAAACTTAGGGAAGATGCCTCAACTCCTGGGCAGCATCAGCATGAAAACCTCGATCATCTGCCCAACCTGAGGCTCTGATTCAGGAGCCTTGTCCAAAGCTGGATCAAAGCTTTGTCTTAAGCTCTTTTGATAGCAAAAGGATAACACAGTCTCCAAAGCCACTCTGATTAAGAATCTCACTGGAAAAAAGAAAAAAAGAAGCTGTCAAATCATTTAATAAAGCTGTGTGTGCTGGTTTCTGCTCAAGAATGGTGAAACTTTAAAGTTTGAAAATATATTCAGACTCAATCATTCTCAGGGCCAGTCCTGCCTCAAATCTTAGCATAAATGGATTATAAAAGTTTAGGGTAATTACTGGTAATGCTAAAAGAAATCATCAAATATTTCATACATTGCTAATTTCATGACTCAAAATATACTATATCAATGGTTGCCATGCTTCTTTGATAAGGTAAATTAAATAGGCCATCTAGTAAGCAAAAGCAATTATCCATTATTTTGTAGATCACTGAAATTTTCAGAACTTTGAGAAAAAAGACAGAAGATCCCTTCTGTCTTTAAAGTAAATTTTAAAAAACCGTAATAAATGTAAATGCACTTAGTGTTCTGGGCAAACACTTTTGTGTCCTCCAAGTACAGGATTTATATGTTAAAAAATGTTCATCTCTTTATGAGATGTAGCCTTTCTTGCCTTGAGATTTGCCGATGGAAACAGAAGGAGCTCAGCTTTGAAATGCACACTTGGAATGAACTGTGGTGATCATGGGCCTGCCTTGGTGCTTGATGGATGGACATTCTTCTAGAGGGTGAAAGAGAGTGCATCACATATGGTTGCAATTGACAGTCAGTAGTCAAGAAAGCGGAAGCAGATTTCAATGTAAAGAAGGAGTCATTGTGTTTTGAGGCATATAATCAAAATTAAAATTTCTAGTTGTATGATTAAATTAACATAAATTTAAAGACAGCATCACAATTATCAGACAAGGTTAGTATGGTCTTCACTGAGGAAATCCATTCTTAGAGCTTCATGGATTGAAGAGTTTTCTCTAAACACCAGTTCACAATGTTTTCAGTGTTTCTTGCCATATAGACTGAATTTTCTTATTTTCCACAGTCATAGTCCAGATGACTTAAAACCAACAATATATGCTTTTTAAAATGGGTGTAGAGTATATGGAGTCTGATTTCATCTCCCTGCCTTCGGTTGTGTCATTATATAACATGTTACTTGTTTACAGCTGCACAATATTGGACCAAGTACGATCAGTGACACCATCCTGGAGGTGGGCTGGCCTTTCTCTGCCCGGGATGAATTTCTTCTCTATATTTTCCACATTCAAACTCTGGGACCTCTGCAGTGTCAAACAAATCCTGATATCAATCCACAGGATCTAAAGGTAGGAGTCTGGTCTAATCAGTGGCTTTGTTCATGTTATTTTTATAACGTGGAAAAAATACAAACTGGGCTTGTTTAAAAGAGAAGAGTGAAATCATTTTAAGTTGCTTCAATGATCATTGATCAGACCTTTTCGTTTTATAGTTAAAACATCAAGCCTAATTTAAAATATCACTCCTAAAACAACTTAAATTTATTTTAGTTTTATTGCTCATTGGGACTTGTTATTTATTTCACTCATTTTAATAGTCACCTTTTATTTTTGGCTCCATTAGCAGCACACCCAAGCCAAAATCATAAATAGACATGTCAAGTGTGGGAGAATTAGTATAAAATGCTATTTTTAAAGTCTTTTTGGTCTCTTGCCAAATTTCATAAGGATCTTTGCCAAAAGAGGCTCTTCCAGCTGCAACCCATAGCAAGTGGTGAACTGTGATAATTTGCCAAGGGCCATGAGAACTCCGAGGATGGAATGTTCTGGACCCTATTCTTTAGTTGACGCTTAAAGCCCAGAGCAGTGCTTTTCAAACTGCATCAGAATCACCTGGCTGTTACAATGCAGGGTCTGGGGTTGGACCTGAGATTCTGCCTCTCTACAAGCTCCCGCCTCCTGTACATGATGCCAGTCTGTGGGGCCTGAATTTCATCTGATCCCAACTAGATTAAAATCCAAATTTGGCTCTAATGTCCTTCTTGCGAAAGAAAGATATGAATTAGCATAAGCCCTTGAAAATGCCACATTTGTATAAAGAAAAACAAAAGACAAAAACATCTTGTAGTCAGACATTGTCCTCAGGATAGAGCTTCATGTAAGAACGAACATTCTCCTGGTAGCTACCAGGACACAGTGTCTCTGTTAGAAATGGTGCAGTGCAGGCTTCACGCAACACCAACGCCACCAGCCAGGACACAGCAGGTCTGCCCCTACCTCAGCCAGTGGCACTGGGTCATTGCTCATTATGAAAGCCATTCTTTTTCAACCCAATATGCCTTCTATTCAAAAGGAAGGCTAAACATGGGTTCATTAGTAAATGACTTATAGGTCAACAGCCTCCTTCTTTATGTGGAAATAATAAATAAGGCCACTTGTATTACATGAGACTCTTTAAAATACTTCCTTCCTGGATTTTTTTTTTCTCATTTCCTCTTTGCTCTTCATTGAGATGATTTTACATTCTTAAAGGACAGTAGCTTATTATAAAATAACATCTGCAAATGCAAATGTATAACATTTAAATAATTAAAACTTTTACATATTCTGCACTGCATTTAACATGTACTTGCAGTCATAGATTCTTTGAGCACGTGATTCTGCAGAAACTTCTAACTCTTTTTGAGTGTGATGTTTAGTTTATATCTGACACTATTTATATATGTTTGTATATATTATGTAACTTGTTTAATATACACCATGTTGATTGTGAGTTATTTGTTTCTTTGGGGCATACAGTGACTGGGATAGTACTAATAGATGACTTGTCTTAAATGTTGACAGATTCTTGAAAACTGAGCAATAGTATATACTAAGCACCTGGTGTTCCCCGCTCTCCACTTATTCTTTAATGTATAGACTTGAAGTAAAATTCTGTCTGAGGCTAATAATTTTTAAAATGCAATTCAATTATATTCATTTTCCTAAAACTTTCAATCTGTGGAAATTAAATATAAGATTTAAAGACAATATGAAGTACTATCTCCCTTAAATAACTAATCATAGCAACGTGTGAATTCTTGAAATTCTAAATTTATAGAGAAGTTGAAATGTTATTACTTTCAGTTTCTCAAAGTACTTTCACCTGTACTTCATAAATGCTCCAGAGAGTCTAAAAGAGCTTTTATTAATAGACATTTAACAAACAGATAATCAAGAGAGTTTATATATTAGTGGCTGCAACAAACTGAGAGTACTTGAAAATTATTCTCCTCTTATAACAATAAATAATTTTTTGGTGAAGTTGTTACTAACTTACTTGGCAATTTAATTTTTCCTAGAGAATGCAAAGATAATCTTTTCTTGGTCTTAAATATGACTTGGTCTTTAGTGAAAAACAATCTCTTACCTGTTGTTGTCTTCAACATAATAGATCTGAGAAATTTTTTTATTTTAACAACAATTTTAGATTCAAATTAGCATAAAAATGAATTGCTCTTAAAAAAACAAGACTGTGCCATAGCCAGGCACAGTGATGTGTGTCTGTAGCTACTCAGAAGGCCAAGGTGGGAGGATCACTTAAGGCCAAGAGTTTGAGGTCAGCTTGGGCAGCAAAGCAAGACTCCATCTCTTTTTAAAAAAATTGTCTAGTTTTATTTTTAGTAGGAAGCAGAGAGAGGATGGGCTTATGAAAATAAACAGGGAGGAGGCAGAAATAACATTTGTAAAGGCAAGAATTCAATTTCAGTATCCAATCTTACTTACTGGAGAAGTGAACTAAGGTTCAATTCCTGACTATTTGGTTCTATCATTTCTTTTTACGAGTGATATAGGTAGTAAATGTCTCATAAAACAGTTGCATCTATGAGCAGTTCATGTCTACAAGTCCTTCCCCCTTTCTGAAGATGCTCCAGTCCCCACTGGACTAGCCTCCAAAATGTCCCAGGTCACCATGGACCTGTCAGAGGGGAGCTCTCACTCCAGCTTTCTAAGCTGAGGGATTTGCCATTTTCTTCCTATGTTTTCCTCTTCAATCATTCCATTGATTTCCTTTCAGCAAAATCCCCTTCCGTGGTGTTCAGATCCACTTTGTAGTCAATGGCCCCCTTCCTTATGTGTTCTCAGGTTGTCCACGTCCCACTGGAAAGACACTCTCTTCTTCATTACCTCTTCCTAACCCCTCACAGATCTCTAGGGAAACTTGTGAAAAATAATCCAGACTTCCTAAGAAGCATTTTCAAGGTCACCCACTCCGGGGAACCATTGCCACTAACTCTAAAGCCTTCAGAACTTCCCAAATACACTTTGAGAATCCCGACAAGTTCCCACATACTTCATTTTCCTCAATTAAACTTATTTCCACGTGAATATCAGTGCTGAATGTAATGTACTTAACAAATGGATTTTTTTTCTATTTTTTAAGTTACTCATATGGCAGTGGTCCTGGACATTGTTATTTTTCTTACAGATACGTACTTTTACAGCATCAAAGCCTGATTGAGGATTAAGTTGGGTTTTTGTGGATTGGCTTGAGAACTGAAGCACCATTTAAAATATCATTTCTAAAGAGAAATGCATTCTGAGTGCCAAACATCTAGCCTAAAACCTTCTGAAATATAACCAGTTTGTAACTTGGATATGCACTCCAAATATAACAAAACCCTGAAAATTTTATCACATTAGTCTCAGCATCTGATAAGACCCAAAAAGGCTGAGGGTTTTTTTCACAGTAGAAACTGGTTACAGTTTGGTTATCCTAGCAAGTTACCCTGATATCCCCAAAGTTTCGGGAGGAGACATTGACTACTTGTGAAAGCTACTGCTGGGAGCATCCTGTAACCTATGGTCGCTTTAGAAAACACTGGTGAAAAGTTCTCACCCACAACCACCTCACTTGTTGCCCAAACACAGAGCTGTAGCAACTAAATTGGGGTGGGGCAGGGGCGACCACACACGGATGCTTCTAGAAGTCAGTGAGTTCTTATTCTGAATATCTGTCTTAGACCAGGTGCATGGCTCGTGCCTATAATCCCAACTCTTTGGGAGATCCAGGTGGGGGGATCACTTGAGGCCAAGAGTTTGAGAGCAGCCTGGACAACATAGCAAGACCCCATTTCTGCAAAAAATAAAAACAAATTAGCCAGGCATGATGAGACATGCCTGTAGTCCCTGGAGTCCTAGCTGCTCAGGAGGCTAAGAAAGGAGAATTACTTGAGCCCAGAAGTTGGAGGCTGCAGTGAGCTATGATCACATAACGGTGCTCCAGCTTGGGCAACAGCATGACATCCTGCCTCTTGTATACTTTTTTTGTATCAGGGTTCATGGGATTCACTCAGCTTGGTGTGTCAACATTTTCAAACCTCAGGGTGTGAGGGAAGGTGGAATCAGGGTTAGGCAAAGGGGTGGGGGCTGGAGTGGATCAGGAAAGGCTGGCTGAGCCGCACAGCCAATGTTTCTTTCCCCTGTGAGTTGGCCCCAAGGCCCAACTGAGGTCAGCGTAGGGGTATGGAAGTGCCTTAGGGCCATCCCTTCCCGCTTTCTCTTTTGCCTCCCAATGAAAATGTTTCTTCGTGTTTCTGTTTTTCCCGTGATAGTTTCTGCTTCATCAGGTTCAGCTGTGTTTTCTGTAAACTTAGGGGCATAAGCAGATGTCCAGGGAGGGTCTCCCTCCAGGCTTCATGGTCTAGGTCAGAGGTAGAGGATTTTAACATGGCACCTAATTCACATCGTATCATCTACAACATTTTGAAATGTTCAGCTATCTGCAGCATCCAAAGCAATCCATGAGGGCTAATATTTTCCAGATCCTTCTTGGAATAAAGCTTTGGAGTTGAGTAAAGTATTTCTCAGCTAATCTAAAGGCAGTACAGTAATCATTTCATACTATCAATTTTCTTATTTTGGTGGGCTTTATCCTAGGGTTTGGAGAGTCCTGCATGCGGACTGTGATCTTTAGATGAGGTTGAAAAAGTAAAACCTATTGAAGAGCCAAAAGTTTCATAATAAGTAGAGGATTTTTCTTTCTTTCTTTCTTTCTTTCTTTCTTTCTTTCTTTCTTTCTTT